>NC_052351.1:36286281-36554587 GCF_009727055.1 Benincasa hispida | reverse complement strand
CCTACTCCTCGTCTTCCCTGTAGAAACTATAAGAGGGCTATGATCAGAAATCCCCCACTGACCACCCTAACCTCCGAATACGGAAAAGCTACCTTCCACGCGTCATTAGACTAACATAGATCCAGACAACACAAGATACCATTTCCCTGAAGTTTACTAGTCCAGGTAAACCAGTTATCTGCCACACCCAACTCAACCAGGTCTGCCTCCAATAACACCCCATCAAACTCCTCCATCTCCCTCAAGTTAGGGCAACCACCGAGATCCTTCGAACTACTATGAATAGCATTAAAATCCCCCAAAACACTCTAGGAAGCTGCCACGAGGCACACACATTAATCAAATGAGACCATAAGTTCCTCTTCTCGCTCACGTGATTAGAGGCATACGCAACACCAATATGTACCCTAACGCTAGATATAATATCCACTAAGGTTCCAAAAATAAATTGATCCCCACTGATATCAATGGAAAAATCATAGACATTCTTTCGCCACATCACCTAGATATTCTCAACTCCCTACACACTATAGCTACACACACAACTTCAAGCATCACCAAACCTACCCATCACCACACCAAAATTCTCACGACGAACCCTCGTCTCAAGCAAACAGCAGAAAGTAACAGAGGAGGAAGCCAGAAAGTCTGCCACCACCCTACACTTGACAAGGTCATTCAACCCCCTAACATTCCAGGAACACCACATCATAAACCTTGCAAGAAATCACACCTACCATCTTCTACTGGGCCTTTGCCCAAACTCTTGAACATCCCATCCATAACAGAAAACGGATCAAAATTTGCCTGCACTAGTGTCAATGCCAACAAGTCTTCCCCTCTCATCACACAAAACATCAAACTGATTGCGATCATCAACATGCTTTACAAACCCCTTAATTCTAAGGGACCCATAAACTACTATGCTCTTCAAGGGCACCGTACCCGGTGACCCACTACCACTCCTATGCCCTACACCTGCTCTATCATGCCTACAACGACTAACCACAGTAAACTCTTCAACCCTCCCCGCGCCCTTAATCTCATCCACTGGGCTAGCTCCCCTTGCACCCATACCCAAGTCCTGCCCCTTCCTCACACTTTCAATTCCCCCATTCTTCTCCAAATACCTATTATTGACTGTCACAATACACAACTCCCGACCCTTCTCTACACCCTGTTGCTCACATACAGCCCCAGTATGCCCAAAGGAACCACAACAAGTACACCTACGAGGTTTCCACTCTTACACTACTGGAATAATAAACTCCTGACCCCGCATTCTAACAGTGACTGAAGGGGGCATTAACGAATCACCATCCACCTGAACACAAACCTTCGCATAGGATAACTGTCACTACTCTCTTGTTGCAACATCAAAAGAGATAGGTTTACCCACGACACTAGCTAAAACTGCTAAAACCCTACCTGTCCACAACTTTAGGGAAACACGCTCCAATTTAATCCAGATAGGAACAGAATCAAACACAGAGGTTTCAAGAACAATACCTGATCACTGTCATAATAAGATAGGCTTGCCACCCAAGTGCCACGGACTATTCTCCAGCACCTAATCCCGTGACTTTACCTTATGAAATTTAAAGATAATCAAACCGTTCTCCAACAAGGTAATAGTTGGCATCTCTACACGTCCCCAAATTATCTGAATAAGACGACAAATAATAGAATACGGGAGTTTGGCATCCACAAACTGACCAACCAGAGATTTCTCTCACATACAGACACCGTCATCAATAATCTCCTCACAAGGTTCAACAATAACTTTATCATTTTCAACCAATGGGGGAAAGAACTCCAAATTACCCCTCAACTTAGACCCAAAAAGGTCCGCCCACGAATTTCCCCCTTTCATGCCGGATCCAGAACCTCCAGAACCACATCCCTCCTCTAACCGATCCAACTTTGAGCCAAACCCCCTAGCTAAACTGATTTTAGGAACCGGCTTCTCCTGCACACGAAGAAACTGAATGCCCACTGATTGACTCTCACTTCCACAAAGCCCAGCCCGTGAAACCTCCTCACTGTCTGACTTCTGCCCCTCCGAACCTTCCAACTCCAGCCCAGCACCACGCGGCCCACCCACCAAAGCCCTTATACCTGTCGACCCTTTCCCCAATTCCCCTGCACTAGTCCACTCCCTTCACTTAGCCTCAGCCCACTCCCTCAGGTCCGCTCATTCCAGCTCCCTCAAGGCCCAACTCAACACCCTTCACATCCCAGTTTTCATCAAGGCCCCCAACACCCTCAAGGCTCCTATACACCCATTTCACTTTCTGTCCATCAACTAACCCAATACCCAGCTCATCCGGTTCAACCCTCACAACCCGAATTTCCTTCTTCAACCCAACACTCGCCATACCAGACCTTTCACCTTCCTCAGAGTGATTGTCAAACAACCCAAAATCCTTCACCTCCGAAGAACAAACACCCACTTCTAAATCGATCTCCGGTCTAAGTAGACGAAATGGTTGACGAGCAACTCGCCCTCCATTCTTCTCCTTCAATCTTAAAGGCGACCGCTTACACATCATCATCACCAACTCTCACCGTATTAAACCCACAATAAATCGACCAGAAATCTGATACACAACAAGTCTACCTGAATAAGTCGCCAACAAATCAAGTACAGACTGAAACCTATACAGACCTCATATGACCCAATTGACTGAATCCAGTCAACAAGTCAACAGATGACCAATCGTAAACCCACGAATTAACAAGTCAGTCGTAAACACGGCGGCTGAATCCAGGAACCCAGATGACCGACGACATGTAGACGAGTGACGAACAGAGCGGCAAAGACCCATAGAAACCCGTTGCGAAATAGAACGACGAATGAATGTCAACAGATCGTCGAAATCGATAGAAACCCAACCTCAATAAGGTCGAACAAACATCACTAGTTGTGAAACTTGTAGAAGACGACCGGTGAAGACAATCACTGTTGTTTGAAGCGGCAGCCCACGACGGTCAACTGCACTACAAACCGTAGAGACGGCGGAGAACCCTATAATTTCAAACCACCACCCTTATAATTTTGTATATTCATAGATACATATTTCCCTCAATATTAGCATCCACAATTCAACTAACTAAGACCACTTTGACACCCACTCCACATTTTTTCTTAATAGCACCAACTCCACATCATCATTATTATTTGTTTGACAAGGAACTTCATAAACGAGGATTAAGGAAACAAGTCACCATTAATTACATCTAAGATCTAGTTTAGAAAAAATAGGAAGACCAATTTTGATAAACATCTTCCGAATTGGCAGAATAAAAAAAGTCAAAAGAAATATTAAACCCAATGACATATCAGGCTACATAATGAGTAACACTCTTATAGACATGAAGACAATACGAGAAGGAGATGTGACTCAACCAACTCGCTAAAGCCCAAATTTCAACCAATAATGAGCAAATTTCTTCAGCTGCATAATTAACTTCAATAAAATTGACCAAACAGTTATTAATCAAATTCACCACCTCCCTAAAATCAGATTCAACCACCATAGAGAAAGTGAGAGGTAAATCAAAAGAAGATAGAAAGGTAGACCTATTAATAATTGCTCGCCCTTTGAGCAACTTGATGCTCCATTCGATACTTGATATTGGTAGAAAAGATTGAATTGTAATAAAATTGAATAACGTTCTAAACTATTATATACAATTCAAGGTATAAAAGCTAAGGATCTGTTTGATAACGTTCCCGTTTTTCGTTTATTGTTTATTATTTATCGTTTCATGTTTCCTCTTTTACAAGAACAATAAACAAGAATATGGTTGGTAACTATTTATTTTTTTCGTTTATTGAAAAAGAAGAAAAGAAAAAAGAAACAAGATAAGAAACTTGTTCGACAACCATTTACCATTTCTTGTTTATTGTTTCTTGTTTCTTATATATTTTTCCTTACATTTTCTCATATTTCACCGTTTAAATATAATATAATTATATAAAATATAAAATATATAGCATGCATTAAAATATAAAAAATAAATATCAAATATACGTAAATCATGATGTAAAATTAATAACAATAATATAATTGTTTATATTATTCATATCTTACTGAAATTCGATTTGCAATATTATTTATCACTTAAGTCATTTACTTTAAATTATATAAACGCAAATCTAACTCAATTATATTATTATCATCCTAAATTTTGTGGTTGTAAAAATATTAAAATGAATTTAAATGAATATCTAAATGGTTTTGTATGCATTAAAAAAAATAAATTTGAAATAATATATAAAATGCATACGGCAAAATTTAAAATTCAAAATTTTAAAATATTTATATATACATATTCAAATTTTAAATTGAAAATAAAAATAATATATAAATATAAATATTTGAAATTTTAAAATTCAAAACTAATTTTACATATAAATATAGAAAAAATAATAAAGAAAATAAATACAAATAAAAGAAAGAAAATTATAAAGAAATATCAACAAAATATAGAAAAGAAGGAAATATATTAGAAAGAAAGAAAAAAAAAGTATAAAATAAAACAAAATACCATAACTGAGATTCAACACATAAACGTGAAGTTGGAAGTTGTTTGGGACATGGTTGTTTACATTGAACCAAATCTATACTTACATCTAGGGTGTTCAAAAAATCCGAAAAAATCGATTAATCCCAACCAACTTGCGTGATTTGGGTTGGTTTAAATAAATAAAAATTTTATGAGTTGGGTTGGTTCATGAGTTCACCTAATACCCAAACCAACCTTAATTTATTATTACCTTTAAAATATGTTTTTTTTATTACTTATACCATAATTATTTATACATATATTGATTTTCATTTTATTTAATTTCGATATTTTTTGAATAATTTATTTTTCAATAACTCTTAAAAGTTTTTTTTTTTTTTTTTTGCACTTTAGAAAGAATCTTTTCACTATTTAAATTGAAATTGAGTTGTCAATCTTAATTCAATATATAAAAATAATTAAATAAGATTTTTACATATTTACATTATACTTCTTTTTAAAGCAAAATTTTAAACAAATGACTTGATTAACTTGAACCAACTCAATCTAAATATTTCATGGTTGGGTTGGGTTGGGTTTGATTCATTTTTTAATAAGAATTATTTGGGTTGAAGAAATTTATAATAGAACAATTGGGTTGAGTTTAAAAAGTCTTTTAACCCAACCCAACCAATGAATACCCCTACTTTTAGAAAGATTTCTCAAATTTTAGAAATAAGAATGTTATCAAACAGGTCAATTTTTTTTAAAAATGAAAAACACGAAACAAAAAAGAATAACGTTATCAAACGGACCCTAAATTGTTACCGAAAGGTAAAAATAAATGGCTACTTTCACCCATATTTTTACTCTTGTTGTATTCTTCCTTAGTTTTCCTCCCATTTTCCCTCCCTTTTGTTGTATATTCAATAAGTTGAATAATTTTAATTTTTGTGTGTGTTTTTTGAAAAATAAATTAAAGTCACGTTTACCAATGTAATCCATCAATAGCATTTGTAAAGTAGGTTCCAGTTGATTACATCTGATACTATTTACTTGTATTCCACAATTGTAACGAATTGTAGTGCATGCATTCAAATCCGTAATCAAAACCATAATATCGTTGAGAAATGAATAATGCTCATAGGTGAGCACTCGTCTCGAAAAGGAGTGCCAACACTTTAAGATTAAGACTGACCAACTGAGCCGATAAATATATATCAATTGAAATATAACTTAATCGAACTCGGATCGATGCCTGCAACTCCAACTGTCAAAAACACCTCTGGCAACGATGACATTACACATAACATCTCTAACTAAAGTAATCTCCTGAGTGAGAGTTCAAACCTTAGCTTTTTTGTGCTAGGTTGAACCAGACACTCTTTATAAACTTAAAGCATGAGTTTAATGGGCTCTACACCACTTCGATGTGAGAAGAACAATCGAACCCAAACCATCGGAAAGCAGGCTAGAGGCCAAGACACAAAGGACCGCAGCGTCATCTAAGGCAAACGAGAATCGAGTGCCTACAACAAGTACTTTTATTTATATATTTATAATAATTATTTTGTGGGAAATGTAGGATCGTCGATACATGGAGGGGAGGGGAGGGGAGGATGACAGTGGAGAGCCCCGCTGGGAAAGCAAAAGCTGAGATTAACAGTACAGAGCCTTGCGTGTCGTTCTGTGGAGCGCGTCAGTCATAACCGGCGAGTGAGGTTAGAATAGGAGAGGAGGAGGTAGCCGAGTAAAGAAAAGGGGCGTGGGTATCCAAGCCTAAACAGTTCTACAGATTCTCGATTACGGACATTTCAGGGAGAAATACGGCCATAGCCATGACAGGGAATGGTCCTCTCTGACACTCTTAGTGCTATTTCCCGTAAACAACAATAATAAATAAATTATTTTATGTAAATATTGAATAATCTGTAGTCATACCCCTCTACTTCCATCAATTTATTCTCATGCCCTTAACAGTTGTTTTTTATTTTTTAATTTTACCCATTTGATAGTAGGAGTGCAGAACTAGTATAATTAGGGCAATTAGGGCATTTTAATTTTCCAACGGTGATCGTTCCAGTTTTTTTAATTCACAATTTGGTACAATTATTTTTATTTTTGTTTTCCACATTTTGATAGTGCATATAAATGATCCCCTGGAACAAATATTACCAAAATCTAAATTGATATTAACATTTATTGTCCTTTCTTTAATTAAAATTTCAAATTAATATATGAAAAATTTTCACAAATGGAAAAAAATATCAAATTATTTACCTAAATAAAAAAAATATATAAACTTCTATCAACCTCTATTAACAATAGACTTCTATTAAATTTTATCATTGATAGACACATGGACGCTGGTAAACTTTAATAACAATGTCTATCACAACTATCTAAAAACATCGAATCTTTCAATAATAACATCTAGTGTATATATCGTGAACTATTTACAGGCAAAAAAACTATCGACAACCAGCAACGACAAAATGATTATCTATTGGTAGGCAATTGATGGTAACTATTACTAGTGTCTATCTATGATAGATAGTGATAATAATGTCTATTACAACGATCTAAAAGCAATAGAATTTTCATATTCAATAACAACGTCTATTGTATAGTTTATGGAAACAAAATTATGAATAAATAGTGATAAACACTAACACTTGGTATTCCATTGTCTATTATTATAATTCTAATTACTATTTTAGAACTAGAAACAAAACTACAAAAAACTACTATCACCTAGTCTACAATTTAACATTTCATTATCTATCATTATCACTCTAATTAACATTTTTGAACTAGCAACAAAACTATCAATAAAAAAATAAGAAAAAAAAGATGATGGCGATTTATAATTGAAAAATAACTAATTAACGTTTTTGAACTAGCAACATAAATAGAGAAGAATAATGAACATTTTTTAACTAGCAAGGATGTTATTTGAATAATGCATCATTTTGGAATTATACTCATTCATACATTTTACGAGATAAATGTGACTGTTTACGTATTCTTAGATATTCTTACCATTTTTTTTCCTAAAATAACAAACAAGATTATCTAAAGATGTTAAATGCTACATGTTCCCTCATATCTACAACTCCATTCATTAGATATTAGGTTTTATATACTAAAACTCATAAACATATTATATAATCAATAAACTTATTGTTGGTTTTATAAATTGCATACGTAAAAGTCTAAATTCAATTATCTAAGATTCATGGCTATTATATGAATACTTGAACTTTACGTTGAGACATAGAGATGGATCAAGTTCGAGTAAACAACCAAAACGGTCTATAGTACATGATAAAGATTAGGTACCTTATTATGACAACACTATTTGGATACGGCCTACTCTGTAGTTGTTATAAAGATACTACAAATAAAGTGATCCAGATTCGTTCATGTATGGACATGAGGAGTGGGAGCGTCTTATGTGATGAGTTTGCATAAGATCAAACCAAAAAATAAGTCACTTTTACTTTATAACGCTGTTTAACTATTTCACTTAGATGGATTAGGTAACTCGATCTTAATTATGAGCTAACTATGAATTCCTATTTATTCAAGATTATTCTTAGATTTGCATAGGTGAAGGATGGCTCAACAACATCGGTTCAATGAGCCTCCCATTTCAAGAGTAAGATTGGGTAGATAGTTGGGGACATAGGGTGCAAGACGGAATTCACGCATACTCGATTTAGGGATAGGAGAAAGGTTGTTCTCTTGAGTATTAAATCAAAGTCTTAAACAAGGGGTCTCACCCTTTCACTGGGCTGAAAAGGATCATGTTTATTAACTGGATCACAAACCACTTGTTCGATGATCAGTAGGAACTTAAGGAACAAGACGTAATCTTGGGGTAAAGACATTGACCCAGACGTTATTACAAACAACCTGTGAAGGGTAGATTTACTAGTTATGGTTAAATCATGTGGACATAATATATCTACCGGGGAATGCAACTATGAGCTTGTGGAGTGACCCTTTAGTTAACAAATTAGATTAAGTTAATTTGAAACGTTCAAATTAGAATTAAACGGGATTGAAGAATTAATTAATATTTAAATATGATTTAAATATTAAATTCATGAAGGTGGAATTTGTGTAAAATTAATTTTACATTTGATATTAAATTAATTGAAATTAATTAAACTATTTAATTAGTTATTTATTATTAATTAGAAAATTAATTTTGTGAAATTAATAATAATTCTAATTTTTGAAATCAGATTAGTTTTAGAAATCAAATTTGAAAATTGGAAATTGAAAAACACAAATGTAAGATTTCTCCACTGTCATTTTAGTAGCTCACTCAAAACCCATTTAAGTTTTCACTTCAATCTTCCAAACATGAGGTGCTCTCCATGCAACATTCTTCATTGCATATTTGTCTTACCATAAATAGAGAAGATTGAAGTGAAAATTTAAGAAGAAAAAAAAAGTTTTTGAAATTGTTGAAGTCTTGTTGAAAACTTGAGAAGTTGAAGAAGTGTTCTTCAAGCTTCGACAGTGAGCTTCTTTTCCAAATTCCCTTTATTCAAACTTTGAGTCCCACAACTCAATCTAAAACTCTAAGAGAATAGTAGGGAAGATCTTGAGGTGGTTCACAAGAAGAGTTTGAGAAGATTTGCAGCTGAATTCAAGTTTCAAGAGATTCTACAAATGTATGATCTGAAACCCTCTTATTATTGTATGAGCATGCTTTATTTATAGCCAAAATTAATGAATTATAATGTTTATTATCCTTATTGTTTTTGCTGCATGTTGATTTACTCCTTCACCATAAATGTTAGCTATGTTGACTAAAAAACCCACAGGGTGTTTAGTTATTCAACCACTTAAATGTTTATATATTTTCATATTTGGCATATTTAATTGTCAAGGTGAGGATCTTTGTAAAAAGTGTGTTAATTAACTGAACGTAACTCAATTGTGATGACATATATTCGTCGTGTCTCAAGTTATTGGAGAGTTTCGAACCTCATGTCCTACTCATTACGTTAAAAAAAGGCATATTGGTATATAATTGTAATTCAATTAATGTATTTTGACATAGGTTTGAATTTGTTCTGTTTGGCACTTGATTGAGAATATTATTGTTTATTTATTAGATTGTATGTCATTGCCCCCTCCTAGTGGTTCATACGCATGGCATTAAGGGTAAACAAGATATATTGAAAAACCGAGCTGACACTCGAAGAATCTTGAAATTTTTTCTATAAAGAAAAGTTAAAAGATAAAAATCGACCAATTGATCGATTTTTACTCTTCGACGGTCGAGATCAATTGGAACATTGACTAAATCGATCATAGTCATTTCGATGACAGTTTGATCGAAAAATTAACTTCGATCGACCATGTTCAAGTCTATCGATAGCATCACTAATTATTATTATAATGATCAAAATAGGTATAATCTAACTTTAATTGACATGCACGGCCTCTCATAGGATGAAAAAGCTGGAATTAATCCATTCCAATTCAAATTATATAAATTTTACATCTTACTTGTCGGTCCTATTGTACGTGGATTTTCCACAACCCTATATTTCCTGCGTTGATTAATGTTATAGTGCAGAGGGAGGCACTTTGCATTGATTCAAAAATAACAGTTTTTTTTTTTTATAATCTAAAACAAGTCCCATTTTTTGCAAATATATCAACATTTTGCTGTTTGCAAATATCACAATTTTAACAAAGGCCAACTTAAACATTTTGAGGTAAATTGATGAACACCTATTAGTATAGTCCATCTATGGTAGCGTTGAGATTTAGCAAAATATTTAAGAGCAACAATCCCACATCTAAAAGGTTCCAAAAAGTGACTGTTCCAAGTAAGCTAATGTCGTCGGTTCAAATTACACACATATATTTTTATTGCTAACACATACTATATGTCAGTTGAACTATGTTCATTGACTGTATTGTATATATGTTGATACTCAATTTATTGATTATTAAAAATAAAAATGGTATAAAATGTATCCATTTATTGAATCACTGAATAAGGCGAGGATATAGGAAAAGAATCATAAAATTAATCAGACACAATAGAGAGATGATCATTCAAAGAGGTTGTTACAATTAGGATTGGCAAAAAAAAACCCGCAAGTCGGATCTCCACGGGGATCGGGTCGAGGAATCTCCAGTTTGACCGGGGATGAGGTCAAATCGGAGAAAATTTTCGGGCCCTCATCCGAGGACAAGGATAGTGATGATTTTGTTCATATTTGGAAAAAGAATATCAGCTGAATACGAAAGTGAAGGTGATGATTTTCGCTCTAAAAATTTGGATGGAACATCAAAGATTGCAGAATTTGAGGATTTTAATGAGTATAACTTGTTTCTATCAAATTCCAATAAGATGAATGAGAACCGACAATTTGATGCATATATGAATCTGTCTTACCCTAATCATGTGATTTTGACATTTTGAGTCTGTGAAAATTGAATGGGGTTAAGTATCCCATTTTACAACAGATTGCTAGAGACATATTAGTCATTCCCTTATCTAGTGTTGCATTAAATGCTGCTTTTAGTACTTGCAGTCGGATTGTAAGCCAACATCGTAACAAGCTTCATCCGAAGACAATAAGGCTCTGATGTACATTCAAAATTAGATTGCAACTGAAGTTTTGACTGGTGTGTTAGTTTGTTTATGTTGTTTTACCTATCTTTAATATTTAATTTATGAATAATTTTTTTTTTTGTAATTATAAATATGTGATGTGACAACATACGATACTAGCATGGAAAAACAAATGGTTAAACATTTAACAACTATTTTGGAAGATGCAGATGACTCTGATGAAGATAAAGTGATAACTGAGGTATGTTCAAGGATTAACATTATTTTTTTATGACCAATTTTAAATCTTGTTGTCTAATTATTTTTTTTGTAACATTATTTGTTAATTATATTTTAAATATATGAACAATGCTCAAAACTAAGGATAAGCCGATCACGATATCAAGCAAGGAGGAAAATTTAGAGAAGACATCGACCAGGAGCAATTTATGATCATGGTTGTTGTATTTGTAATTATGTAAGACATGATTTTAATTAACTTCCAATACTCGAACTTTATTTAATATAAGTTGTAAACTTATTTAATGAATTTGTAAACTTCTAAATTGTGTTTATTTCATGAATTAGTTTATTAAATTAGTGTATTTTTAAATAAAAAAATTTGATTAAAAAATGTTAACAGAGGAATCGAAAATGGGGAATGGGTCTCTACGGAGACCCCATTTTCCCGATGAAGGTGGGGACGGGGGCGGAGGTGAGAGTGAATTCCCTCCACAGGGCCGGGGACGGGGGACCAGCCCCCACCCTGGTCCGACCCTATTACCAACCCTAGTTATAATGTAATTTCGTGAAATTAAAAAAATAATTGTAAAAAAAAAAACAATAGTTTCATAATGCATCTAAATGGTTGAGAAGATCTGTGTCACGTACATTCAATAATTTGCCCTATGCTGTCACTTTCATGCATAGTATTTCTAATTCGCATCCATGAACTTACATTATTATCATTTATTTAAAAAGGACAATTAAACTAACAAAAGATAATGGAGTTTGAATTCTTTGCACGGCCTTGGATGTAAAGAAGAAAAAACAAACAAAATCACGATGGAAATAAGAGGCGGGCTTTCATGTAATCGCCCGTTCCGATAATAATCCCATTATCATTCGGAGACGTTTGAAGCAAAAAATTAATTATTATAATCATAATTTATTATAGTTGAATTATAATAGTTTGTGTTTGAAAGATAAATTATTTTAGTTTTTGTTATAATAATATGTGTTTGAGGTGTAAATTATTTTAGTTTGAGAAAAAAATAATAAATACTGTAGCAAAGAATAACAAAAATGATGAATGTAATATAGTAAAAACTGTAGCAAATAGTAAATACTATACCAAATAAGAGTTTTGAAATAGTGTTGAGTGTAGTTAATTGGGAAATACAAAATAGTATTTATTTTAGCAAAAAATAATCATTATAGTCTTAGAATAGTTCTTACCCCAAACACACTCTTATTATTCTGAAAACCTTAAAAGAAAATAAAAATAAAGAAAAATCATATTTAATTGTTATTGAAATTTTAGGGATTATTTGGAAGGGTGTAATGTAATCAGGAAAAATAGGAATGTAAAACGTGAAAATAATGGAACAAAAAGTTAGATTAAATACCATCTAAATGAAATGGATTTAATATTATAAATTAGACCAAAACCTTCTATTAAAGTGTGAGTTTTGGATTACATTATAATTCAAACCCATTTAATTAGGGTCACAAACAGCCTTTTATGGGAAAGTTTGGGCGATGAGTTGGAATTTTGCTTCCCCAGAAATGGAGACTTTCACTTCCTTTCAACTATAGCCTCATTCTCTTTCCGCTACTCATTGGTGGCTTTCCATCTTTCTGAAAAACGAACCCTAACCGGTAAGTCTATGCTTTAAATTCCACATTCATTTTCTGAAACATCTTTCACGCATTTTCATTATGCGCGGATTTTCCTTTTCCCTTTTTCTTTGATCACTTCCCATTCTTCTTTTGGATCTGTGACTACGACTCTTTCTTCCTTGTTCTTACGTGCTCAAACATCAGATTCTTCCCCAAATATGGCAAAAATGTCGCTCTTCCATCTCTGCAACTCCGATTCTTGAAATCCTCCCTGTTCAGCGTTCCTCTTTTATTATTTTCTATTTCTGGCTCGATTCCTTCAATTGTTCACTCATTAGTTCGGCCTCTTACTGTTTCTTTTCACCAAACTAGAAATTTCTCTGACTGGAACTGTTTTATCTGAACTTTTTTCATGTTTCTCTCTCAATTTTCTCAGTGTTTCCCTATCATAAAGCAAGGCTATAGCTAGTTATAGGGATTGAAATGGCGAAGGAGAAAATCCAGATCAGGAAGATCGACAACGCCACCGCGAGGCAGGTCACTTTCTCCAAGCGCCGGAGGGGACTTTTCAAGAAAGCTAAAGAGCTTTCCATTTTATGCGATGCCGATGTTGCCCTTATTATCTTCTCCGCCACTGGAAAGCTGTTTGAGTATTCCAGCTCAAGGTTTCTCTCTTTCTTATATTTTATTTTTTCCAGAAACAAAAAACTGCAATCGGTTTCCCTCGTTTTCTGAGTTCTGCATTTTCTGAACCTACTTTAATTCCATTTATAAAGGACAGTATGTTACTAAAAATGGCGAGAACCCGTGACAGAAAGAAAGAGCTAACAGCAGAAAACACATGTAATTTGCTTACAACAATCTTACGGAAAAAGATGAGAACAAATGAGGATTATTAACCAATTCGATAATGGATATAAGAGGATATTCTTGTAAAGTAGTGCCTCATAAATTTTGTCATAAACAAACAGAAGAGGCTAAATGAAAACTATAAATCATGCCTGGAGTCTTGCTTTCTCATCAACAATGAAGTTTATGGTAATAGTGATGATTGAACTTTTCAGTCACTCAGTTTTAACTATTGCGGTTATGATAACGATGTTTATGCTTGACTCTTTGATCTCTAAATTATATAGATTGAAGTGGAAACATGAATTCATCATCATTAATTTCTTATTGTTTAGTCATTTCCTCCATTGATTATATTATTATCTGTGTTTGACTTTCTGAAGCATGAAGGGAATTATAGATAGACATAATTTGCACTCTAAGAACCTTCAGAAATTGGAACAACCATCCCTTGAACTACAGGTATTTCCTCTAAAAAATGGTCATCGATTTTTTATTACTTTTTCCTGTCTATTTTCAAAGGATAATAATATTATTATGGAGGCCTAAATCATGGTTCATAATTTTGTCATTTTAAACGGGATTTTTTCTTTTAAAGAATCAAAACTAATTAAAGAAAATACACCCTTATAAAACAGTTGTACGTACATTGATTTTTATTATACAAAATAGAAACCAGTTCTAACATTTTTCAAAACAAGCACTGTGGAAAATTACTTTTCTCCTCTTGAAGTCTACTTTATGTTCTTAAACTAATGGCTGCGATTATCCGCACATTATCAATCCAGTATGCTATTTTTTGCTGGAACACTTTTATGTCTTCAGAATTTTTAATTTGTTTTAAAGAACCCGACTTGTTTTGATATCAATTTTAACATTTTCGTCCTCCATTTCTTAAAATTTTAAAAAATACTTCGAATCTTTGAAATTTGTATTTTAGATTCCATTAACCATATGGTCAAGATAAGGGTAAAAAGGTTTATAATTTGCTCGAGCTTATTTTTGTATGACAATAAAATAATACACACGTCATTCTTCGTGTAAATGAACAAAAATCAATATTAAAAGAAGAGATGTTAGTTGATTAGATTTGTATCTGGAGGACTTAATTATTTCAACTCAATAGTGGTCACCTTTCATTAGTTTGCTGAAACATTGTTTACAACTGTCAATGATTTCAGCTGGTTGAAAACAGCAATTACACCCGATTAAACAAGGAAATTGCTGAGAAAACTCATCAGCTAAGGTATCTCTATTTTTATACGTGAAGTTATGTTTTCTTTTATTTTTTCATTTAGTACAATAGTAAGAAGTGAAATTTGATTTGAGTTCAAGAGAATAGTATTAGCAATAGTTCAGACTAATAGCTAGTTGGGCTACACCATTTTTTCACTCCTTCCATTCACACAGCAGAAAAATGGTAAACTGATAAATGATAGAAAGAAAAAGAAAAAGTTTGACAGTGGCAGACTAGATGGCTGGGTCACTCAGTTGGTCCGCGAAAAATGGGTGTAGCATATAGCTAACTAGTTAGTGTTTTTCAAATAGTATATGTTCAGGCTGGATTCTGTGTTCTTTCTATTTTATAAGCTAGAAAAAAGAATTGATGTTTTGTCTACCTAGATGGGTGAGCCAATTCCAATTTTGTATTTGAATTCATGTTGTAGTTAGATTCTTGCACCTGAATAAATAGTGTAGTTAAGTAGACCTTCAAACATTTGTCAAGTTTTCTCTTTTTTTAAAAAAGATTTATAGGCTGTCGACACTGTTGGATGAGACTATTTTTATGTGTTGGTTATCTAATATCGTTGGATACTCTTAATTATTAGTTACGTTGGCTCCCCCCCTCCCCCCTTTTGCATACTAGTTAGGTTTGAGTATTTTTCATGATAGTTTTGGCCATTCCTTTGCTGTTGGTTATTTTGTGGTTAGGTTTGAGTGTTACAATTTTTTACTCGGAGTAGGCATTTCTGCGTCTACCTTATAATTTTGTGGTTAGGTTTTGAGTATTTTCTTAATTATAATTAATCATGTCTTTAACATGATTTTTAGTTTTGAGGAGGTATTCATTGTAACATTTTATACTAAAGTTCATAAATTTAAATTGATGAAACTAAGAGATTAATTAAAATCAACTCACCCACCTTGATTTTTTCTCTTGGAACTTACTAGACGCCCAAGGAAAATTGTAGATACTTTTTTTTGTCACATTTCAACGATAGCCAGACTATAATGGTCTATTTAGACAAAAGTCTCTCACACTCATAGTACTACAATAAATCATACACGGACACGATTAAATTTGTTGACAATTAGGCAGATGAGGGGAGAAGAACTCCAAACATTGAATATAGAAGAATTGCAACAGCTAGAGAAGTCACTGGAGTCAGGATTGAGCCGTGTGATGGAGAAAAAGGTATTTTCCCTTTCTTAACTGTTCGTAAGAAAATCCCCTTTTTTTCTCTTATACGGTTCCCTTTTTTTTGGTCCCAGGGTGAACAGATCATGAAAGAGATCACTGACCTTCAAAGAAAGGTCAAGTACCATCTTCAAATAGAGAAGGCTATTGCCTAAAGACCCGTATTAGGAGGATCTAAGTACTTGATAGTAATAGTATGTATATAATTTAGTTATATTCATAAATATAGGTATAATATTTATATTTGAAAGCATCTGTTTCTCAACAATGATAATGTTTATTCTTATCATCGGATGTAAATCACTTGTGCTATTTATTTGAAGAACATGAAACACGAACTTTTAGAAATATAACTCAAACTGCATCCATTTCTTTAAATATATCAACTAGTAAATATGAATGAATATGATATCTAATTACTTATTCTCTAACGAGGAAGCTAAATTCAAAGTTTTATGTACATGCAGTCGGCCGAGTTGATGGATGAGAATAAGCGACTGAAACAACAAGTAAGAAGAACCCACCCTTTTCCACAGCACACTAATATAAATCGTGTTCTTTAAATTTCTTTGTAACTTACGGCCGCGGTGGTTTGCAGGCGGAGAAAATGAACGGGGTGAGGCACCTGGGCGTCGAGCCCGAGATTTTGGTCGTGGAAGATGGCCAGTCGTCGAACTCCGTCACTGATGCGTGTGTCTCCAACTCCAATGGCCCCCCTCAAGATCTGGAAAGCTCAGACACATCTCTGAAACTAGGGTATCCTCATTGCATGAAAATTGATTTTAAATTATTTTCTAGTAATGTTAAAGTTTTGTATGATCGAGTGAATCCAATTGGTTGCAGGCTGCCGTATTCCGGGTGATGGTGATGGAACAAGAAGATGAACAGGTACTGTAGAGCTAGAAAAAAAGGTAGTGTGTAAAAATAATTATACCCTAAAATTCGGGTTAGTTGAGTAATTGGAATCTAAATCTAACCCCATCTCATCTTGATTTTCCAATTCACATGACTCCGTTGAAATCTGAAAAAGGGTTGCATTTTTATGAATTCAATGCACCGTTTTAACCAATCAAATTAGACTGCAAGTGGTGGTATATGCGAGCAGTCGTAGTTTTGGGGTGTAAGGACAAACGACGGCGTTTTCCAAGTGACACCGCCCTTGTTCTGTTAAACAGGTGTGAGTCGCGAACAGCGGTTGTTTGTTTATACTTTTGAATGGCAAAAGTGGGAAACCATTGCTTTCCCCAATTTTTTTAACAATTTGATAGACGCCCAAATTTTTTTTTTACAAATTTGATACTTGATAGACGTGTTAAGGAAATCATTTTAAGGTGAGTCTTAGGTTATCTTATATATGTTGCATGTCACCCAGTCGTCTTAGCATAATTTGTTGCCTGTCGGAACTGTTCCGACTTTATTTTATAAAAAACTGTTTGATGTAATCAAGTATTAGTGTTACCTTAGTTATAAAATCAATTTGGATTAAAAGGGATCATACTTGACACTTGGTAGTGAAATCATTTTTTTTTAAAAAAAAAAAAATCGATGACATATAAAGGTGGAGAATCTAAACTTACATCACTATATTCAAGAATATATATTCTTTACTAGGGATTAAATTATCTTAAAGTTTGATTATTAAACCTAAAAGTTCTTAGACGTATGAAATTTATCAATATATAATATATCTTGGTTAAAATTGCCAAGATGAATATAATTCAAAAGGTATAGTGTTTGTATTATTAATCTTGAAATTAGAGGTTCAGTTCTTTTATCTTATATATTGTTAAAAAAAAATAATCCACCTAAAACGCAAAATAATGATAGGAACTCGTACTTCGTACTTTCAGTATTAGTTTGGTATGCTTTTATTTTTTGACATTGATATTAGATAGATATTTTCTTATACAAGGCGAGCAATTGTTTATTCATTTATTTTTTTTATAATTGAGTTTTGTACGGATTATAATTCAAACTTCATATCTCTTTGTCAAGGAGCACATGCCTTCTTATTGATTATACTTGTCCTTGCAATTCCATTATTACCATGAAATGAATTTAAGTTTTTTTTTGCTTCATCTTAGTCATCCAATTTCAACTTTTTTTTTTCTACACTGAACTCTAACCTTTAAAAATATATTTTCTAGTAGTTGAACTTTCAAAACAAGTAGGATTTGTTGTTTTCCTTTACTCTTTTCTTTTTCTTTTTTTTTCTTTTTTTTAAAATTTTTTTTAATTATTATTAGATTAATGGTGTACTTTTAAGAATGTGTTCTTCCGAACTGGGTATTGGTGCTGTAGTAACTTGGGTAAATACCTGGGTCTGAATCAATGTGGGTGTGACTTTTAAGTCAAATAAGTTAGAGACAACTATTTGCAAGGACCAAAATACTCTTTTTTAAATGATTTTATGGGTTAAAAAGATATTGTTGAGGATCTAAATATAACAAATTTAGAAGTTTGGGACCAAAACAATATCTAAAATTTGATATTGTTATTGGTAAAACAATACTTTCGAGATGCAAATAATTAGATATGCTCACATTGTTAATCATTGTCATTTCCTATTATTGGTCACTAATTTGTAAGATACAATGACTAGACATGGTTATTTTAACATTCTTTTTAAACCATTAGTTTATATTAGATTGTGTGATTGTGTGATTGATTTCACTCTAGTTATACTAAAAATCAACTTTGATTTGTGTACATAGAAACGAATTTTAAATTAATTACATTTTTCGTTAGCTTTTAAACCATTAGTTTATATTAGATTGTTAAGTTTTAATTTGTGTCATGGGTCAATGCAGTTTAAATACGTCTTATATGCTCTATATACATAATACAATCTTAATTGTTTGTATAATCAGTTAACTTGTAACCCTTATGCTATATTCAAATTTTATTCAATCCATACATCTATTAAATTTAGCATGAAATGAGTTTGTGAGCTTTATTTTTTATTTTTTTTGGTATGATTATATTTTTAGACATAAAACTGAAAGTTTAGAGATATTGCCGAAATGAAATTTAGCTTCATTGACATAAATATATATTGATGATCACAAGATATCTATAGTTTGAAAGAATCATATTCTATCGATTTTTTTTAATGTAAAAAATTTCAGAGACATTAGAGAAGTTTGGGGACATTAAATTAAAATATCTTTTTAAAGTTTTTAAATACTTATTCAATACTAAATTGAAGGTTAAAAAACTCTCACACACTTTTTAAGGTTTAATACCTATTAAACATAATTGTAATTTGACATAAATTGTGAGCTCCCCACCACGTTTTCCACAAACACAGTTTCTTTTCCTCCCTTCGGGATATCAAGAAAACAATATATCTTCAAAATATTGGGGGGAATGTTTTGTCTTTGGTTCCGGAAAAGACAAAAATCAAGGAAAGTTCTGCTGAGGAAGAACAAAAATATCATCCACTGTAGGCTGTTGATGGATCGAGTTAGGTTAGGTTAAAAGATTTTTTAAATTCAACCCAATTGTTCAGATTGTAAATTTCTTCCACCCAAATAAATTTTATTAAAAATGAACCTAACCCAACCATGAAATATTTGGGTTGAGTTGGTTCATGTTAATCGAGTAATTTACTTTAAATTTTGTTATAAAAAGAAGCAAAACATAGATTTGTAAAAATTCAATTTAATTATTTTTATATAGTGAATTAAGATTAACAACTCAATTTCAATTTATATAGTGAAAAAAGTGTAAAAAAAAAACTACTTTTAAGAGTTATTGAAGAATAAATTATTAAAAAAATATTGAAATTAAATAAAACTAAAATCAATATATGCATAAATAATTGTGTTATAAATAATAGAAAAAATATATTTTAAAGTCAATAATAAATTCGGTTTGGTTTGATTTATATTAGGTGAACTCATGAACTAATCCAACTTATAAAATTTTCATTTATTTGAACTCAACCCAACCCAAACCACACGGATTGGATTGAGTTGATCGGTTTTTTCAGGTCATCGATTTTTTTGAACAATCCTAATCCATAATCCACAGGCTAAGAATTTGAACTCTAGAATGTCTTACTTTTGTTAATTTGATAAAGAAGTGTCCATTAGATTTATGTAATATGATTGATATATTTTGTTTTCGTTTTTGTTGTTTTTTTTTTAAAGAATTTTGGGTATTAATCGAAGTGGATATCCATTACGATTAATAAAATTTTTGAGTGTTTTTGACATTGTAATTCTCCAATTATTTTGTTGTAAAATTCTAGAATGTCGTAAGTCTATTATATAATTCTATCACCAATAACAAAATCTATCAGTGATAAGAGTTTCACTGATTGTTCTTCATTGATAGATTTCTATTTAGCGATAGAAACATCAGTAACAAGATAGATATTAAACAAAAATCATGAATCACTCTTTTCAATGATATCCTTCTATCATTGATATCAGTGTACTGATTTTAAAAGTCAATAGACTTCTACAATGATACAAGCATTAATGGTTAATTTCTATCAATGGTTGAAACTAAACAAAAATCGTGAATCGTGCTAATATGTTTTAGAACATACTTCTATCGCTTATAGAAGTTTAAAGTCTATCACTAATATACTTCTATCAGTGATTGAATCATTATTGATCAATTTTTATCAATTTTAGAAACTAAACAAGAATTGTGAATCAAAGTTAATATGTTTTCACTAATAGATGTTTATCGGTTGTAAAAGTCTATCACCAACAAACTTTTATCACTGATAGACCAATAAATATCGATGACAGAGGTCTATCATTGATAGTATGCCATAACTAGTAAATTGATATAATTTCTTTAGTGAAATCACATCAGTGATATAAATTATAAATGGTAGTGTACTATCGCCGTTAGACTATTATAATCCCTTGATAGAATTATAATAGTTATACAAAAATATCAGTGATAGAGATCTGTTAGTGATAATGTGCAAACTGACCAATTCTTTTGTTGGACTTTAAAAGTATGAAATTTAACAGTAACAAACTTCTATTACTGATAGATAGCCTGTGATATCAGTAGTAGACTTAGTCTATCGGTGATAGGATTTTTATCACTAACAAACTACGTGAATAAGTGATATAACATAGGTAGATATCATAATATTTATGTATCGGTAATATTAACTATCAGTGATATTAGTGATAGAATTTAGATAAATATCAGTCATATTCATGTATCAGTGATATCAAACTTAGATAGATACCAATGATAGAAATCTATCAGTGATAATAGTTTATTGTTGATAATCATGATAAAAGTTTCTCAATAAGAACCATTGATAGCTTTGAGCGTTAATCTTTGAAAAATTGATAGTCATTAATAATAGTCGAAGTGATAGCCACTAATATTTTCTATCATTGATGACATAATTTTTGATGATTTTCTTTCAGAGTTAATAACTACTTATAGAAGTCTATCGTTGATAGGCAACTCAGTGAATTTAATTAATAAAGTTGAATCTCAAACTAAAGTGTAAGTGTGATGTCTCGAAGTTATAACTAATAACATGTTATCAATGATTGAAGCTATCAACGATAACATGTTATTTGATGGTAAAAATGAATAACCGAAGTTATCTCTATTAGTATATTATCAGTGATAGAAGTTATTACCAATAACCACATATCGATGATAGAACTTAGGTGATATCCATATATCGATAATATAAAAGTCGATTCAATTTTATAAAAGTCTATCATTGATAGTCACTGCTAAAAACTATCGGTGATAACCTAAGATAACCACTGCTATAAATTATCTATCATTGATGGAAACTATCAATGGTATCCGCATATCAGTGATATGACTTAGGTATATATCAATTAAATGAATGACATTAATGATACTAGTGATATGACTTAGGTAGATATCAGCGATAGTCACTTATGGACCTCCGTTAATAGACTTCTTTCACTTATAACTTAATGTTAATCTTTAAAAGTTGATAGTTTCTTTTCAATGCTGATAACTACTTATAAAATTCCAACATTGATAACAATTGATAGCTTTAACTGTTAATATTTTAAATTTGATTCCAATTGATGAAAGTGTATCAATAATAGCCATTGAACTGATAGTTAATACTACGAAATGTTACTATTTCAAGGTTGTATTACTATTCCTCAAATTGAAAGATATCATTAATAACAACCATCAGTGATAACAACTGATAGTAGCTATTAATAATAGCTTTTTCAATTTGAGAAATTCGGAAGAAGTGCAAAATGGTGGGTTGCATGAGGGCTTCTTAGTTATTTACCAATATGGCTATCACTAATAATTGCTATCAATGATATTTGACGCTAATTTTGTGCCATATTCCCAATATATCTATCATTGTATTATATCTTTTATTATTTGGAATGTAATTTTTATCTGTGCATCCAACCCAAAAAACCATAGTTGAATTGAGAACTCACTTTTTTATTCATGTAAAAGAAAAGGAAAATATAAAGCTACCACGACTATTAAAAATTATATGTGCAACATCATAAATAAAGGATCTGTTTGGATTGATTTTAGAAAAAAACGTTTTTAAAGAAAACTCAATTTTATTTAAATATTTTTGATAAAAACTGATTAAAATACACTTAAAAATTATTTTGAGTGATTAACAAATACTAAAAAAATTTTTTAAAACGACTCACTCTTTAAATTAAATACTTGAAAATATATTTCAAATAAAAAAATATTTCCTTTAATGCTAAGCCATTTAATTACTGAGAAAAAAAAGGGGGCCTGAGGCAATTCCTAGCAATTGATGAGAAATTCACGTCTTTTGTAATAATTAATGATTATAAATAAATGAGATTCTATGTGTTTTCAAATTAAGTCAGGCTTCGTAATTGGGGCCTCATCAATTAATTCACTGCTTAAATAACTTTATTTTGCACATGACACTTATAATTTCTTGGATGCTTCAAAACTTTACTGCAGTTGCACGCAACTCTTGTGCAGATCTATGCAATGCTCCTGCAAATACGTGTCTCCTCGTTTTTTTTTTCTTTTTTAATTTTTTTTTTCAATCATATAAATTTAATGATGAAAAAATGTTAAACTATTTATAAAAAATAATTTAAAAAAATACTGATAGATATTGGTAAACTTCTATCTGCGTTTATCACAAACATGTTTTTATCGATTTTATTAAAGAATATTAAAATTTTATTATTTTGTATAAATATTTTTCTTTGTTTTTTTTTTTTTTTTTTTTTCTATTTTTGAAAATTCCCCTTTTAAATTTTAACTAAAAATTCAGAAAATATATATGTGTATATGGAGCTAGATGTGAGTTAATAGAAGTTAAAATGAAGATAGTTTCACCCACGTAAAATTTATATTATCAATCTTAAAGTCAGAGATTTGATGTTCCATACATTTCCATATTGTCAAAGAAAAATGTCGTTAATAGAGTGAGCATTTATCTTGATATTTTACTATTTTTCAATAATTTACTGTATTTTTCTTTTTGTCAAATTAAGCTCTTATATAGGTTTATATTATCAAGTCGTTTCTATCTTATCATATATATACTTTAAAACAAAAATAGTTTAAGACTACACATTATTGTTGATGGCAAAATCCTGCCAAGGGAACTCACCTGACTTTCACGTGCGTTCATGTGGTAAATATGTATTTGAGGAGAGAAAATTGCATGGAAGACAATCAAAAGGGCAATACACCGGTGTGATGCTTGCCACAAACACTCTAATGCTTTAATCAATATTTTACACAAATGTCAGGACAAGTAGTTTTTTAGGAAGGAAATTAGCTTACCTTTCATAAAATTGTTATGTTCTATTTATATTTGAGTCCCAGAGGTCTTCCTTCAGTTGGAGAAGGAGATCTATTTCCTTTCCCTACTCTGAAATCGGACACGCGGGCTTGGGATTGGGCCGCTGAGGATGTTCAATGAAGAGGGCCGATTCAGAACAACCTCGCTATAGGGGATTTTGTGTCCTCGACCTTGGCTACTAAGGACATTCAAACGATGTGATCCCAATATGTGGAGACATGTGAGTGGGGGCATCCTATGCAAAAAATGTTTGCATAAGACCGAATCACGAAATAGTCACTCTTCTTTATAACGACCGTTTAGCGTTAAAACTAACTATTTCAATTAGATGACCTAAGGTAACTCGATCTCAATCCTGAGCTAACTATGAACTCTTGTTTATTAAGATTATCCTTTAATCTGCATGGGTGAGAGTGACTCAATATTGCCGCTCTATAAACTTCCAATATTTAGGGTTTCAGAAGTATACCTTTGAAGATTCCCCCAATTGATGCAATCTACCCATGAAATATCTTTAAGAACTTGTTGTAGACTACCACAATGATCTTCTCTACTATTCTAAGGTCTTAGATTGGGTGGTGAAACCCAAATTTTTGATAGGAATATGAGAGTTGAAGAGTATGAAAAATTGACAGAATTTTACTCTTCGAATTTTTTGGTTTGCATGCCTGAATTTCTTCAAATAACCATGTATTTATTCAATTTAAACATGCAAATATGAAGAGAAGTGGAGTTTGACACTAAAATATCCACTAATTAGTGGATTAGGTGGAGAATCAAATGGAAAAAGTGGGAAAAATCCACTTTCTATTTTAAATGATTTTCTAATTTTGATTTTCAAATAAAACCAAATTAAATTAAAAAACTTAATTTTAAATTTGAAAAATAATATTGAAATTTACTTTAAACACTTTATTTTAAATAAATAATTATTAAATACATTTAAACAATTTAATATCAAATATTAAATTAATTGAAACCCTAATAAAAAACATAAATCCTTATTTATGTAATTAATATTTAAATCTCATTTAAATATTTCAAACTTTCCAAAATCGTTTAATTCATTAATTAAACGCTTGATTATATTGAATATAATAATCCAAACCCTAAATTGAATTTGAACATTTTAAATTCTCTCAACACGCTATTCTAAAGTTTAATTCTTTTACAAGCTAGTCCATCTACTAACAAAAATAAGATGCATGCTCAATTAAGGTTAACAAATAACAACTTGTTTTAATAATTAAAGTAGGCCATTATCTTGTAAAACTCTATTTATAAACTCAACCGGACTATAATCTTTTCTAAGGCTGGAGGTATTTAAGTTGATGGTTTATGGAACATTGCTACTTGGGGATTATAGCCGAATTATTGAGGGTTGTTAACACGATTTTATGAGCATGCCTGAATGGTATGAGGTAATGAAATGGTTTTCTCTCAACCAAATACGTGATGAGAGTGGTCAGAGAGAGAGATGGTTCTGATTCATCTTCCTCCATAAAACAATGAGAGAAGAGTTTTCTTTGGAAAAAAAATGAAAAAAGAAGAAAAGTTCTTCTCCCCCCTCTCCTCCTTTCCATCTCCTTCCCTCTTCCAAAACCCTAAGGCAGAGCCCACACCTCCTGCCATTCTCAATCCCTAAGGAGAATACACGAGGCTTCATTTGATGGTGTTCCTTTTGGAGAAGGAGATCCGTTCGTGACTTGTTCGAGGAATTCTCGAAGAATAGTCTTCAAAGGTAAGGGTTCTGAAACCCTAAGTTTTCCTTTATTAATGTATGCTATAATTTATGTAAATGCATATCTTGTTCTTGATTTACTGTAAAACTTACACTCAATGAAAAATGGATTTGGGACGATCTTACTTCCGCTCAAGGTTCTCTCCTCATAGGGTTCCTTCAGATATAAAATTAAAAATTTCAAAAGAGGTTTATTACTTTTTAGACATGAGATTCATTTGTCTAAGGAATAGTGTCCTCAGACACCCCAAGAAGTTCAGGAAATGAAAAAGAATTCCATATGCATCAACAGTAAAAAATTTGATATATGACATGTTATGTACACATCCAGACATATATTATGCAATTAGAATAGTCAGCTTGTTTTAGTCCAATTTTGGATATAGTCATTGGATTGCCATTAAGAACATCCTCAAGTATCTTCAGAGAAAAATGGACTATATGCTTTTATATGGCTCTAAGAATTTGATTCTTACTGGATACACTGATTCTGATTTTTAAACCAATGTGGATTCTAGGAAACCTACTTCGGTATCAATATTTACTTTGAATGAAGGAGCTATAGTATGTAGGAGTATTAAGCAAAATTGTATTGCTAACTCCACCATGGAAGCGGAGTATGTATCTGCATGTGAAGCAACCAATGGCTTAAAAAGTTTTTGACCGATTTGGAAGTGGTTCCAAATATGCATAAGCCAATCACCCTCTATTGTGATAACAGTGGAGCAGTTGCAAACTCAAAAGAACCAAGAAGCCATAAGTTCGAAAAGCACATCGAGCCCAAGTACCATCTCATCCAGGAGATAGTACATCGAGGAGACATGATTGTCATGCAGATAGCCTCAGAAGAAAATTTAGTTGATCCGTTTATGAAGGCCCTCATGACTAAAGTATTCAAGGGTCACCTAGTCGGACTAGAACTATGAGCTTCATAAATCAAGGGCAAGTGGGAGAATTCATGGGTATATAGATGCCATAGTTTATTGTATTTATTCTCTTATATTCAATATTGTATATATGTATATATTTAAACCCACCGACGTTTCAATTGAAGTGGAAGTTTATTGGGTTATATGTCCTAAAACTCACAGTTTATAAACTTTAAATATATTCCTATTTACAACAAAGATGTTATTGAGATTATTTCAATAAAGTTGTTATTGAATATATAAATTGTATTCATAAATTTCTAAATCCAACAAAGTAACGATCCCATGGCTATAACATGAATACTTAAACTTTATGTAGAAACATAAAGGAGGATCAAGTTTGATTATATAGCCAAAATTATCTATAAGTATATGGATATGGTTGGGTACCTTATCCTGGGGACACCATGGATGCGGCTAGCTTTTCTATATTGATACAAACGATGTGATCTCAAAGTCGTTCACGTGGAGATATGTGAGTGGGGGCATCCTATGCAAAAGATGTTTGCATAAAACTAGACCACGAAATAGTCACTTTTCTTTATAACAACCGCTTACTATTAAAACTGACTATTTCAATTCGATGACCTAAGGTAACTCGATCTCAATCTTGAGCTAACTATGAACTTTTTTTTATTCGAGATTATTCTTTAATCTGCATGGGTGAGAGTGGCTTAACATTGCCATTCAATAAACCTCCCATTTTAGGGGTAAGACCATATAGATAGCTAGAGACATAGTCCTGCAAGATGAAATTCATTCCTACCCGTTTTAGGGTTAGCGGATAGGTTGTTCCCTTAAGTACTGATTTATGGTCTTGAACAAATAGGCACTACCCTCTCTATGGCTGAGAAGGACGCGATTTATCGGTAGGACCATAAGCTAATTGTTCATTAGTGGATCAGTGGAGGCTTAAGAAGTAAGATGTATTATAGGGTAAAATGATAATTTTTGACCTAGCTGTAAATACGAACAACTTGTGAAGGATCGACTTACTGATCAAGTGGATAAAAATCTATCTATAGTGAAGAGAGTGCAACTACTGTGCTATAGTGGAGTGTCTCGATAGTTAACGAATATTGATTAATTCAGAGAGTTTAGCCAATTAATCTTAAATCGTTGGAGCTAATGGTTTGGTCCATTAGGTCTTTCTACTAGCTCATAAAAGAATTAAACCTTAGAATAACGTGTTGAGAGAATTTGAAATATTTAAACTGAATTTAGGGTTTGGATTATTATATTCGACATAATTAAGTATTTAATTAACGAATTAAACGGTTTTGGAAAGTTGAAAATATTTAAATGAGATTTAATTAATTTAATATTTGACATTAAATTATTTATTTAAAATAAAGTATTTAAATAAATTTCCATTTTATTTTTCAAAATAAAATTCAAGTTTTTTTCCTTTTAAAATTTAATTTGGTTTTCTTTGAAAATCAAAATTAAAATAAAAGAAAATCATTTAAAATGAAAATTGGATTTTCCCCACTTTTTCTATTTAATCCTCCACCTAATCCACTTAATTAGTGGATGTTTGAGTGTCAAACTCCACCCCTCTTCAGATTTGCATTTTTGAATTGAATAAATACATGATTATTTGAAGAAATTCTAGCATGCAAACAAAAAATTTTGAAGAGTAAAATTTTGTCAATTTTTCTTACTCTTCAACTCTCATATTCCTCTCAAATCCTTCTCAATTTGGGTTCCACCACCCAATCTAAGACTTGAGAATAGTAGAGAAGACAACAAGTTATGAAGAGATTTCAGGGGTAGATTGTATCAATTGGAGGAATCTTCAAAGGTATACTTTTGAAACCCTAAATATTGGAAAAACCATGAACATGCTTACTAATTCACTAAACTTAATGTAATTAGAGTGTTAAGATCCAAAATTTCTTCTGTATGTTAAATGTCAACTCCATCAGTCCATTAGCTTGAGCAATAGTATGAGACGCGCAATGATGTTTGATTCCTAGAGAATGGGTACATTCTCTATCTTCGTTTAACTGAATTTTCTTCGCCTCCTTTCATTTTCCATGAGGGTCTACAAGAAAAAATAGACACCTCTAATATTTACTATGGTTGAATTTAATTCTAGCAAATAAAACTAACCCAACAAACACATATATTTAAAGAAAAAAAAATAAATGCATATATTGAAATCTTGTGTATTATTTTTTGTCCCCATCCATATATCTAAATGAATATACGTAAGAGAAGCACATATACTTCTAATTGTGCAGAGAATCGGTATCAGATACAGATATGTCCATATACGTGGTAGAAACGTGTCTAATACGTGATTTGAAGTATCTGATTTTTTTATTTTTATTTTTAATTTCCAGATACGCATATCTGCTTTTAGATACGTGAAGGAGATATTGGGTTAATTTTTTTTTTTCAAATTTAAGCCTAACCACTTAAAAAACCCAACCCATTTTATTTTATTAGAGAGATTTTAAAATAATAAAAAATCACTTTTTTTTTCCATTTTTAAATCACTCAAAAACACACCTTTAATTACTCAAAATTAATTTAGTTTTCAATTTTACACTTTTAACTGCAATTTTCATATCATAAAAAATTAGTTTTAAAGAATTAAACATGTTTCATAGTGATTTTGAAAATGACAAAAGTGATTTCAACCATTTTAAAATCACTTCCAAACATAAAATTTCACTTAAATTGAGCAATCCAAAACAAAATAAATTAAAAATGATAAAAACATATATATATGTTTTTTAAAAAAAAACCCTAAACATAATTAAATCTTCATTCTTCTCTTCTCTTTCACTATTTAAATCATGATTCACACCCCCTTCATCCACAACTTCATTCTTCAATCTTCATATTCTACTTCTTTCCTACCGTCTACTCTAGTTGCTCAACAATCACTCGACGTCACCAGTTTTTTTTTTCTTTCAAGTTTTCACTCTCTTCTTGAATCTATTTTAATCTAACTTAAAATAAGCATTATAACAATTAACTAGACATTATATATACAAATGGCCATGTGTTGGGGTTGATGCCCTAAATCTCATGGGTCTTGTAGTTTTAATTGTAATGTACAAATAATTTATTTATCTAATAAAATCTGAGGCATTTTATTTGACATTTAATAGCATTAACCCACAAACCAATAAACCGAGATCCAAGATTATCTTTTATAACTTAAACATGTATGTAGAGACATATAGGTGAATCGTGTTTAAGTAATAACCTAAACAGTCTATCGTAGATGGATAAGGTAGGGTACTTTATTCTGGTGACACTACGAATACGACTCGCTTTGTAGTGTTATAATTGTTGTAAAGTACTACAAATGATTTGATCTTGATCACTCATGTGGAAACATGTTAGATGGATGTTCTATACAAAGAGTTTTTATAACACCGGACCACAAAGTGATTAGTCTCTTATATAACATCGTTGATAATATAGACTTACATTTCACCAGGATAACCATAGGTGATATGACCTGAATCCTGAGGGAGTTGTGAACTCTTGCCTATGAAGACAGTCTTTTGATCTGCATGGGCGAGAGTGGCTAGTCTCGTTGGCTCAATATGCTTACCATTTTGAGGATTCGTCTGATTGAGGAGTTTGGAACGCAACTACAAAAGAAGTAATTCACTAATTCTTTATAGTTAGAGTAAGTAGAGAAATTGCTCCCTTAAGGGCTGATTCCGGGGCTTGAACAATGTGGCACCACACCTTCTTTTGGCTCGAGAGGGGTTTGGTCATAATTGGACGACAACTTATTATTAATTAGAGGGACCACTGGTACTTAAGGAGTTAGATATAACTACAGGAGTAAAATAGTAATTTTGGCCTAGCTGTACTTACGAGAAATTTTTGAAAAGTCATCGCACCGTTCAATGGACACAAAAATATATTTGTAGTGTGAAGAGTGCAATTGTCGGTCTTTAGTGGAGTGACCGATAGTTAATAGAAGTTGGATAATTTAATTAAAGAGTTTAATTAATTATCCAAGTACCATTAAAGCTTCAATCTATAGGTCCATAAGGTCCCATCGGTAACTCAACTAGGATTGAATTAATTTGAATTGTTTAAATTAATCGAGAGAATTAATTATGATATAATTAGTATAAATTAATTATATATGGTATAATTAATATAATGTATTTGATACATTATAATATAAAGTTTTATTTGAGAGGAAATAAATATTTGATTATGATTCAAGTATTAATTACATGAGCTGATTCATATAAAAACTATAAGTGAAATTTAATATGAATTTGATTTCTATTAAATACTATAGATTATTGAGAGAATTTCAAACTGTAGGTTACATTATATTTGATATAATATAAACTATATGTTATATAACATATAATATAATATGTATTATATAGCAAGTTAGGTATTATATAATTATATTGATTAAATAAAGAAAAATGGTTTTTTAATTTAATGTTAAATTTAAATTTTAAAGGGAGGGAGTTATAATAACTTCTCCCTTATTTTTCTCTCCAAAGGATCGTGGAATAGGGAGTTATAGGATCGTCTTCTTTATTCAAGTTACAAAACATTTTTCTCTGGACTCCCAATCGATCTCTCTGCAAAAAGAAAACTTAAAAATTATTCTTCCCTCTTCTAAAATTAAGAGAAGCCCACAAAACTCCCTCTGGTTCTCAACCTTTCAAAGAATATCAAAGTCACTTTATGGTAGTGTTTAAGATTGGATTTGGGTTGCTATATTTTGGTAAGTTCGTGATCCAAGGAGTTTAACGTCTTCTTGATCAAGGAGAGGAATTTGGGAAGTTTTTGTGACTTTAAGGGTATGTTTATTTCTTAACCCTAATTTCCTCTCTTTTCTATGTCAAAACATGTTGTAAAGTTAATGCATAATGTTTCCGTCTTTGAATTATTTTATTTCTTAAAATAATTGAATTGAAATCCAATCACGCTTCCGTAGGGTTTTCACGAACCTTCACCATAGACTTATGATGCTAGTTAGTGGTTCTGGTGGCTATTTTGAAATTGGCACAAAACATTGACATTATTCACATGTCTTTACAAATGGAGCATCGTTGACTGGTAATATCCATGTTTTATAATCTTGTGACATGAAGACTTTGCACCAAAATGGTTTCTGCACACTTTCTTATTGTGGATTTCCCTTATCGCATAATTTTCTTCATCGCTAGTAAGACACTTCAATAGGGGCATTGAATAACTCCTTTTATAAAGCTTATCCCCTCTTAATATGTAATGAGTTGCTCGCCTTTGCACTTTCCTGACTTTCGCTTGTTCTAGTTGTTGGGGTTGATGCCCTAAATCTCGTAGTGTCTTGTAGTTTGTAAACACCTGTATGAACAAATGCTTGTGATATAATAATTTGAGATATTTTATCACTGTTGTCTATGAAATATGAGATATTTTAGTTGCATTTACCACAAACCAATAAACTAAGATCACTGGTTGTCATTGTAACTTAAGCATGTATGTGTAAACATACAAGTAGATCATGCCTTAAGTGATAACCTAAATGGTATGTAGTATATGGATAAATGAGGGAAACCTTATCTTGGTGACACTACGGATACGAACCGCTTTGTAGATATTACAAGTGTTGTAAAGTGCTACAGATGGTCTGATCTTGATCATTCATAGAGACATGCGAGTAGGAGTGTCCTATACAAAGGAGTTTGTATAAGATCGGACCACAAAGTGTTTATTCTCGTTATATAATGTCGTTCATGACAGATACTTTAATTTCACTAGGATAACCATAGGTAACATGACCTTAATCTTGAGTCAGTTGGGAACTCCTACCTATGATGGCGGTCCTTTGATTTGCATGGGTATGGGTGACTAGATTTTCGACTCAAATCTACCACTTTGGGGATTCGTCTGATTGAGGAGCTGGGAACTCAACTACACAAGATGGAATTCATCGCTTCCCCGAAGTAAGGGTAAGTAGATAAATTGCTCCCTTAAAGGCTGATTCCGGGGCTTGAATGATGTGGCGCTACACACCTTCTTATGGCTCGAGAGGTGTTCACTCACAGTTAGGACTATAATATATTGTTTATTAGAGGGCTCAGTGGTACTTAAGGAGTTAGATGTAACTATAGGGACAAAATGGTAAATTGGCCTAGTTGTACTTACGAGCGATCCGTGAAGGGTTATCGTACTGTTGACTGGTTATATCCAATGGACATAGAAATATATATGTAGTGAGAAGAGTGCAACTGTCGGTCTTTAATGGAGTGCCTATCAGTTAACGGATGGTGGATCTCGTAATTAAAGAGTTCAATCAGCTATTCACGTATCGTTAGAGCTTCAAGCTAGAGGTCCATAAGGTCCCCTTGGTAGCTCAATGGATTCAAGTTGAGAATCAGTTTTTGGGTTAGTTTGAAGTGTTCAAATTAACAAGATGGAGTTTGATTATATATGATATAATTAAACATAAACTGGTTCAATTATATGTGATATAATAGATATGATGTATGAGACATATTTATTGGAGGAATTTGATATAAATATAATTTATATTAAGGAGAAAAGAACTATGGTTTAAATGTTCAATATGATGCAATATTAAAACTATAGATTATAAATATAATATGATAAGTTAGTTATTATATTTATTTATAATTAAAACAATTATATGATAATTGTGGGTGGTTTCTCCTTTAACCATGCGTGAAAATGGAAGGTTAGTTTCAGTTTTGAATAACTGAAGGATAAAATGGAAATTGTTTTCATTTTGTAAGAGATCGTTTCACTGTATGCATTATTAATTGTTTAGCTGACAAAAGACTACACGATAGCCTTCTAAGTGACAACCTAAAAGATCGTGTAAAGCGCATTTTACTAAACGATCATGTAGACAATCTAGCGTGACTTACTAAGTGATTGTGTGCCAAGCGAGATTTGCTAAATGATCGTGTAAACGATCAAGTGTGTTTTTCTAAACGATCGTGTCCTAACGAAATTTACTAGACAATCAAGCATCTCAGTCTATGTGATAGACAGTACAATCTCCCACTTGCTTGATCGTATAGTTTGATCATTGCCTTCCTCCGTCCCTCTACCATATCTAACAGAACCCACACCTCCTGGATTCTCACTATGAGAATACCAAGGTTACCGAGTGGTGGTGTCTAAGGGGTTGTTTGTTCGTGGAGAAGATTGTTTGTGATCTAAGTGACAGCGAGAGATTGGCTAGACGATTGTAGCAACAACGAGAGGTTATTGTTCCAGTTCTTCACGAGAGCGGAAGATCTTCAGAAGAAACGTTCTTCAAAGGTAAGTATCTCACTCCTTTTTTATTTAATTATGAAAGCATGCTGTAATTTGTTAGAAGATGCATAATTGTCCAGTATATTTGTGAATACTTTTAATTCTATCACAATGAGCTTGGAAAGATTTTGCTTCCACTCATAGGTTCCCTTGAATTAGAGTTCCTTCACTAGTGGCAGTTTTCCTTCTTTTAAGTACCTTACTATCAGATCCATCCATGTTGATTCCTTTTTGTCTTCTTCTTCTGGTGTAGCACTATTCCTCTGTTCAGTTTCATTTTCGAAATCATTTTTGTAGGTGTTAGAATAAAAATTCTCTTCTTTCAAAGTTTCATCCTCTGCAACTTTTGGTTGGTCCAAAACCTCTACTGATACCGTCCTGCTCAATTATGTTTCATAGGTGAAGGAAATCAAGCATGAGGATTTCCATGAGCAACGGAAGGATCGTTCCAAATTCCATTCAAATTGAACATAAACAATTATAGTACAAAAATGGAAACTAATTGGTCATGCACAACAAGAAATTACAGCATGTTTACAAAGAGTGTCAAAGGATAGATTATGCATACCTTTGAAGAAACATTCTTCACGAATCCCTCGATCATTCCAATGCATCCAAGAACAAAAACTCCTGATCATAACGACCGGAACAACACAAACACAACGAACGGCCAACGGCTCAAAACCAACGAGTTGAGTGAGGACATCACCACAATAGTTACCTTGGTATTCTCGGTGTGAGAATCCAAAAGTTGTAGGCTCTGTATGATCTTGGTTTGAGGAAGAGACTGAAGGGCAACAATCGTGTAGACGATCGAGCAAATGAGAGATAGGAAGCTGTCTATTGTATAGACGATATACTCGATCGTGTAGTAAATGACAGCCTATCGTATAGACAAAGCTACGCGATCGTTTAGCTACAATCAGCTGATGAACTATCATATAGTCAAATTCCACGATTGTATAGTCTCTCTATAGCTATCGCTTAGTGAAACACTTTCATTTGATAGCTTTTTCCGTGAGTTTCTTTCCGAATAAGGCAACACACTTAATTTAGGAAAACATTTTTTCTTTTATCTCACGGTTACCATAAAACTACCAATAACCTCCAACTCAATTGGATATTAGAGAAAAATATTTAATTGTCAAATAATTAATTTATTATAAATAAATATGATAACCAACTTACCTATTATATTTATAACATATAGTTTTAATATTTCATCTCATGAAATATACAAATCATAGTTATTTTTCTATTTTATGGTCTCTTAATGTAAATCATATTTATATTAATTCTCAACTTGATGTATTTTATACATTACACCAATTATATCATATATAATTGAATTTCCTCTTATTAATTTGAACACTTCAAGCTAACCCCAAGAACTGATTCTCAACTTGAATCCATTGAGCGACCAAGGGGACTTTATGAACCTGTAGCTTGAAGCTTCAACGATATGTGAATAACTGACTAAACTCTTTATTCACGGGATCTACCATCCGTTAACTGTCGGACACTCCAATAAAGACCGACAGCTGCACTCTTCTCACTATAGATATATTTCTGTATCCATATCAACCAATCAACAGTGCGATAACCCTTCACAGATCGCTCGTAAGTACAACTGGGCCAATTTACCCCTGTAGTTACATCTAACTCCTTAAGTACCACTGATTCCTCTAATGAGCATAAGTCATAGTCCTACTATGACTGAGTCATCTTTTCCAATGAGAGGATGTGGTCACTATGTTCAAGACCCGAAATTAGCTCTTAAGGGAGCAACTATCTACTTACCCTTGCTTCGGGGAAGGAGTGAATTCCATTTTGTGTAACTTGTTGGGATTAGTGTCCTAATTCTTCCGGAGTCTCGTAGTTTGTAAACTGTACACATTGTTATGAATAAAATAAGAGTTATTTTATTTGGCATTTATTCATATCCAATAAACAAAGCTCCATGGTTATGGTATGTAAACTTAAGCATGTATATGAGATATACAAGTAGATCATGCCAAAAAGGTCTGTAGTATAAGGATTAAGAAGGGATACCTGATCCTAGTGACACTACAGATACAACCCGCTTTGTAGAGGCTTGCATGAAAGAACTCTTATCAAAGAATACCTTTGAGCGGAAGCGAGATCGTTCCAAACTCATTGTGATAGAATTAATGCATTCACAATCAAACAAACTAGATATGCATTAACAAAAAATTACAGTCATGCTTTTAAACTTAAACGACAAAGAGAATGAAATACGTATCAGTTAAAGAATTCTTCTTCACAGAAAACTCGTTATCGTCTAAGGACTACTCCTCTCGCTCTCTCTGAGAACCAAGCTATCGTCCATCAAATCGTCTACCCACAAACGGACTCCAGACGAACTCGGCAGCAACACAGACACTACCACTTAGAACCCTCGGTATTCTCGATGTGAGAATCTTGGAGATGTGGGCTCTGTTGGATTTGGTAGAGAGAAAGAGGAAGAGATAATCGTATACCACGGTCAAGCAAGTGGGAGAAGTGGGTGTCTATCGTATAGACAATGCTTGATCGTTTAAGTAGAGGTACACGATCATTTAGTAAAAGGGTCGCGATCGTATAGACAATCGTTTAGTAAACACTCCGGCACGCGATCGTTTAGGAAAAAGCTAGACAATCGTTAACAAATCTTATGCGATTGTTTAGTAAACTACGCGTGTGTATACGATCGTTTAGAAACGTTGAGCTATCATGTAGACTTTTGTTTACTATGCGATAGACAATATACACCACTCGTGAGCGAATGTCTGATCCACGTCCAAAATGAAAATAATTTTCATTTTTTATCCTTCAGTTTTGAAAACTGAATGCAACTTTCCACTATCACATTCGGTTACGAAGAAAAAAGGGGCAATTATCCTATAATTGTCAAAATAATAATAATAATAAATATAATCATATTTTATTCATTAACCAGTTTATTATCACATCAAATGCAACATATGAACCATAGTCTTTTCTCCTCCACTAGATATAAATCATATTTATATCAATTTCCTCTAAATGATGTATCTCATACATAATGTTAATCATATCATATATAATTGATCAGTTCAATCATATCATATATAATTGAACTTCCTTTTGTCAATTTTAACATTTCAAACTGATCCAAAAACTAATTCTCAACTTAAATCCATTGAGCTATCAAGGGGACCTTATGAACCTATGACTTGAAGCTCCAACGGTACATAAATAGCTGACTAAACTCTTTAGCCACGAGATCCACCATCAGTTAACTGCCAGACATTCCACTAAAGATCGACAGCTGCACTCTTCCTACCACAGATATATTTCTGTGTCCATCAGATATAACCATCAACAGTACGAAAACCCTTCACAGATACTCGTAAGTACAACTAGGCTAATTTAACGTTTTACCCCTATAGTTACATCTAACTTCTTAAGTACCATTGATCCCTCTAATGAATAATACAACATAGTCTTACTATATGTGGACACTTTTTGGGCCATGAGAAGATGTGTGGCACCACATTGTTCTAGCCTCAGAATCAGCACTTAAAGGAGCAATCTATCTACTTACCCATACTTCGGGAAAGGAGTGAATTCCATCTTGTGTAGCTAAGTTATCAGCTCTTAAATCAGACGAATCCCCAAAGTGATGGGTTTGAGTCGGCGATTTGGCCACTGCACCCATGTAAATAAAAGGACTACCCTCAAAGGCAGGAGTTCCCAACTCACTCAGGATTGAGGTCATGTTACCTATGGTCATCTTAGTGAAGTGAAGTCTCTGTCATGAACAGTGTTATATAATGAGACTATAACATTTCGTGGTCCGGTCTTATACGAACTCCTAGGACGCTCTCGCTCGCATGTCTCCACATGAATGATTAAGATCAGACCATCTGTAGCAAGACACAACACTTGTAACTATTCTACAAAGCGAGCCGCATCCATAGTGTTACCAGGATAAGGTTTCCCTCCTATATCCATATACTACAGACCATTTTGGTTATCACTTAAGGCACAATCCACCTGTATGTCTCCACATATATGCTTAAGTTACAAACGATAATCAGGGATCTTAGTTTATTGGTTTGTGGTAACGCAAATAAAACATCTAATGTTCATAGACAATAGTGAAGAAAATATCATATATTATTACATCACAAGCGTTATTCAAAACTGTGTTTACAAACTACAGGACCTAACGAGAGTTTAGGGCATCATCTCTAACATTACAAGTGTTGTGAACTACTACAAATGCTAGATTTTGACCATTCATGTAGAGACATGCGAGCGGGGGTGTCCTATATAAAGAGTTTGTATAAGACCGGATCATAAGATGATTCGTCTCTTTATATAACGCTGTTGATACTTGAGACTTACATCTCATCGAAACGACTATAGGTGACATGACCTCAATCCTGAGTGTATTGGGAACTCCTGCCTTTGAGGACGGTTCTTTGATTAGTATGGGTGAGAGTGGCCAGATTTCCAACTCAACATGCCTACCTTTTTGGGGATTTGTCTGATTTGGAAGTTGGGAAACCAGTTACACAAGATGGAATTCATTCGATCCCCGAAGCAGGAGTGAGTAGATAGATTGCTCCCTTAAGGGCTGGTTCCAAGTCTTGAACAAAGTGGCCGCAACTTCTCTTTGGTAGAGAGAACTTAGTCATAGTAGGACTATGACTTATGTTCATTAGAGGGATCGGTGGTACTTAAGGAGTTAAATGTAACTACAGGGGCATAGCGATTATTGGCCCAACTGTACTTACGAGCGATGTGTGAAGGGTTAACGCATTGTTGATTTGTTGATATGGACACAAAATATATCTGTAGTAAGAAGAGTGCAACTGTTGGTCTTTAGTGGAGCACCTGACAGTTAATAAATGGTGGATCCCGTGACTAAAGAGTTTAGTCAGTTATTCACGTACCGTTGGAGTTTCAAGCTATAGGCCCATAAGGTCCCCTTGGTAGCTTAATGGATTCAAGTTGAGAATCAGTTCTTGGTGTTGATTTGAAATGTTCAAATTGACAAAAGAAAAATTGATAATATATGATCGGTGTGATGTATGAGATACATCAAGTAGAGGATTAATGTAAATGTGATTTACATTAAGTACCATAAAATAGAAAAAGAGCTATGGTTTATATGTTTCATGAGATGAAATATTAAAACTAGGTTATAAATATAATATGGTAAGTTGATTATCATATATATTTATAATAATATTAACTATTGGATAATTATCTCTTTTTCTCTAATAACCAATTGAGTGGGAGGTTATTGGTGGTTTTATGGTAACTGTGAGATTAAAAGGAAATGTTTTCCTAAATTTAGAAGAGTTGTCATTCTCGAAAAGGAACTCATAATTTGTTGTCAAGTGAATTGGATTCACTAAACGATAGCTGAAAGAGAGAGTAAACGATCATAGAGTGACACAATATGATAGTTCATTCAGCTGGTCATAGCTAAACGATCACAGGTTTTTTTCTATACAATAGATTGCCTTCTTCTAAATGATTGAGCATTTGTCTATATGATAGATTATTCTCATCTCCCACTTGCTCAATCGTCTACACGATTGTTATTCCTTCAGTCTGTTCCTCTAACCAAGTCTATACAGAGCCTATACTTTTGGATTTTCACACCGAAGGTAGCCATTTTGGTGGTATTCTCACTCAAATCGACTGAGTTTAAGGTTTTGGAGGTCGTTCATTGGGTTCGTGATCTTAGAGATCGTTGAGTTTGTGGTTGCTGTTGATTGTGTTGTGTTGCGGTCATTGTGTTCGAGCGTTTGTGTGTTTCTGTCTTAGAGACTGAACGAGCGTTCATGATCGAGGCTGTTTGAAGCATGAGTCTTCAAAAGTATGTATTTGTTATCTCTTGATGTTATTGTAAAGCATGCTGTAATTTTGTATTGTGCATGGGCTGAAAGTTTCCGTTTCTTGACTACAATTGTTTATGTTCAATTCTGAATGGAATTTGGAATGATCATTCTGCTGCTCATGGAAATTCTCACGTCTTATTTCCTTCATAATTGAGTTCCCAACTCCCAATAAGACAAATCCCCAAAAAGGTAGGCTTGTTGAGTTGGCAATCTGACCACTCTCACCCATACTAATCAAAGAACCGCCCTTAAAAGTAGAAGTTCCCAAATCACTCAGGATTAAGGTCATGTCACCTATGGTTGCTTAAGTGAGATGTAAGTCTCAAGTATCAACGATATTATACAAAGAGACTAATCATCTCGTGGTATGGTCATATACAAACTCTTTGTATAGGACACCCTCGCTCGCATGTCTCCACATGAATGGTCAGGATCAGACCATCTGTAGTAGTTCACAGCACTTGTAAACCTCTATAAAGCAGGTCGTATCCGTACTATCACTAGGATAAGGTATCCTTTCTTAATCCTTATACTACATACCTTTTAGGTTATTACTTAAGGGATGATCCACTTGTATATCTCATATACATGCTTAAGTTTACATATAATAACCATGGATCTTTGTTTATTGGATATGAGTAAATACAAATAAAATAATTCTTATTTTTATTAATAATAATGTATATAATATTTACAAACTACGAGACTCCGGGAGAATTAGGACACCAATCCCAACAATAGGCTGCTACTAATCGAGCTAAGGAATCTGCATTTGCATTTTGTGATCTCGAGATCCGCCTTATTTCGTACTTATGGAATAAGGTTAATTTCTTTTTAAAAAAACTTTAGAAAGAAATGTTGTCATTCTTTGATCCTTTGTCTGATATTCGATTGTTACTTGCTTTATAATTAGTTGAGAATCACTTAATATTAAAAGGTTTGAAATGCCTAACCCTTTTGCAACTCTTAAGAAGGGCTTCATATTCTGCCTCATTATTTGAAGCCTGAAACTGAATCTCAATGCGTACTCTAGATGTTCTCCCTAAGGGGATACAAATAGCAATCCTACCCCTATATCCTTTTGTATTTGCTGACCCATCCACGAACAATATCCATGGGATCTCAGAAGTAGCTAATTGGGGGGAATTTACTTTTGCTTTGGTTTCAGCATTGACTTGTCTTGAGATGACCTTATCCAGTCTTACATCCTTTGTAGTTAATTTTGCTATAAAATCTACCATTTTGACATTTCATTGATGTTCTTGGTCTATAGTGGATATCATGCTCACCTAATTCCATTTCCCATTTCATAAGTCGTTCCGATGCCTCTGGTTTTTCTAGCACCTACATAAAAAAGAAATTAGTCAAAATGGTAATTTTATGCTCCTGAAAATATGCGTGTAATCTTCTTGCTGAGGTGACCAATGAGAGGGTGAGTTTCTCTACTTGGGGATATCTGGTTTCAGCTCCCACCATTGCTTTACTCAGATAATAAATTGATCGTTGCACTCATTTTTCTTCTTTCACTAAAGTTGGACTTACCGCGATTTCTGACACTGCTAGCTAGAATAGTAACTCATCTCCTAGAACGATTTTTGCAAGAAGGGAAGTTGATCCCATGTACATATTTAAGTCCTTAAAAGCTTTCTCACATTCCTCAGTTCATTCAAATTGAGTCCTCTTTCTTAGAACTCTCAAAAAAGGCAAACACCTATCCTTGGCCCTACTTACAAATCTATTAAGTGATGCTATTCTTCCATTGAGCTTGAGGTTCGTTGAAAATGACATTTTTATGATAGCCCGAATTTCATCCGGATTGACCTTTATACCTCTTTGGTAAATTATGAAACCTAGAAACTTTCTTGACATTACTCCAAAGGCACATTTTTCTGGATTTAACCATTCTGTATTTTCTGAGTACTTGAAAAGCTTCATGTAGGTCGTCCTTATGATGGTCTATCTTGGTACTTTTTACTAGCATATCGTCCATGTACACTTCCATATTTTTCTTGATGAGAAGGAAAAATATGTGGTTTACCATTCTCTGGTACGTGGCCTACACATTTTTAAGGCCAAATGACATGACTTTATAACAACACAAACCTTTATTTGTGACGAAAAGAGTTTTCTCTTGATCATCTTCATGCATTTTGATTTGACTAGTACCTAAGTATGCGTCTATGAAACTTAGCACTTCGTAACCTGTTGTGGCATCTACTAACTGATCTATTATTGGAAGGGGGAAACTATCTTTGAGGTAAGCTTTTTTTAGATCGTTGAAATTGATACACATTCTCTATTTTGAGTTTGCCTTCTTAACTAGCATTACATTAGAAAGCCATTCTGGAAAGTTAACTTCTCTAATGAAACCTGTCTTGAAAAGATGTTCAGTTTGGTTGGCCATCACTTCATTCCATTTGTTTTTATTAAAAACTCTTCGTCTTTGTCTTATAGGCTTAAAATCTCTGTTAACATTCAATTTGTATACTATTACACTACGATCTATTCCTGACATGCCTTCATGTGACCAGACAAACACATCTGCATTTTCTCTTAGGAAGGTAAGCAATCTTGGCTTCTATTCAATTCCTATCTTGGTACCAATGTTGACTTTTTTCTCTTTGGATATGAGAGGGTGCGGGTTGTCCCCTTTGGTTGACCTCGTATCCTCCTGGTTTCACTTTGGTTTTGGTTTCTCTTAAACTTCCCTCGGCCTTGACCTGGCCTGAGCTTTCCTTCTTAGCCTCGGCCTGGCCTAAGGTGTTTACCTCGACCTAGTTTGAATTTTTCACTTCAGTCCTCAGCCTAGCCTGAATTTCTCACTTCGAACTCAGCCTGGCCCAAGCTTTTCACCTCAGCCTCCGCCTAGTCTAAGCTTTCCTTGGTCTCGACACCTAATGGTGAAGTGAGCCATGTGGACTTGCTCTCTCTTTCCGCCTTTTCTGTTGCCTTGATTCTTGTTTGGACGTTGTCTTTGTAGGATCACTATGACAACCTTAGAGGGGGATGAATGAGATTTAGCTAAACTAATGAAAACTTTTTACTAAAGTAGACCCAATTAAGCAGATTAATACAATTTTAGTTAATAAGTAATTTGAGCAAGAATTTCATACAAATACATTCACTTCAAAAAGATTAAAAAAACTGACAAACAAATTCAAGAACAAACTGTAGCAATTAAATTATAAAAATAAACATTCCAATTAATTTCATGCATTAACCTACAATAACAAATTAATTTCAAGATTAAATAAGTGTAGAGATAGAGAAATTAACACCGAAAACCTTTATAGTGATTCAGTAAAAAACTTGACCTACATTCATTTTTCAAAACACCTATTGGGATTTTGAATAAGGATCTCACTGACCCTTTCCACGGATTAGAGTCCAACCACTATATCACTCTTTTTGTGAGTTCAAGAGCAAACTCAATCCTTTCTATGGATCATGATTAAACCATTACAACCACATTTTTTGGGATTAGGAACAACCCTTACAAAACGTTTTCAAAAAATTAAAGAACACACTCGAGAAACACTCTGAAATAGCATATTTACAAATTTTTAGCTTACAACAAATCAATCCTCACCATACATAAATGTCTCTCAAGAATAAGATGAAAAAGAAGAAAATTGAAGTTTGCAGAGAGCAACAATGAATGCTTAATGATTTATGGAGGATTGTAAAAAGATGTGAAATTGTTATTCAAATTTTGGGGAAAAAGATGAGTTTAAATAAAGAGAGAAGTAGTTGGAAACTAAATTTAATTTGGGTCATTGGATATTGGTAAAAGAAAATTGAATTGTGGAGATTGGAACTTAATTAGCCGTTAGATAAAAACAAATAATAATATAATAATATATCTTTTAAAATCATTTCTTTTAAAATTCAACAAAAAGAAAATGTCCACCATGTGTCTAAAACTAGCTGTTAGACACAACCATAAAATAATATTAAATTCATTTTCTTTTTAGATTCATTTCTTTAAAATCAATCCAAAATTCAAAAGCCTACCATGTGTACTCTTCCATTGCTCCAAGTGGCATCTTTCAGTTGGTCTACTTTGATGATAAAAATTCTGTCAGGTCACTAACTCAGGATTTTTTTTTTTAAGATTGTTTTAACTATATCTTCTTCATTTGAACTCCGATTTGAGCGATTCACTTTGCGTTGGAATTGTTGTTCCAAGCTCTATGCAACTAACACTTCAAAAAACTCAAATTATTAATAAATAAAAGTATATTTTTTGTCATCAAAACATTAATTAAGCAATTAATTTAAGTTGAGATTAAGGGCCAAAAAGCCAACAGCCTTTTACATGGTTTTCGACTTTGGGTGTTAGATGTCTCATATTTCCTTCTTGAGAACTGCCCTCTTTACCGAAAATGCATGTCTCCTTGGTTAAACCCCTTGGATCTTCCTCGGGTAGGTCTTGCCTAATCGAATTTTCTAGAATCCAAGCTAAATCTTGGTGCATTTTTCTTACTTCTGATAATTTCTTGAATTTCGGATCCACCTTTTCCCTAGGGGAATGAGGCCGACCTGAGCTTGCAGTTCCTGGGAGGTTTCTTTACTCTTCTAAGAGTCCCTTGATTTGAGCTAGGTTTTGATCTACAGCTTTTACCTGTGCTTCTAAAATTGTGAATCTTCCCTCTGCTTCTTTCTAGGGAGATCGAGGCCGAGGTAGGATGTAGAAAAGATTATTGTTCTCTTGTTGACTCATCTTCTTCATTGCTTAATTGGCGTGTTCTTTAGACCTTCTTGCAGGTGTGATACTTCTCCCCGCAGACGATGCCAACTGTCAATGGCAAAATCTGACCAAGGTAATTCACTTGACTTTCACGTGCATTCAACAATGAATTTGTATTTTAGGATAGGAAATTACCTGCAAGAAAACCAAAATGTAACATATTAGTGTGATACTTGTCACAGACACTCCGATCCTTAGGTCAGTACTTTGTACAAATGTTAGGGCAAGTAGTTTTTAGGAAGGAGATGAGCTTACCTTCCATGGGGCTATCATGTTGTATTTATAGTTGAGTCCTAAAGGTCTTCCTTATCTTAATTGGAGAAGGAGATCTATTTTCTTTTTCTACTTTGAAATCGGACACGCTGGGCTTGAGATCGGTTCGCTAATGATGTTCCAGTGAGGAGGGCCGATCAGGATTAGCCTCATTATAGGGGATTTTGTGGCATCGGTCTCGACCTTCGAGGATGAGGTGGGTCTTTGTCTCTCAAAGCCCATATTAGCTTCGGCCTTGGCCTCTGAGGTCGAGGCAGGCCAAGTGGGCACTTTTGAGCCCAATGTATCCTCCCTTTATTTATTGGAATTCTTTTAGGTCTACTTTTTAGCCAGTCTCAGGCCCATTTCTTAAGCTAGGTAACTCTTTTGGTTCGATCTTGACCTTTGACCTTTTAACGGTCCGAAATTACCTATAACAATTATAATTCTTAAGAAATATAGTTATAGGTTTCATCTTCTTAATCTACAATTGGCTTCATATCTAAAATTGGGGAAAAATATATTTTTGTCATAAATTGTGTGAAGGTGTTTAGGAAGTATACTTTCTATCTGTACGTTGTACTTTTAGAGACCATTATACTATAGTTTTAATCTTTACTTGTATTTAGTATATCATTTTAAAATTAAATATGATAAATACTATAGAATCTAATTATTATTAGTCTTTTAATTGCATATTTTAATATAACTTATTTCGTCATTAAAATTAAATATGATAAATGCTATAAAATCTAATTATTAATAGTCTTGTAATTACATATTTTAATATAATTTATTTCGTCATTTAATTTTTTGATCAATGATAAGTCGAACTATGTATAAATTGACATTTACACAATACTTTAACTTTAAATTAATGAAATGGTTGTAATAAAAACCTTTTTTTTTTTTTTTTTACCAATTTGTAATTAGAATATGTAATGTAATAACTATTTGAAGTTTACATTAAATTCCTATCCTCTCAAATATCTTTGGTAACTATCTTGTTTTTTCTTCAATTTATAACGTATTTTTTTTACGATGAAGAGAAAAATTTTATGGAATGAAACAACAATTTATTTTATTTAAAAAATTAACTATATTCAATTGAATAGTTATTTTCAACATAAAAAATCACGTGGGATACATGAAAAAGTGAAAATTGTAGCAAAAAAAAAAAAAAAAAAAAGATGATAAAACTATCCTTTTCTTTTTCCTTCAAAAAAGACTTGCATATTTTAAAGGATATAGTAATATTATGAATAATATACCACCTCCAAGCGACATGACATCATATATATGTTGAAAGGATATTTTTAGGAAAAGACAAAATCATATATATTAATATAAAATAACAACAACAACGATAATATATAATAAATGGTAGTTCCAATCCCAAATAGCCTTCGACCTTCAAAACATTGAGATGCGACAAGGAACACAATGTCCCACTCCATCACATTCACAATAGTCATGGGATCTCCTATTCAATTTATATCTATCTATATATATCGCATTCGAAAGTGTTGAATATATTTGAGTAAGGTTATATTAGTAAGATCGATTTAATAAATCAATATATACTTATTTAGATTATGTTCCTGACGCGAATCTATAAAAATTGATTGGTTCAATTGAACTGTAGAAGTCGCGATCCTTCAAAATGGTATTGTTTTTTGCTCTTAAAATAGAAAACTCATCATTTGTAGATCGAAAACATAATTGTTAATTATTTAGATTTGTAACCGTTTGGTTTTTAGTTTTTTCTTTTTTAAAATTAAACCTATTTTATCTACATTTTTTACAATGATTTGTATCTTTTTAAGTACCATGGTTGAATTTTTAATCAAGTTTTTTAAAAAAAACTTTTTGAAAGTTATTTTTTTTAATTCTTAAAATTTGACTTGATTTTTTAAACTATTGATGAGAAGTAGAAAACAAAAGAAGACATTTGAGGTAGAAGTAATGTCCATAAACTTAATTTTCAAAAATAAAAATAAAAAACAAAATATTTACCATACGAAAATTTAAAAATTTCTTGAAATAAAAGATCACATCATTCATTGTAGATTAAATTGTCCTAGTTTTAGGAAGGGTTCATTAGAAATTTTCCTTTTTGTTTCAAGATGATGTAACATGGCAGCTCACACTCTTGCTAATCATGTCCAATTGCCAAAACTATGTTAAAATATAATTTGAAATCACCCACCATGAGTGAAAAATGATGCCATAGTTTATTTCTATCTCAAAACAAAACCAAAGGAAAAAAAAAGAAAAAGAAAAAGAAAAAAGAACCAAATGAGAATATACTCCTTGTGGAATAGTTTGCAATACTAATACCTAATGCATTTAGATAGACCTTATTTTATATAGCTAATGTACTTAAAAATATTCCATAAACCATCTAATATTTATATATTATTTTAGTTGTAACTATATAGGAGACAGAGTATCGAACTTTGACATCTTATAATAAAAATATATACTAAATCAATCGATTTAGACATAAAAGTTATCATTTTTTCTATTTTCTAAAATCTTATTTGACAATCATTTAATTTTTGGTTTATGAAAATAAAATTTATAAATGTTATATCAACCACAAATTGTTTTCTATCTATTTTATTAACCCACTTTAAAAATCCAATCCAAGTATTAAATTTTTTGTTTTTAAAGATTCACTAAAAATTAAAATACTGTTTCGGTAAAAACCATAATAGAAAATGCAAAAAAAAAAAAACTTGATATTAAGCTATTAGTCAATTCAATATACATTTCAAGATATTAGCATTCAGATTTTCTTATAACAAGCGGAACCGACAAGCAACCTTCGCTATATACTTGATTAATGTAAAGCTTCAAGATCTAACTCATTGCTCATCCCAAGACCACAACCACAACACACTATTACGCTCATCATCTTAATCAAAGATTTAACGGAAGTTCGTAGAAGGAGAAACGAAGTACAGAATGGAATGGGAATGGAACTGTATGAATGAATAATTGCAGCCCATTTATTGAAAGCTAATTGTCGGTGCTCAGTGCTGATGGTAGCTACCGATGAATGAATCCAATAAAGTGGACCTTCAAGCAGAGGCCCGCAAAGGCAACAACAGGTCAAATCTCTACTAGAAAACACGCCTTCGTCCTTAATGTAGTTAAAGTGGAACGAACAGGGCGAAAGTTATTTTCACTACGTGATTCTCTCTTTACTTTTTAATCGCCATAATACCCACCTATAATTTGCTTGGACCCTCTCTGAAAACGACACCCTTTCTCTCCAATCAATTCATCTGCGAGCTGTACAGATGTCCATGTGTGTGAATCAGATGCCTTTACTCTCTATTTTGATATAACTCATTCTCACTGCAATAAACCTCTCATTTTCTTCATTAAAATCCCTTTTTGCTTCTGGGGTTTGGAATTTCGCATTCGGTTGGCAGAACCCATCTCCTAAATTCATGGTTATGGGACTCGGTTATCATTCGAACAGAGTTGGAGCTGTGGCTGGTGTTTTCGTGCTGCTTTTCCCTGTTTTTCTACCGGGTTTGTTTAGCCCTTTGGGTCATGCTTCGCCTTCCACATTCTCGGTATCTCTTTGCCACTTTGATCTTATTTCTTGTTTGTTTTGTTCCTTGAAGCTTTTGAACTTTTGATCTTCTTAGTATTCTTTTGTGAAATTATTTAGGAAATGTCGGTGTTTAGATTTTGTTGAAGGGTTGCTGTAAAGAGAAAAGTTTATCTTAGTGGAGAAGTGGGAAAATCTATTCCTGTAATAGTTACGGCTTTCTTTTACTTCCTTTTCCTGTGCAATTTTTTTTGGAAATGTAGAGACAATACTGTGGCTCTCTTCATTTATAGTATGTCGGTGTGATATTGGATTAAGCTTTTTGTAACAGAAAATAAAAACTGGAATGTTTTGTTCATAATTAGTTCAGTTTTAGGGAAATGGTACTTCGTAGGGCCATTATAAGCTAACTCTGGTTAAATCTAACCTGATCGACAAGGGTTTGAACGTATAGGAATGGTTATTTTTCATCTCTTTTTGTTCAACTTTCTTCAAATTATAAAGTTTTTCTACCCAGTGGAACTATGATTAGTTATGGGTTGTAAAATTTGACTGGTGGGTGCTCCACTTTTAGGACTTTTACGAGTTCTTAAGATTATGATTGGTGATTTAATTGGGTAACCTCTTGTAGGAATGGAACACTCCGAAGCCTAGGCACTTGCGTCTGCTGAAAAGTGCTTTACAACGCCAAAGTGTGGGTAAAAGTTGATTTATAATATAATTGAAGTTGGTTTTAATCTCCAACTACATTCTTTTATAATGAGAATCTCATAGTGTTAAAATCCTATTTCTATGACAGTCAAAACCAGATCAGTCTGATTTATGGGCTCCTTTAGCTGATGAAGGGTGGAGGCCTTGTGTTGATTCTTCAAAAGCTTCCTGTAAGTTTTGAATTATGGAGTTGTAGGTCTCAGAAACTTCCCATGGTCATTTGTATTTAAACATATCACGTACTGAATTACTAATCTTTTTCATGCCTGGTTTATGCCATGGATCCATATGTTCTGCAGCACTACCAGGGAAGTCTGAAGGATATATCCAGGTGTTTCTTGATGGAGGGTTGAACCAGCAAAGAATGGGAGTATGTGTTGGATTAGAACTTCAACATACTTTTCTGTCATTAAACGTTTATTAGTACAATTTTGTTGATGATGTAGTCTTCAATTTTAAGATACTTGATCCACATGCAGATATGTGATGCAGTTGCTGTTGCAAAAATTCTGAATGCAACCCTTGTGATTCCCCACCTTGAAATTAATCCTGTCTGGAAGGATTCAAGGTACTAAGAAAATTTGCTTGGCGTGATAGTGTTCTATTCTTGTATATATGAAAAATTATCATGAGATTTCTTTTACCTTATCCTTTACTTTTTGGGATCTGCAGTTCTTTCATCGATATATTTGATGTGGATCACTTTATTGACGTATTGAAGAATGACATTTCTATAGTTAAAGAGCTTCCAGCTGAATTTTCTTGGAGTACTAGGGAATATTATGCTACAGCCATTCGGGCTACTAGAGTCAAAACAGCGCCTGTTCATGCCTCAGCCAACTGGTATCTGGACAATGTTTTACCTGTATTACAGAGGTTGGTATTGAAGCCTATCCGTTCTGACCTTCTGGGACTGCTAGGGTAGTTGCTTAGTTTCATATCTGCATATACACCCTATCACTTATAAAAATAAAAGATGAAGCAGTTACATAAAACTGATACATGAATTTGGGAATATACAATGAGACAAGAATGATATGGAAGTGGGGGAGAAGATGCATTGCCTAGCCATACAATTTAAAAAGACTACGAACTTCATACTTGACTATATGGATGTCTAAAAATTTTGATCGAAAGATTTAAAATCTTTCTATGTTTGTATGTGCTATGAAAATTACTTATTGTTTCTCTGCAATTTGTTACTATCTTGGTTTTACATTCTTTTTCTATATTAATAATTCAGCTACGGTATTGCTGCAATTGCACCCTTCTCACACCGTCTAGCTTTTGAGAACTTGTCCGATGAGATTCAAAGGTTGCGCTGTAAGGTCAACTTTCAAGCATTAACTTTTGTTCCCCATATCCGAGTACTAGGAGACACTCTCATCAATCGGCTGCAGTATCCTTTGAATAAGAAGGAATCAAAGGAGGATAACTACCTAAGTATGACCACTGATGCAAATGAACAAGGTCCATTAAAGTTTGTTGTCCTGCACCTTCGATTTGACAAGGTATAGCAACCTTCCTTTCAAGGTGCCCGATTAAATTGAAGTTCGTTTTGTGCCTGTTAACATGTCAAGTTCCCCAATGCTACTATTGCCTTGTTACGTTATCTTGCTGATATTATAGATAATTTATTAAAGTAATCCCTTGCATGCATACAATCAAAGGCCTCATTGCTTAGATTTTATCTCATTAGTTCTTGGGACTGACAAGTTTGTTCATGAGCTACCCCCATACTCTGCTCAAGTAAGGAACTGGTCAAATTTAAAAGTCCCCCCATTGCAACTTCAGCATATTTAAGGTTCTTAATCAGTTCATCCTAGGTTTTAAGGATCTAAGAACAGGGATACTGGCCAATACGACTGGCCATCAAGAAATCAAATTGAATGACTGGAACTGATTGGGCAATCATATATTATCCGTATAAAGTTTCACGGCTGCTAATTTCTTTATGTGTTCAACATGAAGGACATGGCAGCTCATTCAGCTTGCGATTTTGGTGGGGGAAAGGCTGAAAAACTTGCTTTGGCCAAATATCGTCAAGTGCTCTGGCAGGGAAGGGTCCTTAACTCTCAGTTCACGGATGAGGAGTTACGGAGTCAGGGTCGTTGCCCTCTGACACCTGAAGAGATCGGTTTACTACTGGCTGCTTTGGGTTTTGACAACAATACCCGTCTATATTTGGCCTCCCACAAGGTAGTTCCTTCTCTATATACAAAATAAATAAAGCAACCAAACTTGCTTTAAGTCTTTTGGTTTGAAAATGAAATTACTACCATTACTTGGAAGTTGAAACTGTAAAATGCATGGTTCTTTCAGGTATATGGTGGGGAAGCTAGGATTTCGACTTTGCGGAGTCTTTTCCCATTAATGGAAGACAAGAAGAGTCTCACATCTGGAAATGAACTAGCCCAAATCAAAGGAAAGGCTTCTTTGCTAGCTGCGGTTGATTACTACGTAAGCATGCACAGCGACATTTTTATCTCGGCTTCTCCTGGAAATATGCATAACGCAATGGTAAGTAATAATCTTCTTGCTGATTCTTTCTTGTCTTGTCAAATCTTTCTACACAAAACCTGTGCTTTTTCTACTAACATCTCCTGCAAGTGATGTATTTATTATGATCATTCTCGTACACTTTCTTGATATTTTTACAGGTGGGACATCGCACGTACGGGAACTTGAAGACCATAAGACCAAACATGGCATTGTTGGGACAGCTTTTCATGAACAAAAGCATAATTTGGTCAGACTTTCAGCAGGCCACTGTAGAAGGCCACAAAAACAGACAAGGACAAATAAGGTTGAGAAAGCCAAAGCAGTCAATATACACATATCCAGCTCCTGATTGTGTTTGCCACGCTTGAAATGGTGTTATTGGATACCACTTTCTGTCACAAAAACAGACCACGCTTAATGATTCGCAACTACTGTTTGTCGGTAGTTATCAGTTAAATAAAATTTAGATTTTCCCATTTGTTGGCCTGAATCATATGATGTTTTCTTTTTCGAGAAACCAGTACGAGGAAGAACTATCGTAGTTTGTAAAGATGTAAAGGTCTACTGCGAAGGCTTATATTATGTCTTCTGGGGCCGATTCAGATTAATGCAGTATGTAGTGTGCTAATCTTCGGATTATTGACAAATTATCTTAATGTAACGAGTTATGTAATTACATCATTTTTTTGGTGCCGTTTTGTTTTGTTTTGTTTGTATTTTTTTTGGGTCTCCAAAGCTGGAAAATAGTTCTTAAAACCTTTCTGCAAAATTGGGAAGAGAGACAGAGAAGAATAACGAATCAACGAATCAATGGTCCACTAATAAGCAAATAATGGAGCATACAAGAGAAGATCAACATGGAGGGTATCCACTAATAAGCAAATTTATCAACATGGAGGTGGATAAATTTTAAACAAATTTGAACACTGGCTCGTAAATAAAGTTGAGCCTATGCTAATCACTTCGGTCGTAGAAAACAAGAAGATTCTCATACTACGTTAAATTAAAAAAGGCTGGTGCTAATACAGAGAATTTTACAGACCAAAGTAATTTTGAGAAAAAAAGGATTGGTTTTGGTTCATGGAGCCGTAGCGCTACTGGGGTTGCACAGCTAACTGTTGAGCTCTCTAAAGGGCGATCTTGTATCAGCCGAGACCTCAAATCTTTTCATTGAAGGAGAATTCACATTCTCTTTCAGCTCAATCCTTTGACATTCATTGCCAAAAGAGAGCATTATCTTCTCCAGAAGGCCCATCAATTCTCTGTCTGAATTGGAAAACTCGTTGATATGATTGCCTATGCCCCCAATGATACCCATCAAGTCTTCCTTTTCTGAAGATAACTTCATCACATCTTCTATCAAATTACTCTTCTCACTCTTGAGCTCATCGATTAAGACATCTGAAAACTTTAGCTTTGTTTTCAATTGATCAGTCAGTTTCTTCATTTCAGACTCTTTTGCTTCTAGATCTGCTTCAATCTTCATTGCTTTCTCTTTTGCATGACCCAATGATACTTCCTGGAACTCCAGCTTCTGTTGAATTATGCGAATATTATCCTCAAGTTCCAAAATCATCAGTTTCTTTTCTTCAGTTTCTAAAACAGCTAAAATCTCAGCAGCATTGATCTTCTCCCATGCCTGGTGGACAAGATCAATTTCTGTTTGCTTCTCATCAAGCTCAGATGAAAAAGATATTAAAGAGTTATTAAATTTTTGTTCCAGCGAATGTACTAACTGCATGAGTTGATCGATTCTTTTGTTTTTCTTTTCTACCATTTGGATGAGTTTCTCTTTCTCCTGCTCAAACATACTCTCGGCACCAAGATGAGATAGCAGAGCTACTTCCAGTTCTCGTCTCAGTGAATCTTGCTCCAGACACTCAACTTCATTTTGGAGTTGTTCTATCATCTCATCCTTCTCTCTTATCGTCTGAAGAAAGCTATCTCTCATCGACTCCAACGAAGTTGCAGATTCCATTCCTGACAAAGCAGTGGCCTCCAATTCTATTATTTCAAGCCCTTGCTCCAGCAGCAGAACCTGTTGCTCTAGACTTTCAATCCTCTTGTCTTTCTCATCCAACTTCTGAATAAGGCTATCTTTCTCTTGCTTAACGTTCTCCCCAACATGGACTTCTGCAAGAAGTGAAGCCTCCAACTCTCTACGTATGCTATGATTTTTCTCAAGATCAAGCTTTAACTGTTCAGCTATAGATTTCCACATATGCATTTCAAAATCTATTTGATTTCCTTCACATATTTTATCATCCAGTTCAGCATTTGCTTCTTCCAAGGCATTACATGCTTCTTGAAGTCTATCCATTGCATCATATTCTATCTGTGACACTTGTTCTTCCAATAGAAGATAATCCCTGGACGATTCTTCAAGTATTTCCATAGACTGATCAAGCTCTCTCAGCTTTAATTTGTACTGCTCTTCAATCAGCTCCATTGACTGAACTTGAATATAGATAGATTCTTTTTCAGCAAGTTCAGCATTTGCCTTGCCCAAGGCATTGCGAACTTCAAGTTTTTCTGCTGCATCATGTTTCATTTGCAAACATTGCTCCTCTAAGTGAAGCTGATTCTTGGTTGATTCCTCGAGCATTTCTTTGTAGCTGTCTATTTCTTTCTGCATTAGTTGAAGCTGCTCCTCAAAAAGATCCAAGGATTCGACTCTTTTCATTAAAGAAGCCACCTTGTCACGTTCTTCTTCAATATCTTTGTGAGCCTTTACCAAAGCCGCATTCTGCACCTCCACCTGCTTCATCAATAAAGATATTTTCTCTTCTCTATCTTTGTCATGCATATAAACTTCAGTCATTTCTTTTGCTAGGTTAACTTGAGCTTCCGATATTCCCTGATTTAATACTAGTAACATGGCAGAGAACTCCTCATTTTGTAACTTCAACTGCAATGCTGAAGAATGATGACTTTCCAACATTGCCTCAAGATCCTTTATTGTTGCTTCTCTTCTGCATAGCTCAGATTTGCAATCATTCAAGTTACTCAAAACTTCTTCCATTTGATATGTCCATTCAACTTCTTTAGCCCTTAGATTTGCAGTGCATTCGCCATGGGCAGTTTCCAAGCTTTGCATCTTCTTTTGCAGTTCTTTGAAAGAAGGTGATCCCCCTGGTGCTTGAATTTGTTCCTCCTGGAGTTCTTTGATGGCTGTTCGCAACTCCTGATTTTCTTCCTCCAGCTTTTGTGTTTGGTATTCTCTTTCCTTTAGAAATGAATCTTTTGTTCCCAACGAACTTCTTAAAGTAGCAATTTCTTTATCCCTCTGAGAAGTTATCTCATCCAGCTGCATTTTTGCACGTTCACACTCATCAAGAACATTACCAAAGCGAGTCTCAAAATCAGTAACTTGAATCTGTAAATATTTTCGTCGACTCTCTTCATGAGCGAGGGCTTGGTTGCACATTTCTAACTTGTTATTAAGATCTTTTGAGATTAACATTTGAGAATCTAACCTTGTCTGCAGTGAAGAGATCTCATCAAGCAGGGTACGTTTCTCCATCTCCCAATCTTTTTTGTTCACCTTGAATTGTTCTCGAACATTTTCAAGTGCATCTTCCAAATGCTTAAATTGCTCTATCTTCCATTTCAACTGATCTTTAACCTTTGCAATTTCATCGTTTAAATCAGTTAATATATCATCTCTTTCCCCCTGCTCCTTGTGTACCAGTCCATCTTCAGCTTCTGAACACTTTCTTTGCCAAAGCAATAGATTCTCTTTGAGTCCTTGAATTTCTTCTCTATATTCACATATTTTCTGCTCTTGTTGCATGCATTTCTCATTCCTGCCATCCAAAGCCGAAAGCAGACATCTCTTTTCTTCTTCCAATTGTTCAAATTTCTCATTGGCATCAGCTCGAAGCTTATCATTGGCAGAACCAAGATGCTTTAATACTGATTCTCTTTCAACCAAACTTCGTTCAAGTTCCTCCAAACGTTTCTTCTCCATATATAATTCTTTTGCCTTTTCATTTATCTCTTCTGCTTGCTTCTCAATTTTCAAATTTGCCTCCTGCAACTTAGTGAACTGCTCGCTATTAACTCTCTTCAAATTCTCAGATAATTCTCCCTTCATCTTGCATTCTTCCCTAAGCTTCTTAATATCAGCTTTTGCTTCATCTAGTTCTTCAAGAATCCCATCCATATTCCTCAAATCTAAATCTGAATTTTGTTAAGGATGAAGAACAGACAGAGTAAAATAGTTAAAAAGAAATCTGAGCGCTTATATCAACCATAAATAAAAATAAATATACTGTGTTAAAAAAAATCTCAGACAGCATTTTCATTCACTGGTAACATTGCAATTCCTTGTGAAACTTCAGAAGACTATTACAACAATGTGAGGTAATCCCAAAAAGAAAAATTAGTGCCTGTGGATGTTATTCTGCATCTTCTAGGACTAAGTAATTGCCAGATTCAGATAAAGCGAAAAGGAAAACCCACACACACCACACGAATTCCGATTGTTGCTTTGATGTTTACTTTCACATTCAGTTTTGTGCAAGTCCTGTTATTACTATTATCTTTTAAAATTTTTCCATGACCATTTTTCTCTGTAGCCAAACAAGGGCATTCCGAAAAACAATCCGATACCATGCCTGTCAATCAAAAGTTGTGACAGGCAACGTCAATTGAAAAGATATCTCTGGAATTCTAAATTATTAAGACAAGACCTACATAATTTGGGGAAAATGGAAAAACCAACATAAATGGAAAGGCCTAACTCAACCTGGATCTGTTCTCTTAGCGCCATAGCTTTCAAAATCTTATTAATTAACAACCCATTGAAACAAATTCCAGAAAACTGGGGAATTTATAAGATTCCTCCCGGAAAATAAACGAGTTCCGAACACAAACATCGATAGTTTAATCAGAAAACATGAGACCCGAAATCCTGTTCCTCATGACCAAAAACCAGATTCCGCTACAATCTTGAACCCAAAGGAATTACGATCAACCGCGCTAAATTTACTCAGATTGGAAATTTACAAAAGAATGTTTCAAAATCTTCATTTAACATTAGAACAGAATATGATTCAACAGAAAAATCAAACCCAATCTAATTTTTTAACCCTAAACATCTGGTAAACGAGCAATAAAAGACGAGAACATATGAATCAATCATTTCAAAGCCATTTTTAATGTTTAACTGCACGATGAAGCGAGGAAACTAGGAACCGCAACATCAAATTCTTCCAGAAATGCTCAACATTTCACAATATCAAAGCCAAACAAGAAACGAAGCAGAACGTACCAGGCATGAAAATAAATATATCTGGCGCTGGGTTTTAATTCAGCGCAAGAACCGCTGGAATTTCTGGATATTGTGAATGAATGAATAGGAAGAAGCAAGTCAGGAACAAAGAAAAGAAGAGAGAGATGAGAAAGAAAGTGATCTCTCTAAGTAGCCGTTAAAAGAACCTTTTCCGGATTTAAAATAAAATGTGTTGACGGAGATGGACGGCGAATTACCGATCCAAATTAAACGGCGTTAATTGAAGACGTTGGGACCAAAACGCTGTCGTTATGTTCAAAAGGGACTAGCCGTTGCAAGGGTGTTAGATTGGGCCCAAAAAACTGCAGATGAGCTCAGCCCAATTCCAATTATTGCGATTTCACAACCCAACTCTCATTTTGGGCCTAAGGCCCATGATATAACGTTACACCAGCTGTCGTTTTAGTCTTTTTTTTTTTTTTTTTTTAATAATGAAAAAAATTAGTGCCTTAGAACCAACTTACTCTAATTCAAATTAAATTCCAAATGATTCTAAAACAAGACAGAAAAAAAAAAACTAAAACTAAATTTAAATTTGAGAATATATTTAGTACTTCCAAACATTCCAAGTTAATTATGAAAAGATGCCTTATTTGAAGGGCTTGAGTGTTAGTTTACTATTTTGATTGTCCCCACATCCTAAATTTTTCAATTTGATGTTAAATACATTGCTAATATATATGACCTATTTTTATATATTTCCATAATAACCATGTATATTCATAGAATAGTCTTTTCTTAACAAAATTACAAATATAACATAAAATAGTAAATCCAAACCATAGCTTTTCGTGGTACAAATATCATAAAATATGTGTAACTTAGATGTCCATGCTTAATGTTCAAATAATAAGTGTCACTTCTCCATTACCCAATGTGTTGTCCATGTGTCTCAAGATTACATACTATTATTGTCTATGTAATACATCTCCTACTTACCAAATTATCTATAAATAGTGGCATTTGGTGAATTTTGGAGGACGCACATATTAGTTAGAAATTCAAAAAGCTTGGAGAGAAATTTCCATATTTTTCCATTTTCTATAACTTTCTTTGTTTAATTAAATTATTAAATTATTTTATTTTATTTAAATATATTTTATCATTATATTATATTTGCTTCGTATTCGGGTTCCCGTTATGCTCCTCAATTTTAAAACACATTATCAACAAAAGCTTCTTTCATTTCTCCCACGGAAGGTAGGTCTTAAAATGTTGCCATGACAAACATTATGAAATTAGAATTTGCAGCCCTTGAGATTAATGGCAAAAATTATTTGTTATGAGTACTCGATGTCGAAATTCACTTGGATGCTATGAACCTTGGAGAGGCTATTAAAGAAGGAAAATACAACGACTAGTCAAGAAAAAGCAAAGGGTATGGTTTCCGTTCGTCATCATCTCTATGAGGGATTGAAAATAGAGCATCTTACGATAAAAGATCCCCATATCTTGTGAAATTTTTTTTAAAGAAATGTATGATCATAAAAAAAATAGTTATTTTTTTAAAACTCGTTATGAATGGATGCATTTGAGACTTCAATATTTTAAATCAGTAAGTGATTTTAACTTCACATTATTTAAAATTAGTTCAAAATTATTGTTATGCAGAAAGAAAATTATTGATACAGATATGTTAAAGAAGACATTTTTCATATTTTATGTCTCGAACATGCTCCTGCAACAGCAGTATTGAGAGAAAGGTTTTAAACAATATTCTGAATTAATTTCATGTCTTCCTGTGGTCGAACAAAATAACGAGTTATTGATGAAGAATCACAAATCTCGACCAACTGGAATAACACCATTCCCTAAAGTGAATCCTGTAAATTTCATAATCGTGGTTGAGGTTGTGGTCATGGTTGAGGTCGTGACCATGGCAGATGAAGAAATAATTATTATTTTCATGGTGGTCGTTCTAATCATCCAAATTTCAAAAGAACTACTCAAAATGATGATCATAAAGGAAAAACTCCATAAGATAAGAATTCAAAAGGTGATAAAAAAAAAATGTTTCCAATATGGTAAGACTGAACATTGGTCACATATTTTTCATACATCGAAATACTTAGTTGATCTATATCAAGCTTCCCTGAAGGAAAAAGGGAAAAATAAGGAAGCAAATTTTGCACCAGAATAATGATATATTTGACCTATCCCATACGATCAATTTGGATGTAACGGTCTTCTTTGAATCTCTTGTAGAGAAGATCAACATAGTTGATAGAATATCAAGTGTTTATTTTGACTTTAAAAATTGGTGTAGTTGATGGAACATTAAGTGTTTCTTTTGATTTTTTTTTTTTTTTTTTTTTTTTTTTTTTTGTTTATATATATATATCTTCATGTTTTTTTCTCAGTTAATGTTAACCTTTGTATATTTCAAGTATTGTTTTTCTTATTGTAATTATTTTTTTTAATGAAGAAATAAGGACCATTTTTATATGTTGGGTGATTAAAAAATGAGTAAAGAAGATCTATGTCTGACAGACAGTGGAACTATCACACACAATACTTACAAGTAAAAAATACTTTTCCAAATTGATGATGCCGGAAGCAGAAGTAAATACAATATTAGGTTCTACAAACTTGATTGAAGGTTTTGGAAAAACAAATATATTTTGCCTAGAGTGAAAATTTACACTTGATAATGCATTGTACTCTAGTCAATCAAAGATAAATCTTCTAAGTTTTAAAGATACAAGTTACAATGGTTATCATATTGAGACTGCTAGTAAGAATAATGTGGAATATCTATAGTATTATATCTGATGTCTCACATGAAAAATGTATACTGGAAAAGTTACATGCTTTATCTTCTGGATTATAACAATGAACTTGAAGTTCATGAATCCAAATATATTTACAATTTGGCATGATCGATTGGGTCATCCAGGATCTATAATGATGAGAATAATTATTAAGAATTCATATGGACATATATTGAAGAGCCAAAATATTCTTCAATCTAATGAATTATCATGTGATGCTTGCTCTCAAGGAAATTAATAATTATACTATCACCAACAAAATTGGGAATTGAATCACTTGTTGGGAATGTCCTAAACTCACAATTCGTAAGTATTGTTAATATATTCTATTCATCAATAAAAATATTATTGAGTATTTTAGTCAATAAATTATTGTTGATATTGCATTCTATTATAAAAATCCAATAAACGAATCCATGTCTATAAATGAATACCTTAACTTTATGTGGCGATATAAAAGAGGATCAAGTTTTAGTATATAGCCAAAATAGTCTATAAGTATATGAATGAAATTGGGTACCTCATCCTAGTGACACTATTGGATGCGACCCATTTTGTATACTGATACAAATGTGATCCCAAAATCATTCATGTGGAGACATGTGAGTCGAGACATCATATGCAATGAGTTTGCATAAGACCGAACCTCAAAATAGTCACTTTTCTTTATAACGACCATTTAATGTTAAAACTGATTATTTCAAATTCAATGACATAGGGTAACTCGATCTTAATCTAGAGCTAACTATAAACTTCTGTTTATTCGGGATTATCCTTTGATCTACATAGGTGAGAGTAGTCCAACAACACTATTCAATAAGCCTCCCATTTTGTGGGTAAGACCGGATAGATAGTTAGGGACATAGTTTTGCAAGATGGAATTCACTCCTACCCGACTTAGGGTTAACAGATAGGTTGTTCTCTTAAGCGTTGATTCTTGGTATTCAACAATGGGGCCCTGCCCTCTCATGATCGAGAGGGTCATGGTTTATAAGTTGGACTATAAACCAATTGTTCAAATAGAGGATCAGTGGGAGCTTAAGGAGCAAGATGTATTTACAGGGGTAAAATGGTAATTTTGATCTAGTTGTAAATATGAACGATCTGTGAAGGATCGACTTACTAATTATGGTTAAAAATGGACAAAAATATATCTACAATGAGAAGAGTGCAACTATTGAGTTATAGTGGTGTATCTCGGTAGTTAACAAATATTGATTAATTCAGTCTAAAGAGTTTAGCCAATTAATCTCAAATTGTTGGAGCTCATGATTTGTAGGTTCATAACGTCCCTCTACTAGCTCGTAAAATATATCTTGGAATAATGATTTGAGCATATTTGAAATATTCAAATTCAGAATTAAGGTTTTGAATTTGAAGTGTTCAAATTCAATTTAGGGTTTGATTAATTATATTCGATATAATTAAAACGTTTAATTTTATTTAAATTAAACTAAATCAGAGAGATTAGAATATTTAAATATTGATTTAAATATTAGTTTACGTAAATAGGATTTAGGTATGAATTAGGTGTTTGATTAATTTAATATTTGTATTGAATTATTAATTAATTAATTAATTAATTAAAATTATTTAAATAAAGCATTTTTCAAATTTTGATAATCAAAATTCAGATTTGATTTGATTTTTTAAATTTTAGTGAAAATAAAAATTAAATTCAAAATTGAATTTTAAATGGAAAATTCCAATTTGAATGTAATTATTCAACATTTCCTTTCTAATTGGGGTGGTTTCACGCAATTGAAACACCTAGCCCACTTATAATCAGCTGCTTGAGGTATCATTAAGCTGAGATTAAAATGCCTGCATGATTAACTTGCTTAAATACATTTGATTTGATCAGATTTGAGAGCTCATGCAAGCTGAAATTGATTTTTCAGAAATTCACTCCAAACCCTCATCTTCTCTCAAACAATTGACCTCAATTCTGAGATTCCACCTCTTATTCCGAGTTAGAGGATAGTAGAGAAGATCCTTATGGTGGTCCATTGGTGTTTTGGAGATCATATTCATAGAGGAGGAGAAGAATTTCAACTGTTCATCAAAGGTATTCTAGCATGAAACCCTCTTTTATGCAAAACTTTTTTAGCATGCTTTATAAACTCAAAATAAGTGTAATTGTAGTGCTTATTGATTCTGATTACTTTCGTTGCATGTTAGTTTTATCTATCAGTTGGTATCAGAGCATGACTTAAGCACTCAATTATCGTTAATTTGAGTTTGTGGGTGAATTTCTAAGATTGCTTGTTTTTGTGACTGATATGGTTGAAATTCGATTTTGACATTAGATTTCTCTTTAATTAGGAAGTTTAATTTGTAATTGGCTCTTGATTGATGAACTTATATGTGTGCTTTAGAGTCTATAATTTATTAGAGTCAATAGAGTCCAAATTAGGATGTAATTGAAGATTGAAGAAGGAAAGCTCCGTAGCAGAAAACTGAAGAACAACTTCTGTCCAGGCAGCGTTGGAACGCTGCTCTTGTTTTGGCCGTGGAGTCGTAACGTTGGGATGAGCATTGCGACATTGCTCATCCCAGCCCAGCAACACGTGTGTTGGAGCCGATTTGCGCGGGAGGTCCAGTTTGACCAGTTTTCAATCATTCTGGTATGGTTCAACCACCTTTGGATCGGTTCAACATCTTTTGAAGGTCTGAAAATCCGATTCGGGTCGATTCGTGTGGTCCATAATGGTTTTGAAACAATTTTTAACCTATTTTGTAAGAATTTAATTATTTTTCTTGCTTAGGATGCCATAGTCGAATCATATTGGTATTGTTTAATTATTTTATGCATATGATATTATATTTGAATTAAACATGTTTTTGCATATAGTATGCCATTTAGGTTTAAAATCCCACCATAGGAAAGGATGTTGCATGCATAATATTATGTTATAAGTTAGTTATAATATATAGTATGCATTTTTAGGATTTCTTAAAATTAATATAAGTGTTATGTTAATCTTGAATGCCTTTGATGTATGTTATGATTTGAAAGCATGTCTATTGTTTTATATTGTTATAAAATTGGATTAGACATTAAAATCCATAACAAAGTTAAACAACATGCTCATTTAGGTAACGACTTATTTTAATTGTTAAAATAGGTCATTATCTCATAAAATTCGGCTACAAATTCAATCGGTTCATAATCCTGTCTAAGGTTGGAGGTATTTAAGTTGACGGTTTACGTAACACCTCTTACCTGGGGATTATGACTACACTGTTGAGCATTGTTAACCAGTTTTATGAGCTTGCGTGAGCGGTGTGAGGGTTAAAATTGGTTTAACACTTACACATTATAGGATAAAATCCAAATATAAATATTATACTTGGATAAATTAGATAGACTTAGGTTGTTTAAAAAGCTGCAAGATAACTAAGTAAAAGAATACCTAAACATTTAGAACACTTCAATGGGAGATTAAAATAATATACGATATATCGTTTTAGCTCTCACGTCCCCAAGAGTTCATACCGTGAGATCCATGCTCGGCTTTATATCGTTTTTACCCCGACTTCTTCATTCGAAAAGTGTTTGCATGAGTCAATAACAAGGTGAATGAGGGAAGTAGTTTATAGTAAGTGGGTGAATGAAATGTGTCTAACATATCCTACAGTCTCCTCTGTTAATTTGAACCGTGAGATTCTTATGTTGCACTTACTGTCGTTTTTAGGTGGCACTAGCTAGTTGTTAACCGCGACGATCCCTTCGGAGGGTTGTACATAGGATTCGGAACAACCCAATATTAAAAAAATGAAGGATTTTATAGTTCTGTCTTGAACATTATCTTCCAATTTGGGGGTATGTTCATACCTTTAAGATTTGAAAATGGCGGGTTACACTTACAAGAGTTACTAAATGTTAGTAAAGTTCTTGACTGAAAATGGTAACCAAACAACTATAGGAATAAGAGTTATTCTAGATATAGTATTTGGTCAAGATTGTCTTGCTTCAGTAAAGGAGTATTTGATTGCCCCTCAGTAGCATCTATTCTAACTCATTAAAGTATCGTTGCAAATAAATAAAGAAATATGGGTACTTTATTACTTTTAATAAAATTGGATTTAAATGCATAAGTTTAATAAAATTTGTTTATTTTTTTTAGCAATGTCGAATTCGATTATACACTTCTTGCTTATGATAAATTCAATGGAGAGGGTTACTCTAACTGGAAATCGAACATAAACACAATACTAGTGATTGACGATCCAAGGTTTGTTTTAACGGAGGAATGTCCTCCTCTTCCTAGTTCAAATGCTAATCTAAATGTTCATGAAGCCTATGATAGATGGGTACGAGCTAATGAGAAGGCGAGAGCACCTACATCTTGGCGAGCATATTTGATGTGCTCAACAAGAATCATGAACATGCCTACTGCCCATGAAATCATGCCATAGTTGTAAGAGATGTTCGGATAACCGTCATCTTTAGTACAACATGAGGCTATAAAATATATTTATAACTCACACATGAAAGAGGGGACCAATGTTAGGGTGCATGTCCAGACATGATATGGTCCATTTTAACATTGCAGAAGCACGACGCTATCATAGATAAGACCAGCCAACTTAGATGATCTTAGTGTCTCTTCTGAAGAGCTTATTGACCTTCCGAACTAACACTATAATGCATAAGATTAATTACAATCTGACTACTCTATTGAATGAACTCCAGACTTATCAATCGATGACGAAATTAAAAGAAAGTGAAACAAACATTGTTTCACAGAAAAAATTTCTAAAGGGATCATCTTTAGGAACGAAGCATTCAGATAAAAAGAAGTCCGTCCCTTTCTTTTCTAAAGATAAAAGTATCCAAATGAAGGAGAAGGGAAAAGGGAAGAAGAAACCTACTGCTCAGAAAATCAAGGCTCCTAAATGAAAATGTTTTCATTGTGGAGAAGATGGGCATTCTAAATGTAACTACCCGAAATATCTGGCTGAAAAGAGAGCAGAAGAGGCAAATCAAGGTAAATCAAATTTACTTGTAATTGAAACATGCTTAATGGAAAATTTTAACTTAACCTGGATATTAGATTCAGGCGCCGCTAACCATATTTGCACTTTTCTACAGGAAACTAGTTCTTGGACTCAACTCCCAGAAAATGAAATGACTTTCAAAGTGGGAACAAGAGAAGTCATTTCAGCTGAAGTAGTGGGAAACATCAAGTTATATTTTGGAGAATCTTTCATTTTGTTAAAGAATGTATATTATGTACTCGAAATGAAAAGAAACTTGATATCCATATCTTGTCTATTAGAAAATATGTATAAAGTATCTTTTGAAATCAATGAAGTGTTCTTTTTTTCAAAAGGTATTCATATTTGTTCTGCTAGAATTGAAAATAACTTGTATGTATTAAGATAAACTGAAGCAAAATTCATTTTAAATATAGATATGTTTAAAATGGCAGAAACTCAAAATAAAAGACGAAAAATTTCTCTTAACGCCTATCTTTGACACCTCAGACTTGGTCACATAAATCTCAAAAGGATTGAGAGATTGGTAAAACACGTCATCTAAATCAGTTAGAATACAGTTCTTTACTGTCATGTGAATCATGTCACGAAGGAAAAATGATTAAAAGATCTTTTACTAGAAAAGGTCTTCGTGGCAAAGAACCCCTAGAACTTATACATTTAGACCTTTGTGGTCTGATGAATGTCAAAGCTCGAGGAGGATATGAATATTTCGTCAATTTTATTGATGACTATTCAAGATATGATATGGCTATATTTACTTAATGAGCCACAAGTCTGAAACTCTAAAAAAGTTTAGAAAATTTAAGACAAAAGTTGAAAACTTATTAGGAAAAAGAATTAAACCACTTCCATCAGATCGAGGTGGTGAGTATATGAATTTACAATTCCAGAACTATTTAGTAGATCATAGAATTCAATCCCAACTCACAACACCTGGAACACCACAGTAAGATGGTGTAGAAGAAAGGAGAAATCGAACCTTGTTAGACATGGTTCGTTCAATGATGAGTTATGCTCAGTTACCTCAATCCTTTTGGGGCATGCAGTACAAACTGCTATATTCTGAACATGGTTCCTTCAAAAAGTGTTTTAGATACACCATATGAGTTATGGAGAGGACGTAAAAGTAGTTTACGTCACTTCAGAATCCGGGAATGCCCGACACACATTTTGGTGCAAAATCCTAAAAAAGTGGAACGATGTTCAAAATTATGCCTATTTGTAGGATACCATAAGGAAAATCGAAAGTGGATTATTCTATGATCCCCAAGATGATAAAGTATTTGTATTGACAAATACTACATTCTTGGAAGAAGATCATATTAGGAATCATCAACCTCACAGTAAACTAGTATTGAATGAAATGACCAAAGATACTATAGACAAATCAACAAAAGTTGTTGATCAAGCTGGTCCATCAAGAATAGTTGTTGCCCCATCACATCCTTCTCAAGAGTTGATCAACAAGAGAAAGCGTGGGGTTAAACTTGATACTACAGACAAACAAAAAGTGATGGACCACCTTGGAAGAATAGTTGTTGCCCCATCACATGGGGTTAAACCTATAGGTTGTCAATGGATCTACAAGAGAAAGCATGACCAAACTGACAAGGTGCAAACCTATAAAGCCAGACTTGTGGCAAAAGGTTTTAACACAAAGAGAGGAGGTTGACTATGAAGAAATCTTCTCTTCTGTTGCCATGATAAAATCAATAAGGACACTTTTATCCATTGTTGCATATTATGACTATGAAATATGGAAAATGAATGTCAAGACAGCTTTCTTGAATGATCTTGTTGATAAAAGTATTTACATGTCTCAACTAGAAGGATTAATTGAATAGGGTCAAGAACAAAAATTCTGTAAGCTTAAAAGATCCATTTATGGGTTAAAACAAGCTTTTAGATCCTGGAATATAAGATTTGACAATGCGATCAAGTCTTATGGCTTTGAACAGAATGTTGACGAACTTTGTGAATACAAGAAAATAGTCAACAAAACTATAGCTTTCATGGTTCTTTATGTTGATGATATCTTGCTCATTGAGAATGAGACAAGTTTCCTTGCTGACGTGAAGAGATGGTCAGCATCACAATTCCAAATGAAAGATTTGGGAGATGCTCAATACATTCTTGGGATCTAATTTTTCGGAATCGCTAGAACAAAATCCTAGCACTATCTCAAGCATCTTATATTGATAAGATGTTGTCAAGATATAATATGCAAAATTCCAAAAAGGGTATGTTACCTATTAGACATAGAATTCATTTGTCGAAGAGAAATGTCCTAAGATGTCTCAAGAAGTTGAGGAAATGAAAATAATTCCATATGCATTGGCAGTTGGGAGCCTGATGTATGTTATGTTGTGTACACATCCTGACATATGCTTTGCAATTGGAATCATCAGCAAGTTCTAATTTAACCCTAGACATAGACAAATATCTCTGGAGAATGAAGGACTATATGCTTGTGTATGGGCCTAAGGATTTAATCCTTATGGGATACATTGATTTTGATTTTCAGACTGATGTAGATTCTAGGAAATCTACTTCAAGATCAACTTTCGCTCTTAACGGAGGAGCTATAGTGTGGAGAAGCATCAATCAGAGTTTTATAGTTGACTCCATGATGGAAATAGAATATGTAACTACATGTGAAGTAGCTAAAGAAGCACTGTGGCTGTGCAAGTTTCTGATAGATTTGGAAGTGATTCCAAATAACATATGCCCATTACTCTGTATTACAACAATAATGGTGCAGTTGCCAATTCCAAGGAACTAAGAAGTCATAAATATGGAAAATACATTGAAAGAAAGTACCATCTCATCAGGGATATAGTACACCAAGGAGACGTGATAGTCACGAAGATAGCTGCCGAAGATAACCTTGTTGATCCGTTTACGAAGGCCCTCTAGGCTAAAGTGTTCGAGGGCCTCCTAGTCGGACTAGGATTATGAGCATCATAATCTAGGACAAGTGGAAGAATGTTAAGGGTATATGGATGCCCTAGTTTATTGTATTTTCTCTCTATTTTTCTTAACATTATAAAACATTATATTTATATGTTTTTCTCACTGGAGTATTAGTCTAAGTGAGAGATTTTTGGAAATGTACTAAACTCACAGTTCGTAAATATTGTTAACATATTCTATTCTTCAATAAAAATATTATTGAGTATTTTATTCAATAAATTGTTGTTGATATTGCATTTTGTTATAAAAATTCAATAAGCAAATCCATGGCTATAATATGAACACTTTAGCTTTATGTGGCGACATAAAAGAGAATCAAGTTTTAATATATAGCCAAAATAGTCTACAAGTATATGGATGAGATTGGGTACCTCATCTTGGTGACACTATTGGATGCGACCTATTTTGTATACTGATACAAATGATGTGATCCCAAAATCATTCATGTGGAGACATGTGATTGAGGGCATCCTATACAATGAGTTTGCATAAGATCGGACCTCGAAATAGTCACTTTTCTTTATAACGACCATTTACTGTTAAAACTGCTATTTCAAATTCAATGACCTAGGGTAACTCGATCTTAATCCTGAGCTAACTATGAACTCCTGTATATTTAGGATTATCCTTCAATCTGCAGAGGTGAGAATAGTTCAACATTATTGCTCAATAAGCCTTACATTTTGGGGATAAAATCGGATAGATAGCTGGAGACATAGTTCCGTAAGACGGAATTCACTCCTACCCGACTTAGGGTTAGCAAATAGGTTGTTCTCTTAAGCATTGATTCTTGGTCTTGAACAATGGGACCCCGCCCTCTCATGATCGAGAGAGTCATGGTTTATAAGTTGAACTATAAACCAATTGTTCAAATGGAGGATCAGTGGGAGCTTGAGGAGCAAGATGTATTTACAGGGATAAAGCAGTAATTTTGACCCAACTGTAACTACGAATGACCTGTGAAGGATCGACATAAATATATCTATAGTGAGAAGAGTGCAACTATCAAGTTATAATAGTGTGTCCCAGTAATTATAGAATATTGATTAATTCGGTCAAAAAGTTTAGCCAATTAATCTCAAATCGTTAGAGCTTATGATTTGTAGGTGCATAAGGTCCCTCTACTAGCTCGTAAAATATATCTTGGAATAATGAATTGAGCATATTTGAAATGTTCAAATTCGGAATTAGGATTTTGAATTTGAAGTGTTCAAATTCAATTTAGGATTTGATTAATTATATTCGATATAAAGCATTTAATTTTGTTTAAATTAAATGAAATTGGAGAGAGTAGAATATTTAAAGTTTGATTTAAATATTGGTTTACATAAATAGGATTCATGTATGAATTAGGTATTTGATTAATTTAATATTTGATATTGAATTAAAATAATTAATTAGTTATTTATTTAAATAAAGCATTTTTCAAATTTCGAAAATCAAAATTCAGATTTGATTTTAATTTTTAAAATTTTAGTGAAAATAAATTAAATTCAAAATTGAATTTTAAATGAAAAATTCCACTATGAGTGGAATTATCCAACATTTCCTTTTTAATTGAGGTGGTTTCATCTAATTAAAACATCTAGCACACTTATAATCAGCAGCTTGAGGTGTCATTAAGCTGAGATTAAAATGCTTGCATGATTAACTTGCTTAAATACATTTGATTTGATCAGATTTGAGAGCTCATGCAAGCTGAAATTGATTTACCAGAAATTCTCTCCAAATGTTTATCTTCTCACAAACATTGACCTCAATTCTTAGCTTCCACCTCTCATTCCAAGTTAGAGAATAGTAGAGAAGATCCTCGTGGTGGTCCATTGGTGTTTTGGAGACCAAATTTGTAGAAAATGAGAAGAATTTCAATTGTTCATCAAAGGTATTTTAGCATGAAACTTTATTTTCTGCAAAACTGTTTTAGCATGCTTTATAAAATCAAAATAAGTGTAATTGTAGTGCTTATTGATTCTGATTTCTTCTGGTGCATGTTATTTTTATCTATCATCACTTGCATTTTTAGAACGACTTCATGAAGATATATGTGGATCTATTAATCTACCAAGTGGACCATTTAAGTATTATATGGTATTAATAGACACATCCAGTTAATGGTCACATTGTGCTTATTATCAAGTTGAAATCTTGCATTTTCAAGATTACTTGCTCAAATAATTAAGTTAAGAATACAATTTCCTGATTATATAATTAAGACCATTTGTCTTGATAATGCTAGTGAATTTACATCCCAACTTTGGATAATTATTGTATGTCAATTGGGATAAGTGTTGAGCATCTTGTAGCTCATGTTTATACACAAAAAGTTTAGCAGAATCATTTATAAAATGTTTGCAATTAATTGTTAGATCTTTGCTCATGAGAACTAAGTTTTGTACATCTGTATGAGGTAATGCTATTTTGCATGTTGTGTCATTTGTAAGTATTAGGCCAGTAGCTTAACATAAGTACTTGTCTTTACAATTAACTTATGCCCATGAGCCAAATATTTTTCATCTGAGAATTTTTGAATGTGTAGTATTGTTCCAATTGCTCTACCACAACGCACTAAGATGGGACTTCAAAGGAGGTTGGAAATATATGTTGGATATGATTCCCCATCAAATATTAAATATCTTGAACTCTTGTAGGTGATGTATTTACTGCACAATTTGCTGATTGTCATTTTAATGAGATAAAATTTTCAACATTAGGGAGATGAATTATGAAATTAGAAAAAGAAATTACATGGAACACATCGATATTGTCTCGTTTAGATCCCCATATAGATAAATGTGAACTTGAAGTTCATAAATAACTCATTTACAAAATATAGCAAATCAATTACCAGATGCATTTGTAGATGCAAAGAAAGTAACTAAGTCACATATACCAGCTGCAAATATTCCATCGAAAGTTGATATCCCAACACAGCCAGTTGCCACTAATGAGTCTGGAACACGCGGAAAGTGTGGTATACCAATGAGTTCCAAAGATAAAAATCCTCGAAAAAAAATAGTCAATAGTAAAAAAGATTTGGTTGAAGATGTAAATACCTAAGAAGAAATTCTTGACATGACTAGTGAGGAAGGTGAAATACCTAAAGATAATAAGGAAATTTCAATAAACTATGTCATGATAGGAAAAAGATGGAACCAAACTAATGTCATTATTGACAATATTTCTGCATATAATGTTGTTCTTGATATGATATTTGAAAATCAGGATTCTGAACTAAAATCTGTTGAAGAATGTGATATAGAAAAGATTGTCTTCAGCAAGAAGAAGTAACTGAGGCAGAATTAAACTCATTTTTCAAAACGTCAGGTTTTCGGACCAATAGTCCAGTCCAAACACCAGAAGGTGTTGAACTTGTGGGATAAAAATGGGTATTTGTGAGAAAAAGAAATGAAAATAATGTGGTCACAAGATATAAAGAAAAACTAGTTGCACGAGATTTTTCACAAAGACCTAGTATTAATTATGAGGAGACATATTCTCCAGTAGTGGATGCAATTACACTAAAATATTTAATTGCTTTGACTGTGTATGGAAGTCAGGACATGCATTTTATGGATGTAGTCACGACATACTTATACGAATCTCTTGATAATGATATTTATATGAGAATCCAAGAATAATTTAAGGTACTTGAAATATATAAATCAAATTCTTGGGAATTGTATTTAATAAAGTTACAAAGATCACTATATGGATCAAAACAAATAGGACGAATGTGGTACAATTGTCTGAGTGGATATTTATTGAAAGAAGGATATCAAACAATCCAATATGTCCGTGTGTTTTTAAAAAGATCACAGTCAGAATTTGCAATTTTAACTGTATATGTTGATGACTTAAATATAATTGGAACTCCTGAAGAGCTTTCAAAGACAATAGAATATTTTAATGAAAGAATTTTGAGATGAAAGATCTTGGAAAAACAATATTTTGCCTTAGCTTGAAAATTGAGCATTTAGCAGATGAGATATTTGTTTATTAGTTAACTTATACAGGAAAGTTTTGAAAAGGTTCTATATGGACAAAATGCATCCATTAAATATTCCAATGGAAGTCCATTCTTTGGATATAGAGAAAGATATATCTCGACGTCAATATGATAATGAAGAACTTCTTGGTTCTGAAGTACCATATCTTAGTGTAATTAGTGCACTTATGTATCTGGCTTATAATACAATATCAAATATTGCATTTTTAGTAAATTTATTAGCTAGATATAGTCTTCTCCAACAAAAAGAAATTGGAACGGAATTAAACATATACTCTGTTATCTCTGAGGAACGATCGATATAGTTTTTTTATTCAAATAAATCAAATTTTGATCTAATTGGTTATACAAATTTGGATATTTATTTGATCCACACAAAGTCAGATCTCAAACAGGTTATTTGTTCACATATGGAGGAATTGCCATATCATGACAGTAAGTGCAAAAGACTATAACGACTACTTTCTTAAATCATGCTGAAATTCTTGCAATTCACGAGACAAGTCAAGAATGTGTATGGTTAAGATCAATGACTCAGCACATTCGTAGAGCATGTGGTTTATCTTCTAGTAAAAATCTTCCAACATATGAAGACAACACAACATGTATTGCCCATATCAAAGACGGATATATTAAAGGAGATATAATAAAACATATATCACCCAAGCTTTTCTACACTCATGATCATGAAAAAAATGGCGACATCACTATACAACAAATTTGTTCGAAGGATAACCTAGTAGATTTATTTATAAAATCATTACCACCAGAATTTTTGAAAAATTGGTGCACAACATAGGAATGTGGCGACTCAAAGATCTTAAGTGATGTTTTCATGAGGGAGAGAAAATATATTCTTTTAGGAGTATAAATTATATGAAATATGTACTCTTTTTACTTTACTAAAGTTTTTTTCCATTCGGTTTTTCCTAGTAAGGTTTTAATGAGGCATATTTCATAGATATAATGGACATATAAGGGGGAGTATTACAAATATCATAAAATATGTGTAAATTAGATGTCATGCTTAGGTCCAAATATCAAGTGTCACTTCTCCACTACCCCATGTATTATCCATGTGTCTCAAGATTACACACTATGTCCATATAATCTATCTCCTACTTGCCAAATTGACTATAAATTATGGCATTTGATGGGTTTTAGAAGACACATATTAGTGAGAAATCCAAAAAGCTTGAAGAGAAATTTCTATACTTTTATATTTTCTATAATTTTATTTATTCAATTATTCAACTATTAAATTTTATTTAAACATATTATATTATATTATATTTTTCTCCATATCTGGGTTCATATTGTGCTTCTCAATTTTACAATAAATATTCATTTATATATATCATCTTTATTTTTTGATATATAAAAAGGTTAAATAAAGAAAATAACTCAAACAATTGCAAAAGTTTATCATGTAGTAGATTATAATTCAACAAATACTTCATTTTTTTTTTTTTTGGAAAAATGCCTTCTTAGTCTCTGAGTTTTTTGGAATAGGCATGTTTAGTCCTTATGTTTTGAAATGACCAATTTAGTCCTTAAATTTTCAAGAATGTGTTTAAAGGTTCTTTATTAACAAAATAATTAAATTTGCAAAAAAAAAAGAAAAAAAAAAGACTAGTGGCTGAAGTGGCAAGAATTGGAAAAAAACTATTTTTTAATGTTTCTCACATCTCTCTTCTTTCTCTCTCCCCCTCTTTTTCCCTCTTCTCTCTCTTACCTGCTTCTCCAATGGCCCCCCAAAAAAAAAAACTTTCATTCTCTCCCTTTCTCATGTTCTCTTTAAAACTCGATGTTGAAAAGAAATAAAAATAAAAATTGAGATTCGATGTTGTTGTAGTAACTGGGAACTCAGAAATTAAGGTAGTGTATACTTCAGAAGCCTCACAAGCTCTCAATAAGCCAACAAGCAACATCACAATGAGGTTCTTCATTGTTGAAGCAAGCGGTTGAAAATGACAGTGCATTGTATATACAATTCTTCATTAGTAAAAAATTGTAGCATCACTTGAAATTTGAATCCCTCGAACACATCCAAGAGTTAGGTATACATCATCAGCCTTTAAATAAGATCGTTAAATAGATGATCCACAACTACCCTAGAAATTACAAATTTCAATTCACTAAAAAATAGAGGGAAAATACACAAAGTGTTCATCGTAGAGACCTTCTTGCCTCTAGAATTCCAAAAATTGGAGAATGACGTTTGAATTTAAGAGACCTAATAGCATTGATAATGACGTCTTCAGTCTTGTAATAGTATTTTTGTTGAGAAATATGGAGTCCCAAAACAGAAGGCCCAGTACTTCAGTAATTGTAAAAAAAAAAAATAAAAGCTGCTACATGGGTCTTTTAGTATGGAGTTGTCAAAGTCAGTTTGTGTGGCTGGAAGGAAAAAAATTAACAGAAGAAGGCAGTAGCCTTATTTTTTGGTTTTCTGCCATAGGTTTGCTTCTTGCTGAAGAAGAAGAAGAAAAATCCTTATTGTTAGAAATTTTTTCTTGGCTTTTGTATGTGTATGGTTTTTTCTCAAATAGAAGAGCTTGAATGCATTGTAAAAGTAATTAGTGAGCATTTTCTTTGAGAGTAATTGAGAGAAATTATTTTTTGAGCATTCTAACTCTTGGGTTCTTCTCCCGATCATTTTTAGTGGAACCTGCATCGGTAGTAGAGAACTGGACGTAACCTACACTGGGTGAACTGTATAAATTAGTATCACCTATATTCCCTTAAACTTGATTTAGGATTGTTCTTATTGCTTGAAGCTTATATTATTTTATCCATTCTTTTAAGTCTACGAATTTCAATTAATTTATTCCACTGTATATTGGAATTCAAATCTGATCTGGGATTGATGGATAAATATATTGTCTGAAATGGGTAGCTTAATTTGGATTGATCTAGTATTATTTTCTACAAATTGATATTAGAGTCAAGTTGGGTTGAAGAACAATGTTAAATAGAGATGAAAAATTGGTTGTATTTAATGGTTTAGATTTTTCTTTTCGGAAGTGTCAGATACTAGATTATTTGCATTCTAAAGATTTAGATTTGTCGTTGGAAGAAAAAACGGGATGACATGGGAGAAGCTGAATGGGAGAAGCTGAATGGAGAAACTAATAGAAAAGTGTTGAGGACTGTTCGCCTAACTTTGACAATGAATGTGCAAATCCTGTGGCGAAGGAAACGACCACATCAGGATTAATGATGACTTTGTCGAACATGTATGAAAAGCCTTTGATAAACAATAAGATGTATCTCGCAACTAAAATTTTCAATTTGAAAATTCCTGAAGGTACATCTGTCACTGCCCATTTGAATGAATTTGATTTGTTGATTAACAAATTAGTTGTTGTTGACTTACAATTTACCAATGAAGTAAATGCAATATTGTTGTTGAGATCTTTGCCTGATAGATGGGAAACCATGAAAGCTACACTTTCTAATTCATGCGACAAAGAGAACGTACCATTTTCACAGGTTAGAGATTCCACCCTTGTAGATTCGTAGAAAGGACTCAGGTGTTGCTTCTACTTCTAGTTCAACATTATGTGGATAGAGAAAGGAGTAATAATAGAAGTCAAGGGAATAAAGGAAAATCGAAAAACAATAGAAGTAAGTCCAAAAACAACAATGTTGTATACTGGAATTGTGATAAGACTAGACATTTAAAAAGAACTACAAAAATCTAAAGAGAACTTGGGAGAATGAATGAAGCTGGCGCAAATGTAGCTGTAGATGAGATTTAGGATGCACTAGCTTTGGCAGTTGAGAGCACTCATGATACATGGGCGTTGGATTCAGATGTATCATTTCATACTATAGGCTAACGTGACAATCTAACAAATTATGTTGTAAAAAATTGTGGAAAGATGTATCTTGCTGATGGAGAGCCTCTGCACATCATTGGGATTAGTGATGTGATTCTAAAATTGGAAAATGGTTCTGTTTGAAAAATTTGCAAGGTACATCATATTCAAAAAATGATGAAGAAGATTTCTATTGTGCAGTTAGACAGTGAAGGATGCGAGGTTTTCTTTGGCAAAGGAAACTGGAAGGTTACTAAAGGTACCATAGTTGTGTGTCGAGATAGCAAGTTGGAGACTCTATATGTCAATAACAGTGACAAAGATACGGTGGCTGTTGTAAATCATTAAGTTAGACAGATATGTGGCACAACAGGTTGGGACATGTGAGTGAAAAACATATGAAACTTCTTCACTCTGAATGGAGGTTATAGGGGCTAAGGGAAATTGAACACAAGTTGTTTGAGAGTTGTATATTTAGGAAGCAAAAGAGTGTTAGTTTCTAAAAAACAGGACCAATGCGAAAATCCATAAAGTTGGAGTTAGTTCACAATGATGTGTGGGGGCTTGCTAAAGTATCTTCTCTTGGCGGTTTCAGATATTATGTGACCTTCATAGATGTCTTAAGCAGAAAGGTATGGATTTATTTTCTCAAATGTAAATTATATGTTTTTTTTTCCAAAACTTGGAAGGCTATGGTTGAGAATGAAACATGTCTTAAAGTTAAAAGTTTGAGGTTTGACAACGGTAGTGAATATGTTCATGGGGAATTCAAAAAAAAAAAAAAAAAAAAATATTGTGCGGACAATGGGATTATGATGGTAAAGACTATTCTAGGGACACCATAGTAGAACATTGTAGTTGAGAGAATGAACAAGACACTGGATGAGCGTGCCAGGAGCATGAGATTGCATGCAGGATTGCCTAAGATGTTTTGGATAGAGGAAATCGGCACGACAAATTATATGAATAATAGGACTCGACCATATCTCTAGACTTAAAGTTGTCTGAAGAAGTCTGGAGTGGTAAACAGGTAAACCTTTCTCATCTAAAGGTTTTTGGTTGTGTCTTACCTTCACATTGATGTTGTAGACAAGAGTAAGATAGATGCTAAACCCCATAAGTCTTACTTTATTAGGTATAGTGATGCTGAGATTGGCTATAGGTTTTGGGATGATCAAAACAGGAAAATGCTCAGAAGCGATAATGTGCTCTTAAATGAGGAAGTTTTATATAGAAACAGAACATCAATTGATTCAAAATTAGATAAAAGTAAAGAAGAGAAGACTCAATATATAAGTCTTTCTAAGGTTGAGAACAGAACAATATAAATTGAAAACCGGAGTGCAAATACTCCTAAGGAATCAGTTGTAGAATTTGAGGAACCAGTTATGGAATCGTATGAACAAATTGTGGATACTGATGAAGTTTAAAGAATGTCACCTATAGCAATTAGGAGGTCTAGCAAAACTATCAGACCATTACAGAGGTATTCCCTGACCTTAAATTATATTTTATTAACTGGCAGATGTGAAATTGAATGTTATGATGAGGCAGTTCAAATGGAAGATTCTGTTAAGTGGGAGTTGGCCATGAAGGATGTGATGAATTATTTTATGAGAATCAAACATGGCAACTAACTGAGTTATCAAGAGGTAAGAAAGCTTTGCAGAACAAATGAGTTTACAGAATCAAGCAAGAATTTGATGGTAGCAAAAAGTACAAGACAAGGCTTGTAGTCAAAGGCTTTCTCCTTTAATTAAATTAACTACTGTTAGAATTGTATTGTCGATAGTGGTAGAATATGATCTTTTCTCGGAAGATATGGATGCAAAGACAACGTTTCTTCATGGTGATTTTGAGGAGGAAATTTCATGGTATGACCACATGGATTCGAAGTACAGGGACATGAGAAAATGGTTTGAAAACTTTAGAGAAGCTTGTATGGTCTTAAACAAGCTCCCAGACAGTGGTATAAAAAGTTTGATAACTTTATATGTAATAATAGACTTCATAGGTGTCAGACAGATCATTGTTGCTACATAAGATTTCAAGGTCACTCTTACATTATTTTCCTATTATATGCTAATGACATGTTGATAGCAGGTGCAACAAATATAAAGTTGAAGATAAAAGCTAAGTTATTTGAAGAATTTGATATGAAAGATTTGGGAGCTGCCAAACAAATCTTGGGGATGGGGATCGAGAGAAAAAATGGTACATAGACATCGTCACAAGAAGAATATGTGAAAGAGATACTAAATCAATCTCGTATAAAAAATGAAAAACCTGACTCTTTTGGCTTCTCATTTTAAATCATCCAAGGAGAACTCGCCCACTATTGAGCAAGAAAGAGATCATATGGCTAGAGTTTCATATACATCAGTTATAGGTAGTTTGATGTACGCCATGGTTTACACAAGATCAGACATTGCATATGTAGTGCGAGTTGTTAGTAGGTACATGAGTAATCTAGGGAAGCAGCACTGGGAGGCTGTGAAGTGAATTTTGAGATATTTGAGAGGGAAAACGGATTATGCTTTGCATTTTAGAAAGTCAGATTTCAAACTACAGGGTTATGTAGATGTAGATATGGCAGAAAAAGTACGACCTGATATATTTTTACTTTGGGTAATATTGCTATTAGTTAGGTTTCTAGACTGCAGAAGATAGTAGCTCTTTCTACCACAGAGACTGAGTATGTTGTAGTAACTAAGGCAAGTAAAGAGATGATATGACTTCAGTCTTTTCTAGAAGAACTTGGCTTGAAATTGGGAAAAGGGACTTTACATTGTGACAGTCAAAGTGCTATTCATTTAGCAAAAAATCCCGTGTTTCATTCAAGAACGAAACTAAAACACATACAGGTGAAGTACCATTTTATTAGATCAGCTTTGAAAGAGAGTGTGCTGGTGCTTGAAAAGATTTCAGGGAGTCAAAATCCAATTGATTTGTTTATCAAAGTTGTTCATGTTGAAAAATTTCAGTTGAACTTCTCCATGAGTAGAGAGAAATCTTACCATTGCAGGGAAGACATGTGTTGAGTTTTATGCCTTAAACTTGTAGATAGTAAATGTTATTAACTGACTGTCATCGATAAAGGGTAATAGATGTTAATTCAATAAATGTTATTATGTGTTGTTTGTCCATTTTTGTCTTAGTAACCCTAAATCAAATAAACTAACATTCAAGACTGCCTTATGAGTCTTGAACTGTATGTGGAGACATAGGGATCAATGTTCAAGATACAGTCGAAAGGGTCTATAGTATAGGGATAAGACTGTGTACTTTATCGTGGTAACACTATGGATATGACCCACTTTGTATTTGATACAAACACAATAATCCAATGTGTTCATTTAGTTGACATTCGAGTGGGGGTATCCTATGTAATGATTTTTCATAAGACTGAACCATAAAATAGTAACCACTAGATGAAACATCGTTAACTAGTTAGGTTTCTATTTCAATAGGATGACCCAGGTAACTTAGTCTTAATCCTGAGTATAATATGAACTTCGATTCATGAGGGATTATTTTTTTATTTATATGGGTGATGGTGGCCAGTTCACGACTCAATATGCCTACCATTTTGGGGACAAAACCGAGTGGAGAGTTGGAAATATAATAATATAAAATGGAATTCACTCCTTCTCGCCTTAAGGGTAAGTAGATGAGTGTTCCCTTGAGTGGTGTCTCTGGGACTTAAACAAAAGATCTTACCCTCTCATTGGCCTGAGAGGGGTTCTGTTTATTGGTTGGATCATAAAAAGGTTGTTCATTAGAGAAACACTAATACTTAAAGAATCAGAGGTAATCTAAGGGTAAAACAGTAATTTGATCCAGTTGGAGTTATGAACACTCGTGAAGAAATAACTTGCTGTTATTGGTCTATATCCATGGACACAAAAATATATCTGTAATGAGAAGAGTGTAGTTGTGGGTCTTTAGTGAAGTGTACCCACTGTTAACGAATATTGATTAACTTGGTTAATGAGTTTAGCCAATTAATCTCATATTGTTGGAGGTTCTAAGGTTCTGATCTATAGGTCCACTTGTTAGCTCATTAGAGGATATTTAAAAGGGATGATTTGAATTGTTCAAATTAATTTGAGGAAACCATATATTAATGTGATTAATATATAATTGATCATGGATATGATATATAATTCAAATTAAATCGAAAAGTAGTATTTGAATAAGATTTAATTAATTAATTCAAGTGAATTAGATTCACAAAGAATTAATTAATAGAGAAGTTTTGCACATATACATACGATATTTGTGATAATTAAATATATACATTAACTTAAATTTAATATATAAGGTGTTTAATTAATGTGCAAATTAAATTAAATAAGTGTTATTTAATTGTGCTAATTAAATGAGTGTTATTTAATTAATTGGACTAATTAATTAACAAGTGTTAATTAATTAATTAATTGTAGAAACGGGAAATAGGAAAAGGATTAGGAAAAGGACTTGACCCTTATTTATATAAAGATCTCCCTATGGCGCATTTGGAAGACACAGAGACTGATAATATACAACACACAAATGTTAATTGTGCTAAATTTTTCCTAAGCCACAAAGAGAATCCTTTCTACCCTCTAAAACTCTTTTCTCTTCTTCCTCTCCCAGTAGTTGGATAACGAGGTTACTCTTGTGGTAGTGTTCGAGATTGTTCAAGAAATCCTTCGTGATCAAGATCGTTGGAGGAGTCGTTCGTTGGTACTTAAAGAGGCTTGTTCATGAAGTTTGGAAATCTACAAAGGTAAGAATGGTTCTAATCTTTTTCCCAAAGCATGCTAATTTACATGTTTATATTTTGTTTTAGCATAATCAATTTGTTTATGTAAAAATCAAATTACGGGATGCAAGGTATTCTTACACAAACGTTTTCACTCTGGGATTCGATCCCTTTTGTTTTGTATCCAAGTGGGAGGTTCTTAAAAAATATGGAGCCCAAAACAAAAGGCCCACTACTTCAATAACTATTAAAATAAAAACTATATGGGTCTTTTATTGTACGGTTGCCAAAGTCAGTTTGTGTGGCTGGAAAAAAAAATTAACAGAAGGCAGTAACCTTTTTTTTTGTTTTCTGTTGTGGGTATGCTTTTTGCTGAAGAAGAAGAAAAAAAAAATCCTTATTGTTTGAGATTTTTTCTTGGCTTTTGTATATGTGTGTTTTTTTTCTCAAATTGAAGAGTTTGAATGTTATTGTAAGAGTAATTAGTGAGCATTTTCTTTGAGAGAAATTGAGAGAAATTATTCTTTGAACGTTGTAAACCCTTGGATTCTTCTTCCAATCATTTTTAGTGAAACCTGCATTGGTAGCAGAGAACAACCCATATTGGGTGAACTAATATGAATCGATGTCATCGTTATTCTCTTAAACTTGATTAAGGATTGTTCTTATTACTTGAAGCTTAGATTATTTTATCTATTTTTTTAAGTCTACGAATTTCAATTAATTTATTCGGTTGTATATTGAGATTCAAATCTGATTTGAGATTGCTGGATAATATATATTGTCTGAATTGGGTAGCTTAATGTGGATTAATATAGTATTATTTCCTATCATTTTGAGAAGTAACAAAGGAGAGATCGCCATGGCCAGAAGGAATAACGTCTATGTTATCTCCTTCATCGAGGATTTGGATTGAGGACCGATTGAGGAATACGTTGATTGAGAGTTCTGACAACTTGTAGGGTTTTGAGTTGTCTTTGAAACACCACTTTCTTGACCCATATTTTCGTGGTATCCTACATTTTGTTTGTTTCACCAGCAAATGTAAGAAGAAGATTATTATTGAATAAAGCTGGTGAGAAATGATCCTTTCATGGTGCATTGCAAATGGAAAGAAGAAGGATTCCATTCTAAAATGATAAAGAAGAATTTCAATTTATTTTTCAATTTTTCGTGAAGGAGGAGAGAGAATAAGAGAGAAGAGCAATAGAGAAAGCATCTATTTCAACCAATTCAAGAACTAAAAAGGTATTTTTTTTCCTCTAAAAATATGAAGCTTTTATTAAGAAATAAATCAAACAAGATCTAACTAAAAAAATATCTAGCTTGTCATGTTGATTTGACATATGAAGAAGGAATCTTCAATGGAGTAGATTGAATCTCAAGTATGAGAATCTTCACATGCATTGTATTTTCAATCATTCACATTATGGCCAAACCTCTCTCAACAATTATTGGCATTTTTAGGTCACATGGTTGATGAAAGAAACAATAATTACAAAAATCAAATTGACTTACAATTCGATTGCTTAGGAGAAAGAAGTGTATTAAAGAGTTACCCAAAAAAATCAAATTAGTGGTATTGTAGATTAGAGAAGAAAAAGGAAATTGTGATTAGAAAGAAACCAAACAGAAAAAAATTGAAAACACATCTTCTTCCTTAACCTATTATGTTTGATTATTTGTGATTGATTTTAAAATTTCCAGGTTTAAAGTCATTTAGGAACACTTTTTTAATTTTTCAAAATTACTTTAATATTTAATTTGACATTTTTGTATGCAATTTAGATTTAAACGATTAAAAACAAGTTTGAAGATGATTTTAAAAATGATTTTAATGAAATAACTTTCAAACACATTCTTAAACACTTTTGTCTTTTTTTAACATATGAAAATGGGATTTTGTAGCAAAGGAAATGAATCCCTAAGTGGAGGGGTTAAAGTCAAGGAATTTTGGAGTATAGCCTATGTCTCTTTCACTTTGGCAGCTGAATGTGGCACAAACCAATAAAACATTATATCTGGCAAACATTTGGAGTCCCAAGTCCCCTATGCTTAGAGACAAGAACAAGATATGCAAATGTATAGAGTTACCCCCATCCAAAGCATCCTACATCAAAACTTTTAGTACAATTATATCTTGGGAAGATGAACCTTATTAAGTAGTTCAAGCATTATATATTTGCGAAAATATCAATTTACATCTCTAGACTTTAGAATTTGTATCAATTTAAACCACAAACTAATAATTGTATCAATTTAAACTCTTAACTTTCTCAAGTCTATCAATATACACTATCCTTTAGATTTAGTTTAAAAAATGTCGTACAAAACATCCAGTTTTTTTAATTAAATTTCTAAATTGTTATTAATGAATCTATTCATAATCTTTTGTTAGGATTATATCAATAACTGTCAATGCATCCATTGTTACATGTATCTACATCCCTAAAGTTCAGAGGTTGAAATTGATATTTGACCTATATCTATTAAAACTTTATAATGTTACCAATTTTAAAGTTGTTTCATTTCATTCTTAGTTATCTGCAACTCACCCACTAATTCTTCGACTTAAATTGATTTGGGCTTCCTCCTTTAGTTTTTATCCAAGCTATACACTGGTTGTGATAGATCACTCCCGTTCGGGGCCATAAGCAATGACAAATACTTTGTGAATACTCTTTTTCCTTATTAATATTGTCAATGGTCAATCCCATTAACCAAGCCATTATATTGTCCATGAGTCACGGGCTTGATTATCAATAGAGTGAATAAATCTACAATTTCTTGAAATATTTGTTCTAATTCAAAATTATGGTGTAGTGTATCACCTCAAGTTTTGGTTATGGAATATAGCTGAAATAAATAAGGTTCCGTTAAATAATCATTTGATTTTTAGTTTCTTATTTTTGAAAATTAAGTTTATAGATACTATTTTTACCTCCAAATTTCTTCATTTGTTATCTACTTTTTACCAATTGTTTAAAAAAGCAAGCTACATTTTGAAAATTAAAAAGTAGCTTTTAAAAATTTATTTTTAATTTTTGGAATTTACCTAAGAATTCAACCATTATACTTAAGAAAAAAGCAAATCATGATAAAAAATGAGAAGGAAATAGACTTAGTTTTAAAAAAACAAAAACAAGAAATGGTTACTAAATGGAGTTTAAATAAATGAACTTTGATGCCGTTCATTCTTCTTTGAAACCATATGACATTATGGATATGTTGAAATATAATTGATTAAATGGTATTTTGTAAATACGTAATTAGCTTGAATATACCAATCATTTTCTAATCTTTTGATAGCTTGGGAGGGGATAAAAATTATAAAATAAAAGACATTTTCAGTTTTACTTAATCGTCAACGATATTTATATTGTGAAAGACAACAAATATTTATTTATATTTGTTTTAATGTTTAAGATTGAAAAAAAAAAACAAAGACGCTAAAGTGTCGAATAACAAGCGAAATAATAAAACAATAAAATTATAGCGTATTTAAAAATTATTTTATCATTTATCGCTTTAGAGTCTAATAAATTTTTTAAAACTTTCTATAAATAAAAATCTGAGAATTAAATTGCATAAAGGTGAATTAGATGATAAAGATGTTAACCATCTCTTTTATTAGAGATAAAACAAAACTCAAGAGATGAACATAAATTTCTATAAGTTTGACACCCTACCTCCAATTGCATAATATTATTTTTTTTAGTACATTACATAATACTATTTTTGGGGGGAAATGATAAGATTTTATTATTATTATTTTTTTTAAAAAAAAACTACTGTAAATATTTATAATCTTCATGATAATGGGAGATTAAAAAGAGGGAGAGTTTTGACAAAATATAGTGGTAGACTGCCATATAGTTATAATCATAATGTATGTGAAACCAACTTTTGAGCTTTTTGGTTGCATATAGCACAATGTTTTTTGTTTTAGTAATAATAATAAATAAATCAATCAATCCCTATTGGAGAGTTCAGCATAGGATGCTGATTGGTGGAAATAATTATTAAGTTTGATTTCCCTTTCATCTAAGGCATCAAATCTTTGAAAATAAAGTAAGCCTTTCATGGTTCCATGGTAAACATAAAGTTGGAGCTATTGGAATACTATTTTTTTATTTGTCAATTTGATTAGGTCCACATCTCTACCTCTCTTTATTTATGGGCGTTTAATTCAAATTTAAGTTTTTTTTTCCTTTAAAAAAATAAAATTATGTTTAGACAATTTTATTATTTTTTTTTTTTTAAAAAATTCCTTTTCTTTCTTTGAGTCTAGTAGATCTTCACTAGTAATGTTTTTAAAATTAAAAAACAGTAATAAATTAAATTAAATAATTGTATTTAGTTTCTATCCAAAAATTAAAAAATTATCTAATTTAACACCCAAACTTTTTTCCCTCCCTTTTCTTTCTTTTGGAACAAAGTTATGGAAAAAGATGCATAGAGAGATGAAGAGATTGATTTTGATGAGGATTTAGATTCTCTGCCTTTTTAGTTTTAACAATTAAATATAAGTTCAAGAAAAAAGAAAAAAAAAAACTTTTTTCTCCCAAGTTTCTGAAGTGCCTTCTTGAGGATATGAGATGTTACAATATTATTTAAGTTAGTGTATTTTTTTGGTTCTGTTTTGGTCATCTGCATTCAGATGTTTGATTTTAATGATGTATTTTCAATAAATCAGAGTCTATTTATGTTTGTACAGTTAGTTCGAGGTTGATTTTTCTTTTTTTAAAAACATTAATCTCCCGTAATTTATTTTATAAATGGTGAAAATTATAATTATTATTCAACTATTTTAAACTAAAAATTATTTTTTAAATAATAAATTTAAGATTTATTAAAAGTATATCAACTAAAATTGAATCATTGATAGTTTGTAGATTAAACTAAATGTAATTTAAAGTATATGATCCAAAATAATATTTTCATCTTTTTCTTCTTGGTATTACTTTTTTATATTTAAGAATTTGATAGAAAGTATTTTTAAATTAGTTTCTTAGGATTTGTTGTTAGTCTTACATCAAAGTCAGCATTATTTTCGATTCATCAGAGTATAATAATGGGATTTGAGACCCCAATGTGATTTGAAGAGAGATTGTAACATAATAGAATTTGTTTGTTTGTTTCTTCTTCGTAAAAACTATGTTTAAACAAACTTTTTGAGAATTAAATTATTCAAGAAATATAAATTTAAAATGATGGCTAAATTATAAACATATCCATGAACTTTATACTTTGTGTCAAAAATGGCTCTAAAGTTTCAAAAGTTGCAAAAATACTCCTAAACTTTTAAAATGAGTTTAAAAAATACCCTTACCATTATTTTTGGATGGAAACCATTAAAGTTTTGTTTCAAAAACACCCCTTAATTTTCAAAAGTTTCAAAAGTATTCTTAAATTTAAAAAAAAAAAAATACCTTTCATGTCATATGATAGAAACCGTTAATATAGTCTTACCTCTCTATTTTCCATCTTTTTCTCCTCTCCCTTCTTCCGTACACTCTGACTCCATTTTTTGTTAACTATTTGACACTTTTTTTATATAAAATAAATAAATAAAATTAAACATTTTAATTAAGGCATATGAACTATAATAAGAAGAAAGATAATAAATAAAGCACCAAATGATTTTAAGACTTGCATATTTTAACAAAATTGTATGAAAGTAGTTGTAGTCCAATACTTTTTTTATTTGACTATTTGTTGTTTTGGTATATTTTAAGAGGAGATTTTGATTTTGAAAATTTTATGAAATTTTGTGTGGGATTTTGAAATTTTACGAAATTTTGCTTGTGGAGAAAATGGGTGTAAGCTAAGAATTGGAAAATTAAGAGAAATATGAGAGTATCTATATGAAAAAAAAATGAGGATATCTATATAATTTATTTTAAAATTGGTTCTTTTCAAATTTAAGAGAATTTCAAGATCGTCATATTAATGGTAAGAACATTTTTTTTAATTTTTAATGTTATTTTTCTCATGATAAATTAACGACTTCTGTTTAAATACTAATGGTGGGGGTATTTTTGAATTTTTATTAATTAAAGGATATTTTTGAAACTTTTGAAATTTTTTTGGGTATTTTTGAAACAAAACTTTAACGACTTCCATCCAAAACTAACGACAAGGATATTTTTGAACTCATATTGGAAGTTTAAGGGTATGTTTGAAACTTTAAGGGAATTTTTGACACAAAGTGTAAAATTTAGGGGCATTTTTTATAATTTAGCCTAAAATGATTAATGAAACTTTCTCAAAATACATATATTTTTGCAATTACGCTGTCAAAATACTAAAATGATAAACGAAATGTTCTCAAAATACATAGTGATAAAAATAGTGAAACTTAATTGATTATAACTAAACGATCCTAAAAATATTAAAGTGTTTGTGTTGACGAACACTGCCTTTTTAGAAGAGGACCACATAAGGGAGTATAAACCCCACAGTAGGATAGTGTTAAATGATTTTTTTCAGTGGAACTACTGAACATTTAACAAGAGTTGTTGAAGTTGGTTCATCTAGTAGATCAAATCCACCTTAAACATTGAGGGAGCCTCGACGTAGTAGGAGTGTTTCGAACCTGCTTGTTCGTTATATGGGTTTAACAGAAATATTAGTTATCGTAGCTGACAGAGATGTTGAGGATCCATTGTCTTACAAGAAGGCAATAGAGGATATTGGCAAAGATGAATGGATCAAAGCTATTAATCTCAAAATAGAGTTTATGTACTTCAATTCGGTTTGGGATCTTATAGATCAACTTGATGGGGTTAAACCTATAGGTTGCAAATGGATCTACAAGAGAAAGCAAGGTGTTGATAGGAAGGTGCAAACCTTTAAAGCTAGACTTGTGGCAAAGGGTTATACCGAAGTTGAGGGAGTCGACTATGAGGAAACTTTCTCACTTGTTGCCATATTAAAGTCTATCCGAATACTCTTGTCCATTTCTTTATATTATGACTATAAAATTTGACAAATAGATGTCAAGATTGCTTTTCTGAATGGAAATCTCGAGGAGACCATATATATGGAGCAGCCTGAGGGATTCATAACCCAAAGTCAAGAGAAAAAGGTTTACAGGCTTAATCGATTCATTTATGGATTGAAGCAAGCTTCTTGATCTTGAAATATAAGATTTAATACTGCGATAAAATCTTACGGCTTTAATAAAAATGTCGATGAACCTTGTGTTTACAAGAGAATCATTAATAGTTTAGTAGCTTTTCTTGTCTTTTATGTAGACGATATTCTACTCATTGAGAATGATATAGATCTACTGGTTGGAATTAAAAATTGGCTAACGACCTAATTCCAAATGAAAGATTTGGGAGAGGCGCTGTTTGTTCTGGGCATTCAGACCTTTAAAGATCGAAAGAACAAATCACTGGCCTTGTCTCAATCCACGTACATTGACAAGATGTTTGTCAAGTTTTCGATGCAGAACTCCAAGAGAGGTTTGCTCCCTTTTAGGCATGAAGTTATTTTGTCTAAGGAACAATGTCCTAAGACACCTCAATAGGTTGAGGAAATGAGACAGATCCCCTATGCATCGGCTGTTGGTAGCCTAATGTATGCGATGTTATGTACTAGACCTGGCATCTGTTATGTGGTAGGGATAGTCAATAGATATCAGTCTAATCTTGGATTTGATCACTAGACTGCCATTAAGAACATCTTCAGGTATCTTTGAAGAAAGAGGGACTACATGCTCGTGTATGGTTTTAAAGATTTGATCCTTACAGGATACACGGACTCTGATTCCTAGATTGATAAGGATTCTAGGAAATCATCTTTAGAATCAATGTTCATTCTTAATGGAGGGGCTGTAGTTTGGAGGAGCACTAAGCTAGGGTGCATTATTGACTTAACTATGGGGCTGAGTATGTAGTAGCTTGTGAAGCTGCTAAGAAAGTTGTATGGCTGAAGAAATGCCTGACTGATCTCGAAGTGGTTCCAGACATGTCTAAGCACATCATCCTTTATTATGATAATAGTGGTCTTATGGTTAATTCTTAAGAGCATAGGAGTCATAAACGTGGGAAGTACATAGAGTGAAAATATCATCTCATCTGAGCGATTGTGTATCGAGGGGACATGATCGTCACGTAGATAGCTTCGTCTAAGGTGTTTGAGGGTCACCTACAGAGTATGGGTCTATGGGACATGCAACATCTAGTCTAGGGAAAGTAGGAGATTTTGTACTTGGTGCATATTATGCCCTATTTCTTGTTTTGTGTACTTTTATATTAGTATGACATTTATGATGTACACCCCACTAGCTTTAGGACAAGTGGGGAATTGTTGGAGTTGATGCCTTAAATCTCGTGGGTTCTATAGTTTATAATTGTAATGTACAAATGATTCATTTATTTAATAAAATCTAAGGTATTTTATTTGACATTTAGTAGCATTAACCCACAAAACTAATAAACTAACATCTAAAGTTATCTATGTAGCTTAAACATGTATGTAGAGACATATAGATGGATCATGTTTAAGTGATAACCTAAATGGTCTGTAGTAGATGGATAAGGCTAGGTACCTTACCCTGGTTACTATACGAATACAGCCCACTTTATAGATGTTACAATTGTTGTAGAGTACTACAAATGATCTAATACCGATCATTCATGTAGAGATATGTGAGCAGAGGTATTCTATACAAAGGGGTTTGTATAAAACCAGACCACAAAATGAATAGTCTCATTATATAACATCGTTAATAACAGAGACTTACATTTCACTAGGATGACCATAAGTGACATGACTTGAATCCTGACTGAGTTGTGAACTCTTGCCTATGAAGACAGTCCTTTGATTTATATGGATGAGAGTGGCCAGATTGTTGACTTAATAAGACTACCATTTTGAGGATTCGTCTGATTGGGGAGTTGGGAACACAACTACATAAGACAGAATTCACTCCTTCCCTAATGTCAGGGTAAGTAGATAAATTACTCCATCAAGGGCTGATTCTGGGGCTTGAACAATGCGACACCACATCCTCTCTTGGCCCGAGAGAGGTTTGGTCATAGTTCGACTATGATTTATTGTTCATTAGAGGGATCAGTGGTATTTAAAGAGTTAGATGTAACTATAGGGACAAAATGGTAATTTTGGCCCAGTTGTATTTACGAGCACTTACTGAAGGGTCATCGCACAATTGACTGGTTATATACAATGGACATAGAAATATATCTGTAGTGTGAAGAGTGCAGCTGTCGGTCTTCAGTGGAGTGACCGATGGTTAATAGATGTTGAGTAATTTAATTAATTATTCAAGTACCATTGGAGCTTCAATCTATAGGTCCATAAGTTCCCCTCTGTAGTTCAACATGGATTATTGAGAATTAAATTTGGATTAATTTGAATCTGTCAAATTAATTGAGGGAATTAATTATATATGATATAATCAATTTAAATTAATTATATGTGATATAATTACTATATCGTATTTGATACATAATAATACAAGTTTATTTTGAGAGAAATTAAATATTTTAATATAATTCAAATACTAATTATATGGATAAGATTCATATAATTAAATTTAATATAAATTAGATTTATATTAAACACCATGAATTATTGAGAGTATTAAAACTATAGATTATAATATCTTCGATATAATGTAAACAATATGCTATGTGTTATACTTGATATAATATATAATTATATATATATAAAATAAGTTGGTTATTATATATATTTTATATATTAAATTAAATTAAATTTTAAATTAAAGGGAGAGTGTTACAGCTTCCTCCCCTTAATATTCTCAGAAAGATCATGGTAGTGGGGAGTTGGGTGTTGATGTTTTTTCATCTTTTTCATAGAAGAGATCACAGTGGAGGTGTTTGTGAGATTCTCCCAACATAATTGCTCCTACAGAAAAATCTCTCCTCTCAAATTCTCCCCCTCTCCAAAAATTAGCAAAGCCCACACCTCTTGCTAATTCTCAACCCCTATGGAGAATATAGAGGATTACCTCTTATGGAGGCCATTTTGGGTTATAGTACTTGTTCGTAATCAAGAGAAGATTTCGTGACTGTTCAAGGAGGATTATCATGAAGAATCAGTTCTTCAAGGGTAAGTTATTTCTAACCTAAAATTCTCCTTTAGATGCATGCTATAAAATCTGTGGAATACATAACTGTGTTTCTCTATAATTTACTTTTCTGTGAAAATGAAATTGGGAACGATCCCATTTCTGTGTTATACCTCACAGTCCTTCATGGGGAGCATAGCCCTAAGGTCTCTTTTATATACTAGTTGAATTAGGGTTCCTATTAAACCCTAATTAAGTAGGAATGAGCTTCTACTCATTAAGTCCATACTCAATTAGGAATCTAGAGTCTTAATTAATTAGATCACATAATAGGGTCTAATCTAATAAAATAATCAAATGTGATAAAATATTAATCCACATACATAGCCTATACTTTAATTATAAGTATTAAATATGTCTAACAATCTCTCACTTGGGATATGTTTGTGTACCTAATGTAATAAATCACATAAACTGTAAGCGCGCATAAACAAGTTATTTCAATAATAGAATTCCCCTTTAGTTCAATCTGGTCCATCTTCTGTATTAGCACGAAATCAAGGCGGCTTTTGTCACTATCCTTGTAACTAAACCTTCCTTGATCACTAGTTCCACTACATTCAACGACATAGATCAAGTATAGATGGATAACATGGAAACTACATGCAAAGTGATATAGATCATGTTTGTTTCCAACTAGTCCAAATTCCTATATGTATTGTTCCTTTAGTCAATGGATCTTCCACCATAGAGTTTGTTCCTATATGTTCTATCGAAATTTGACCATTATGAATTCTTTCTTTAACAACTAGAAACTTCATGTCTACATGCTTTGACTTCGTATTGCTTTTGTTGTTGTTAGAATACATCACTGCCGACTTATTGTCACAAAATTATTTTAGTGATCTTTCTATGTCAACCATTATCTGCAGTAATGACAAAATTTCACAACCATATTCCATGATTGGACGCCTCATAACATGCTATAAACTCTGCAGCTATGGTGGAGAAAGCCATCAGTGTTTTTTTAACACTTTTCTGTATCCTCGAGCCAACATAAAGATATAGCTTGAAGTGAATCGCAAAGTGTCTAGGACCTGTTTGGTAGGCAATCTAAAAACAGAAATTTGAAAACAAATGATTCAATAAAAACAGAGTTGTATTTCATGTTTTCAAATATGTGTTTGGTAGCAAATTTAGAAATTAAATTTCAATTTAAACAAATTTCTAAAATTTGATTGAAAAATATATTTAGTTACTCACTAAATACTAGATTGAATATAAACCATTACTAATTAATTTCTAAATTTGTTTTATGTTAAAGTTTTTGTATAATTATTATTTTGTATTATCCTATAATATATATATAATATTACATATTTTAAATTCAACAAAAATAGTTGAGTTTATAACATGAAATAGTATAATTGCGTTATTGTTTTTATCATTTTAAATATAATTATGCATTTTAGAATTTAGAATTCAAAATTTGGATCCACTGAAAACATATAAAAATTGTTTTCAAAATTTGCACGGTTTGGGTCATAGAATCCGGAAACAGTTTTTGGAAATAAAATTCAGACTGCAACAAACACATATTCACTGAACTCAATGAATCTAAAAACATAAAACAGAATCTAAGTTGCCTACCAAACTGGCCTTTAGCATCCAACATAATCCGAATCAGAATACACAATGATCTCCAAAACTTTCGATCTCCGATAAATGAGCATATAATCTTCTATTCTCCGTAAATACCTCATAACCCATTTGGCTGCTTTCCAATAATCCATCCTCAAGTTGCTCAAATATCTGTCTAACACTCCAACTATGAACGCAATATCTACACGCGTATATACTTTTTCATTAGACTTCCAACAACCGATGCATAGGGTGTAGGGATCGAATCCCGAGCGAAAGCGTGTGAATGCCTTGCATCTTGAAAATCGACTTTTCAATAAACAAAAACAGAACATATGAAGGATAAACATATGAAATAACATGCTTTGAAAAAGGAAAACTAAGAGAGAACCATTCTTACCTTTGAAGATTCCCGAGCTCCACGAAAAATCCTCTCGGTCTTAGCACGAACTTCTTCTAAATCAAACTTGAACACGACCATGAGAATAACCTTGTTATTCTCAAGGATTCCAATAAAAGGATAGGTGATATCCAACTAATTGGAAGAGGAAGAGGTAAATTTCTCATAAAGAGTAAAGAGAGGATTTTTGTTTTGGTGGCTAAGGTAAATTCACCAAATGAAATTCTTGCCCTAAAAGAACCATAAGGAAGAATTTATATAGAGAAATGTTAACCCTTTCTCCAAGTATTTCCCAATTTACCCTTGTGCTCAGTTAATTAAAGAAATTTTATTTAATTAATCAGCACATTAATTAAATAACCATCTATACATTAAATCCAATTTAACGTATAAATTTAATCAACATAAATAAACATCGTATGTTTATGTGCATCACCTCTCTATTAATTTAATTAATCAATTCTTTATGAATCTAATTCACTTGAATTAAATACTTGAATCTCATTCAAATATTTTTCTCAAACTTAATTTAAATTATAGATCACATCCATATTCAATTATATATTAATCAAATTAATATACAATTTTCTCAAATTGTTTCGAACAATTCAAATCATTTATCTTTAATATCCTTTAGTAAGCTAATAAAGGGATCTGGTGGACCTGCAGAACAGAAGCTCCAACGATGTGAGATTAATTGGTGAAACTCACTAATCAAATTAATTAATATTTGTTAATTGTGGGTACACTCCACTAAAGACTCACAACTGCACTCTTCTCACTGCAGATATATTTATGTGTCCATGAATATAGACCAAATAACAGCAAGTTAGTCCTTCACGAGTGTTCGTAATGCCAATTGGGTCAAATTACCGTCTTACCCTTGGGTTACCTTTGACTCCTTAAGTACTAGTGCTCCTCTAATGAACAATATGTTTATGGTCCAACCAATAAATAGAAACCCCCATTGGGCCAATAAGAGGGTAGGGCCTTTATTCAAGTCCCGAAGACACCATTTAAGGGAACACTCATCTATTTACTTTGAAGTTAGGAAGAAGTGAATTCCATCTTGTATTATTATGTTCTCAGCTTCTCACTCGATCTTGTCCCCAACATAGTAGGCTTATTGAGTCGGTAAACTGGCCACTCTCACCCATACAAATCAAAGGACAATCCCTCATGAACAGAAGTTCATAATACATTCAGAATTAAGACTAAATTGCTTAAGTCATCCAATTGAAATAGGAACCTAACTAATTAATGGTGTTAAATCTAGTGGTTACTATTTCGCGGTCAAATCTTATATAAACTCATTGCAAAGGATACCTCACTCACGTGTCACCTACACGAATGCATTTGATCATTGTGTTTGTATCAAATACAAAGTGGCCTATATCCATAGTGTCACTAGGATATCCCTATACTATAGACCCTTTAGGTTGTTTCTTGAAGATTGTGAAGGATCCCAATGCAGGGTCATTATGTCACACCCCCTCCAAGGTTACCCTCTTAATTTAGAAGGAAGTATGATTGCAGCAGTTACCAATCCTTTTGTTGGCACTTACTTGCTAATTTGCTTACCCCTGTTTTAGAAACCCTGAAATACATTCATACTTGTAAACATACTGAACAGACTCATCAGAATTCAACAAACCTCACATCAACAGGGTTTCATAGAACTATTCATTTATATAATTTATGTGCATTACAAAACTTAGTGAGCCCAACGTGCAAAACTAGTCCCTATATGACAAGACACATGTGTACTAGTGTTCACAGAACCAACCCCTAAGCTTCCTTCAAACTTGAATCCTTGAGTGGTAGAGTAGTAATAGAGTTGTCTTCTGGGGAGTAACCGCTACATAGGGGAGGAAAACATTTTAAAAACAGGTTGAGCTACTAGCCCAGTGAGTGACTAAATTTAAACATAGCATAAATCTTATGCTTAAACTGAAAATTGGTAACTAAAAACTAGCCAAGCAAACATGTATGTATAACTTAAAAACATAACCTTTTTTAAAACATAGCTGATTTGATCCTCAGTTGAGAGAAAACCCTTTTGTTTAACTCCTAACCATAACCTGAGCTAAAGTGTGGACCCTTTTGCCATCACCTTACAACTGATCTTCATGTGAGGGAGAGACTTTTTTGCTCAGTCCTCCATGTTATCTTCATTAGAGGGAGAGACCCTTTTGCTCAGCCCTCCATCCTAAACCTTTACACATGACATACGTGCACATATGACTAACCTAGATCCTGACGTCAAGGATCATAATTAAAACTAAGCACAAATACCTTTTCCTAGTACTTCAGTATTGAGCTGTCCATACCTTATAAGAAAATACTTTCATAGAAATGCTTATTGAAAACAGGTGTCATAGAACATAACATTCATGAGAACTTTGTTTCTAATGCATGCTCATAAACATTAAAAGCTCATTAACTAAAATCATACTTTAAACATATTTTAGAAACTCTCTTTTAAAACTAGCATGCGTTGGCATTCTTCCTAGACTTGGTTTGCTTGAAAAACTTGCTTTAGAATAAGCTAGTATGAGAATAAACTTTTAACTAAAATGTTTATAAAATGTTTAAAGTCATTCACAGCCTTAGTCAATCCTCCTAGGGTTGATAAGCTTATCCTATTGGTGTCAACCCTATGAACATAACAACATACTTTATCTACTAGCAATGTTCTCCCTTTTGAGATTATCTTTCATAATTAAGCTCACATTCAAACTTTATATATGATTCCTTCATCCTAAGGCATACCTTAGGCGTCTAACACTTAGAGATTTCCTTTGAGGTTTAAGTCTTGACTATGCGGCCATCTTGCACCATCAACACTCACCCTATGCACCCATTCAACTGCACGTCAATGCATACACTACACCTCATGCGTCCAAGCCTTCAGCACATGCTCGCATATCCCAACACTTTGCTCAATGTATGCCTCATGCGCTCGTCCAGCCGCATGCCAATACACTCCAACACAACCTTGTGCCTAACAATTCGCGTGCCTGCCTGCACAACTCTGCCTGCTCTGTTACACAGTCCAACACCCACCCACTCCGCATGCTTTCGGATCAACATGTGCTGCACGGTCCAACGCATATCAGTTCATCACCGCCTGGCTCTTTTGTCTGCTTGTTCAAAATTCCAAATTCAAATTATAATTCAAATAACTCATTTTCTAGCCCTTTTCTCAGAGAATTTTCTTCCACAAACTTGTTCAAAATCATCTTAACATGATTACGTTAAATTTTGAGCTCAAAATTCCTTGTGGTTTGGCTAGAAACTTCAAATCTTCAAAGCCCAGATTTACCTAAGAGCTAGAACTTTTTAAAATCTCTTTAGATTTCAGCTTGATTTCCTCAAATATTTTTTTCGGTAGCCCTACTTCATCAGCTAGACTCACCAAGTTTTCAGATGGCTTTAGAATCACCTTAATAGCTCGAATGGATTGCTCAAACCGAACTTCTGAAGTTAACCTTCCCTTTTATACCAAAGGCTGCATGTTCAACTTTAAGTCTTAGACTGCCACCTCACCCTCTAAGTGAGATTAATTCACTTGATCACAATAGCTGGCTACCATAATCGATGATTAAGCTAATTGTCTTTCCTAAGTTACCAACGCATAGCCTTTGTCCTCAACATTCTTCAACATAGCTTATGTTCAAGCCATCACGCACCTTCTATGGTCGCATACTTCTTGACCAACGCATACCTTATCCATCACCTTACTTTAAGACCAACGCCTTGGCTTTCCCTTGTCGTGGCCTTGTTGTATGCATTGCATAGCCTCAACTAATGTAGGCTCAACCTTAATGCATGGCCTTAATGTCATACCCCCTCCCAGATTACCCTTTTAATCTGAAAGAGGATATGACCATGGTAGTTACTAGTTACCACCAGCACTCACCACCTTAGCCTTCTAATCTAAATGTCAACCTGTTAAACATTAATAATGTATGCATCCAGCATGCCGCCTTACGGTTCTACGTAACATTATATAAACACATGAATTTAGCCATGACATAACATCTGCAAAAAAAAAAAATATTTACAGTTGGGCCCAAACATCTCTAACAAAGCCCTAGTCCCTCTCAAAACATGTGTACATAAACAGATCATCAACCTAAGTCTTCTTAATAAGCCGAGCCTTTCAGTGGCAAGCAACAACAGGATCAACCTTGAGGAATCTGACCGCTACCTATAAATGAAAAACACAGAAAATCTATGAGTTGGTAGCCCAGTGAGTGACTATAGAATCATATTACATCATGCATTACATCACTATAAACATGTAAGTATACTGATGAGTATCTCAAGCAACTTTCTCTAAATATAGCTTTAAACCATTCTTGTACATCATTAAACATCATTATTCCTTAGTTGAGAATAAGCCTACAATGCTCTAGCTCCCAACGTCTATTACCGGCCTCCCTTTGGTGGTGTATGGCCTAGGAGACTCATACTTCGGCCTCTCATTCAGAACTACCTACATGCACGTGAAGTTTTCTAAGTACCGTCAATACCTTAGGTACTATTACCCAGATACCTTCTCCATGTCCTTCAGTATCGGGTTATTTCGGTTTCATTGTATATCATTTACACAAGAACTCATTTTATCATAGCTTTCCTCTAGGAAGCATGTTTCAACATTAGAAACTTAACTTTTGTAATGATTTCACAACATACCTTGGCCTATGTTAAACATATACAAGTCGGGGAAGATACGTTAAGCTATTCATTAACCATTTATTGCTTGAGGGAGTATAAATTCACCATTAACATCACTGTAACTTACTTGGCCTTATATGCATAAGTATTGAAAACATTAAGTTTACTTAGTCATTTACAGCTCTTCGGAGCTCTTAACGGTTTATATGCCTCTCCTAGCTCTTTTTGGCCTGAAATGACATAATTCTCAGTTAAATTACTTAGAATTCTTAGCAAAATATCTCAAATAGTTCATTTACTAATGGAACTTTCATCAACAAAGACAACATTACTAGCGAGATAATCATCATGAGTGAATTCATCCTTATGAGCGAGATCCTCATAAGCGAGATCCTCCTCATGAGCGAGATCAAGCTTTTCCTAGCAAAAATTTCATCCTAGCGATACCCACCTCCTCTAACAAGCTTTGCTTCCTCACCAACGAGATTCAGCCCACATTTCTAGTGAGATTTCCTTCTTAAGTGAGTTCCTTATCACAAAATTAGCGAGATTATCATCCTGAGCGAGATCCTCATCCTTCTCTTCTCGCTCTCGTTCTCCACGGTGAGCTGTTTGTTTGTTCTTCCCAAGCAGCTGTCTGCTTCTGCATAGATTCTCTATTTCAACTTAAAAAATTCATAACTCAAAATCCAGAAATCTTTTCAAGAAACTTACTTCTACAAACTTGTTTAGAATTGAGTTAGTTTCTTACCGTAAAATTTTAGCCAAAAATTCCTTATGATTTGGCCTGGAGCTTCCAATATTCTCCTCGGGCCTCGATTAATCTGAGATTCTGCCTCTTTTGCAAATTCTTCACTTTTTGTTCTTCTCCTCTTGCAATCTTTCTTCGGCAAGACAACCTCGAAAACTAGATTCTCCCACCTTTCAAATGGCATCGATTTCACTAAATTTCCTCATGATCATTGCACAAACCATGCTTTTGAAGTTTCACTTCCTTTTAATCTTCCTGTCGCCTCCCGAGTTCAAGGATTAAACCGCCACGTCACCCCCATCTTTAGTGCCTCCAGCCAAAGCCAATTAGTGAACCTTTTCATTTAATGTGTTTTTCCTTCCCTTCCTCCATAACTCCTATAAATAACGTGGATTTCCATTGGTTAAATATTTAATATAAAATTTCTTTGGCTAACATGCTTATCTAGGAATCTTAGAGTTCGGGGTTTACACTTAATGTCATTGCATAGCTACTAACTAGTGCACACACGACAAAATCAATGCATATCTCACTGTGCATCGCATGCTTCACGAGCCTTTCCATCAACGCATATATATGCACACGCAGAGCCTCCCAAGGCCCTTGTGCGCGCATCTTTGCACCATGCTGCGTAACTTAACGCTTGCTAACCTCAAGATGAGCTTGGTTGGCGCATGCCTTGATCAACGCATGCTCCTTGCTAGCGCATGGCAAGCTCTCGGCCAATACTTAGCTTATGGTCTATTTTATGTTCAATATAGCCTTACTTACTTCCTCAATTTTGGTTATCGCACATCCCCTACCAACGCGTGGTGTCCTCAAGTGTTCAACACTTAACCAACATGGCCAACTTTCCTAAGTGCTCACCTAACCTCCAAATGACCAGGCCAACGCCCATTGAGTCCTACACCATTGTCCATGGCTTCCACACCTAGTTCCATACTTAGCCAAAATTTCCACTTGCTAAGACTAATTACCAAGCTACCTGAGGATCATAACTTCCATATTTTAGAATTTCCTTTCTTCATTTTCCTTATTCTTCAACTTTTCCCTACAATATAACATTAACTCATATTAAACCTATTCAACACACTAATTAACATATTAAGTAAGAAAAGTAGGGTTCGGGGTCTACACCTTGAGCGGAAGCAATGAATCATCCCAGATCCTATTTTTACAGAGAAACATATAAATCATGCATTTAATTATACAACATGATTTAAGAAAATATAGAAAATTAAATTGGGTTTTAGAAACACTTACCTTTGAAGATGTTCTTCAAAGAAAAACAAAATTCCTCTTCTCTGTGCAAATCACGAACAACTCTAAATAGGCACTACCAAAAAAGAGACCTCGATATTTTCTGGTGAGAATCCAGGAGTGTGTGATGCTCTAGTGATTTTGGTAAGGGAAGGGAGGTTTGAGAGGAGAAAAGAATAGGGACTTTTTCTTTTTCTTTCACAGAACTCTTATGTGTAGGGGGGGAGGGAAGTTACAACTCGCTTCTATTAATTTAAAAAATAAATAAATAAATAAAATATAATTAATTAATTAATTAATTTAATATATATTAATATGATAACCATCTCATCATATGATATATATTAAACTATATGTTTATATCAAATGTAACATATAATCTATAGTTTTAATATTGTATCGTATACAATATAACTTATGGTTTTCTTTTATCTCACTAATGACATTTAATATAAATCACATTTACATTAAATTTAACAATATGAATCCAATTCATAAAATTAATATTTAAATCATATTCAAATATTTATTTCCTCTTATAAATAGTTAATATTATAATGTATCAAATATATTATAGTAATTATATCACATATAATTAAAATTTAATTAATTATATCATATATAACTAATTCCCTCAATTAATTTGAACAATTCAAATTAATCCAAAAATTGATTCTCATTTAATCCCGTTGAGCTACCGAGGGGACCTCATGGACTTGTAACTTGAAGCTCCAATGGTACGTGAATAATTAATTAAACTCTTTAATTAAATTATTCACCATTCATTAACTGTCGGGCACTCCACTGAAGACCGACAACTGCACTTTTTGCACTACAAATATATTTCTATGTCCATTGATATAACCAATCAATAGTACGATGACCCTTCACAAACTACTCATAAATACAATTGGATCAAAATTACCGTTTTGCCCCTATAGTTGCATCTAACTCTTTAAGTACCATTGATCATTCTAATGAACAATAATCATAGTCCAACTATGATCAAACCCCTCAATGGCTAGGAGATGGTGTGGCACCACATTGTTCAAGTTCCGAAATCAGCCTTTAAAGGAGCAATTTATCTACTTGCTTCGACATTGGGGAAAGAGTGAATTCCTTCTTGTGTAGTTGTGTTCCCAGCTCTCCTATCAGACGAATGCCTAAAATGGTAGGTTTGTTAAGTCGACAATCTGGTCACTCTCACCCATACAAATCAAAGGACTGCCTCATAGGCAGTTCACAACTCACTCAAGATTCAGGTCATGTTACCTATGGTCATCCTTGTGAAATGTAAGTCTCTATTATGAACGGTGTTATATAATGAGAGTAAACATTTCGTAGTCCGGTCTCATACAAACTCCTTTGTATAGAATATCCCTGCTCACATATCTCCACTTGAATGATCAGGATCAAATCATTTGTAGCACTTTATAATATTTGTAACATCTACAAAGTGGGTCATACTCGTAGTGTCATCAAGATAGGATAAGGTACCCAGCCTTATCCATCTAATACAGACCATTTAGGTTATCACTTAAATATTATACACCCGTATCTCTCTACATACATGCTTAAGTTACAAGATAACTTTGGATGTTAGTTTATTGATTTGTGGTTAATGCAACTAATTTTAAAATAAAACATCACATATTTTATTACATAAACAAAATGTTTGTATATTACAATTACAATCTATAGGACCCTACGAGATTTAAGGCATCAACTCCAATACATTGCTCCCTATATGTCTCCACATATAGTTCAAGACTCATAAAACAACTTTGGGTGTGAGTTTAGTGGATTTAGGGTTATTAAAACAAAATAGAATACTACACAATTAATAACATTTAATGAATTAACATCGATAACTCTTTATTGATGACGGTCAATTGATAACATTTACTATTTACAAGTTTTAAGGCATAAAACCTAACATAGGGAACATTCTGCATCTCTTTAGACTCAAGTATAGTCTTAGGACAGTGGCCTACATGAAATTTATCACCTTTAGTGACAAGGGTATCTCCTGATGCACAATCTTTCATGTTAAATCTATTCAAAATCTTTTCAATGTAGTTCTTTTGTGACAATCTCAAAATATCTTGAGAATGATCTCGTAGTATTTCAATTTCTAATACAAAAGAAGCATCACCAAGATCTTTCATCTCAAAATTCTTTTTGAGAAACCACTTAGTGTCATGAAATAAACCTACATCATTACTTGCTATGTGTATGTCATCGACATATGACATTAGAAAAATTAATTTACTCCCACTGAACTTGTGATATATATAATCTTCTACTATATTCACCTCAAAATTAAAGGAGATTATTACTTCGTGGAATTTGTGATACCATTGATGAGAGGCTTACTTGAGACTACAGATGGATTTTTTCAATTTGTACAATATAGATTTTGAATTACTGGACACAAAGTTTTTTAGTTGCACCATATAAATTGTCTCATCAATGTTCTCAGACAGACAGTTTTTACATCTATCTGGTGTAACTCTAAATCAAAGTGTGCTGCTAGTGTCATGATTATCCTAAAAGAATCTTTCGATGAAACCGAGAGAAAATCTATTTGTAATCAATGCCTTCTTTTTTAGTAAACCCTTTGCAACAAGATGAGCCTTATATCTTTCGATATTGCCATGTGAATCCCTTTTGGTTTTAAATATCCATTTACAATCTATGGTTTTCACTCCCGATGGCAATTTGACAAGTTCCCAAACGCCATTGTCTTTCATGGATTTTATTTCCTCTTCTATAGCATTTATCAACTTTTGAGAGTTAGAACTTTGTAGAGCTTGTTGGAAGTTGATTGGAACATTTTTCATTATGACCACATCATCCTGATGTTCTTAAAGAAATACAATATAATCATCTAGAATTGCACTTCTTCTTTCTCTAATGGATCTCCTTAGTGGCACTTCTTAAAGTTGTTAAGTTTAAACTTCAGGTTCAACAACGGGGACTTCAACGTTGTCTTATTCTATAATTGGTTCAATTGTGAAGTTAGGAATTGAAGCTTGAACATCATTTATAACTACATTAAGAAAAGAAACTAACTCCTCTTTGAAGACAATTTTCCTTATGTTATCTTCCCTCCTCCGCCCCTTCCTTCCAAACTCAACATCTTCAGGAAATCTAGCATTTCCCATCTCAAAAAATGATCGAGAAGTGGGATCATAAAACTTGAAATCCTGAGAGCGCTCAGAATACCCAACAAAATAGCAGCTAATAGTTCTTGAGTCTAATTTTCTTTCGTTAGGCCTGTAAGGCCTAGCCTTAGTTGGACGACCCCAGATGTGAAGATGCCTAATGCTAGGCTTCTTTCCTGTCTAAACTTTACTAGGTACCCTATTAAGGATATATGCTACAGTGTTTAGTGCCTCAACCCAAAGGGATTTTGGAAGAGAAAAATGACTAATCATATTTTTTACAATATCCTTAAGTGTTCTATTTTGCCTTTCTATCACATCATTCATGCTGGGTTTGCCCAACCTAGTATATTGCAGGATGATTCCACATTCCTCTAGGTATTTGGAAAAGGGCCCTGGACATTGCTCACCTGATCCATCATATCTATTATAGTATTCACCACCACGATCAGATTTGACAGCCTTAATATTCTTTCCAAGTTGAAATTCAGCTTTAACTTTGAAAGACTTGAAAACATCCAAAGATTGAAACTTCTCTTGAATTATATATAGGTACCCATATTTTGAATAGTCATCTATGAACGTAATAAAATATTGTTGTCCATTCCAAGAAGTTGTAAGGAATGGACCACAAATGTCTGTATGTATTAGTTCTAAGATGCCTGAGTATCTGTTGGCACCAAATTTTCTTATGTTCGTCTGTTTTCCCTTAATACATTCCATACAAACGTCAAAGTTACTTAAGTAAAGGGAATCAAGAATTCCATCTGACACAAGTTTCTTAATTCTTTGTTTAGAGATATGACCTAAATGCTTGTGCCATAACATAGTGGAATTCTCATTTAATTTACGCTTTATACCATATGAATCAGATAACATGATCTTATTAAATGAAGCAAAAGATTCAAGCATATATAGATTATCAATTAAAGAACCGTACCAATAAACTTGGAATCTTGAAAAAGACTAACTTTATTATTTCCAAAAGAACAAGAAAAACCAAATTTGTCCAAATTGGAAATAAAAACTAAATTCCGTCTAAATGATGGTACAAAAAAAGCTCATTTAAATCTAAATAACAACTAGTTTTTAAATGTAATCTAAGATTCCCAATAGCTTTAACTGGAATTGCTTTGTCATCGTCTATATAGATGAATCTTTTAGCATCACTTAGCGGTTGGCTCCATAGGTAACCCCGCATTGATATACTTATGTGAGTAGTAGCACCGGAATCTGCCCACCAAGAATCTATAGGTACATAGACTAAATTAACTTTAGAACAAACCAAAGATCTTTTCAATTGTAATCAATATCTTATTATGAATAATTTCGACAACTTCTGGGGAAAAAGAGGCATTCACCTATTACAGAGATGGTGCGATTTGATTTTTTTTCTTTTCAATTTTCTTTACCGTTCTCCGTCTTAGTAGAAAGACACAATATTCGGTATAGAAAGAAAACAATAATTGAAATAAATCTACACTCCTTGGAGGTACAATTTGAAAATTTTTTTTTTAAAAAAATCCTTTTTGTCGTGTATCCCTGATTAATGTAACCTTAGATGCTTTAATTGTTGGTTCTAGTATTAAGCGAAAGGTGTAACCTATCAATTAAGTCAACCCTACTCCACTAGTAAAAATATTTGTTGCGCTTTTATGGTGTGTGTCTATCATGAACTACACTAGACTGACTATGTGTTGAACTTATTATACACCTAATTTTAGTCAATCATGCGCTTGTCACAAGTTTTCTTATATTTCGCCAAGTATAACAAACTATAAGCTTCTCGGTGTGAACCGAGGTCGAACACAGGGATTTGTACTATGAATGTTTGGAAAGTATGTGAATGCGGCAAGAACTAAGATAATTATAGGAGAGTAAAAAAAGTCATGCAATTAAATAAATCTATGTGATGAAAGTATCTAAACAAGCTAGGAATACTTCGAGTTTCGTTCTGAGAAAATTAAGATTGACAGCAGCTTTAACGTGTGTAAAATATATGGAGAAGGCAGGGTTGAGAAGGCAAGGTTTGGGGGAAAACAATGCCACATCCCTACGTTTAACTTTTAAGGATAATCCTGGCTTGCAACATCCGCTCATCGCACATCTCTCGCCGGCCAACTAAAATTGTTATATTTCTATAATGCATGAGTGATATTGCATTGAGGATAAGGTTATTTCTATCTCTAGGAACATTTCTTACTTTGCTTAGTGAAATCCACAACTACTTACCCTCTTGGGCAGTTAGTCATAGCCGTTTGACTCAATGAACGATCATAGGCAAGCATTTAAATAGTCATAAACTAAGCAAACAAGGTTAACCTTTAAAGGTTCGACATAGTTTATAACATTAACCTTTCAACTTATCCCGTGAAGAATAACAACTCATGGTAAATGAGAAAGATAAAGTAAGAATAGAGAAGATGATAAAAGTAGACATGATGATATATATAGATAAAAAGAGAGTAGTTGTTTACAAAATGAATAATCTCTTAGTCAAAATATAATACAACAATAAGAAAGAATAAAGAACTAAAGGAAAGGGTAATTGTCAACAATTTCTTGCTTCTAACAGATGTATTTCAAGGCTACTGGTGATGAGAAGATAGTGTGGAGTGGAGAAGAACCTCTCAGACTCTTGTTCTAGTGAAGCTCCGATGATGAATCGGAGTGGAGTTTGGAGATGGAAGTTCTTAGAAAAGTGCTCTCTATTCTCTCTTTGCTTGTGGTACGAGTATCAGGCCTGAGGTTTCTCTCAAGCAAAATCTTGACTCTTGAAATTTTTTTTCATGGGTGTCAAGGCTCTATTTATAGAGCTATGCGCTGACAATTATTGGGATTCCCGCTCTGATTAGTCGTCATCTCTGATGCGGTAGGTGAAGATGTCAGCATTGCTATCATGGTCAATATTCTGAAGGTTTTGGTAAAAGATCTGCTAGCATAGGGTCGGAGATCCCGAAGCATGCGAATAGATCTTACAGTCAACTACAAAATAAACACTTTGCCGCAATTTACTCATGATATACGGTCAGTAGGGGGTTTTTAATGTACTTTAGCTCAAGTATAGTATTAATCATGAATTCTTAGTATAATCAACACATATCTTGTATATCTACCTTCATTATTCTAAGTAAAAGACTATAATAACTTGTATTTCAATATTCACTAGTAAAAATAGATAATAGAGGGGAAGAAGCACTACACCTAGGAATCAACAACACAAAAACTTTGTAATAAATTGTCCCTTTTTCTTATTGGGATCGGAACTTAGAAAAATGGTTGGGACAACAAACATCCATCTTGTTTGTATTTTGGATACTTGTATAACCATCGAAGATTGTTGAAGTGACTAATTCCTGGAAATTTAGAGGCGTTGAGGACAAAGAAATTGTTAGTGTTACCATTTTTTTTTTTTTTTTTTTTTTTTTTTTTTTTTTGTATCTAGTAACACCATGCTTGATGTTAAGAAAAGATCTTTTATAGGAAAGTTGGCTAGTAAGAAGTTTTACCCTTCTTTACACGTCATTTGGCTAGTAAGAAGGATCTTTTAACGAAGAGTTTCTTAAGCGCGTTCGGATCTCTCTAATTTCACCGTGATCGAAATACACCATATACATTCAAACGCACAGTTATGCGAACAATCAGTAACTAACAGCATGCTTTGAACAATAAATAAGAAGGGAAAGAGTTCTCATACCAGTTGAAGACAATCTTCAAGATTTGGAATTCAACGCAGCGGAAGACCTCTACCTAATCAACAAACGCCCAACAGATGCGTCGACTACAACAGCACGAACAATCACAAATAAATGAACGCAGTGGGGATGACACCACCAGAAATGAGCCCTTGGTATTCTCAAAGTGAGAACCCAAAGCATGGTCTTTGGTGAGTTTGGTAAAGGTAGGAGGAAGAACTGATCATGTAGACGACAAGTAAGTGGGAGAGAATAGGAAGCTATCGCATAGCTAGATACTTATCATTTAGAAGAAACTACACGATCGTGTAGGTTTTACTGAACGATCGTTTAGGAAAAAGATATATGATCGTTTAGGAACTAGTGTGCGATCGTTTAGGCACGAGGTATGCGATCGTTCAGGCACTAAGCGACTATCGCATAGACCTCAACTTATGCGATCATTTACATTTCCACACCAATGCAAAACCTTCCGAACTTTTTTGAACTTTTCAAAATGAAACAAAATTTCACTTTTATTCTTCGGTTACAATAATCGACGTGGTTTTCCCACTAACGCACATCTGAGAGAGATTTTAGGTTAATTATCATATAATTAACCAATTATATTATTAATAAATATAATCATATTATATTTTTACCCTATAGTTTGATATCACATATCTACTATAGTAATTTCTCCTCTACTTGATATAAATCATATTTATTTAAATTTTCTCTAAAATAATGTATCTCATATATTTAGCCAATTATATCATATATAATTAACCAGTCCAATTATATCATATATAATCGAACTTCCTCTTGTCAATTTGAATATTTTAAATTAACCCAAACATTGATTCTCGACTTTATCCAAGCTATCTAGGGAACCTAATGGACTTGTGGCTCAAAGCTCCAACGGTCCGTGAATAGCTGACTAAACTCTTTAGCCACAAGATCCACCATCCATTTAACTGTCAGGCATTCCACAAAAAACCAACAACTGAACTCTTCTTACCACAGATATATTTCTGTGTCCATCGGATATAACTAATCATGAGTACGATGACCTTCACAGATGCTCGTAAGTATAGCTGGGCCAAATTACCGTTTTGCCCCTATAGTTACATCTCACTCTTTAGGTACCACTAATTTCTCTAATGAACAATATAACATAGCCCAACTAAGTGTGAACACCTCTCGAGCCAGGAGAAGGTGTGTGGCGCCACATTGTTCAAGCCCTGGAATCAGCCCTTAAGGGAGCTATCTTTGTATAGAACGCCCCCGCTCGTATGTCCCCAACACGAATGATCAGGATCAGACCANTATGTCCCCAACACGAATGATCAGGATCAGACCATCTATGACAAGTCACAATACTTGTGGCCATTCCACAAAGTGGGCCGCATTTGTAGGGTTACCAGGATAAGGTTTTCCTCTTATATCCATATACTACAGACCATTTTGGTTATCATTCAAGACATGATCAACTCGTATGTCACCACATACATACTTGAGTTACATACAGATAACCAGAGATTTTATGTTTATTGGTTTGTGGTAAAATAAATAAAACATGCAATTGAGCAAAAAACAAGATGTGAAGTAAATATCATATATTATACAACACAAGCGTTCATACAAACTGTTTACAAACTACAGGACACGAGACTTTAGGGCATCAACTTTAACATTTTACACGTCATTTGGCGTATCTGGGATAATATTTCTTGAAGTGACCTTCCATTTTGCAAAAAAAATAAGGATGTTCAATAATTCGTTTCTTTCTCTTATTCTGCTAAGATGTCTCTTCTGCAACACCCGCAAATTTCCTTTTCTTCTTATCATGAGAATCAGTTGTCAAATGGGTATTTTCTGTCATTTCTCTCTTAATCCTATCTTTTTCTTGCACACATTGTGAGATAAGCTCATTAATACTCCATTTATCCTTTTGAGTGTTATAAGTTATCTTAAATTGAGTAAATTGTGCAGGAAGAGAGCTAAGTACTAAATGCACGAGTAAATTTTCATTTATCTCGATATCAAGTGTCATTAATTTACATGTGAGATTGGATATTTTCATAATATACTCCCTTATGTTTCCATTGTCCTTGTATCTCAAAGAAATTAAAGAAGTCAAAAGACTACTTGCTTCCCCTTTTTCATTTTTAGCAAAATATTTCTCAATTTGAGCAAGAAACTTATTGACATTTTCACTTTTTATGATAGAGCCCTGAAAAACCTCCTAAATGGAGTGCCTAATGATTATCAGACACGTGTGATTTACCCGTTCCCACTTCTCTATATTAATCGTATTTGGTTGTTCCTCAATAAAAGTAGGTTTATCGATTCATAATGCAAGGTCCAAATCCATACACCCAAGAAGTATCTCTAGGCTTTCCTTCCAAATCTTGAAGTTCGGTTCATTCAACTTAGGGATTGAACTTAGATTTCCAGATATTTGAGTAAGACCAACTGAAACGATAAACAACGAAACATATACTCACAATTAAAATATAATAAAATAATTCCGCATATGTGATGGGCCCCTTTAACAAAATACCTAGCACAACATTAACGTCCAAACTTTGGGTAAAAACACCAATGGTAAATGGTACTCTCAATGTAGTAATCAAAGTACTGATAATAAACTCTGTAAAAAAATAGTCTTTCTTTGGACCGACTATTTTTCACATGAGCAATTCTTATAATTGCCACATACTTATTACCACATGCATACCCATAATTTGACCAAATAATTATCTTCCTTTCCGCATAAATTCATAATATGCACGTCTTATATTTCATAATTAAATTAATCTAGATAACAGAGGCTACTTTGGTAACATATTATTTTGACCAATTCAATCTAAAATATAAGACATAATAATATAATAATATTATTGCACGAAAATAATAGAAGAACATCATATAGTTTTTACCAAAATTCACAAAATAATTGCATGCACATAATACAATTAAAGCAACATAAACATGTGAATATCATGAAATATCATCAATCAAATTTAAATTTAAATTCACCAACATATAAATCAAATTTAAATTTAATCCACCATATGATCAATCAAAATTGAATCCTCAACATGATTAATCAAATTTTAACTTAGACAATGATAATGATCAATCTAATTAGAACTTACATCAATTTAGCTAGAACTTGGATGCACACAATTATCAATTAAAATTGAGATTTAAATTCACATAATCATCCATTTTAAAAATTAGATCTTAAAATCACAGAAGTATTAATTAGAAATCGAGATTTAAATTCTCTAATTTAAACCAATTAAATAGGTAATTATCAACTAATTCCTAATTAATTAGGAATTACAATTCAGATTGATTAAATCTATATACCAAAACAATATTAATCATTCATTTTTTAAAAAATAATAATAAATCCACAAAATTCATTGAATTAAACCCCAAAATAATAAGCATTGAATTAAAACTCATTTAATCTTATTGGGTTAATTAGATTTTTGAGGTGGAATTAGATTTTAATTAGGTAAAAGGGGGTGTTTTCAACTTATTCAGGTAAAAGGGGGTGTTTTTTTTGTTTTCAGAGACGTATTCTGGATTATTTTATTATTTTTTTCGCGCATGAATACGTCTCTTGAAGAGACGCATTCATTAAAAAAAATAAAAAAGAAAATGCGTCTCTTAGAGACGCATTCTTTAAAAATAATAATAAGAAGAAGAATGCGTCTCTTGAAGAGACACATTCATAAATAATAATAATAGTAAAATATTTTTACTTTTATTTTTTTCATTCTTTTAACAACCCCAGAAATGAACTCTTTCATTACTTATGTTTTTTTTACAGTTAATAATATTCCATTTATTTAATTCTAAATCATTGTTACCTAAAATCAACTATCTCACTAATCTCATTTTTTATTTTAATAGTAATATTACTAGTTTTTTAACCGTATAAACAATAATTTATTTTGAGATTAAGAAATTTCTATGATTGATTTGATATACACAATATTAATTTTTAATTTCAAATTATTGTTTTTGTTTAAAGTTTTGTTAGAAATTTATGCAAAAATATAGATATTAACTTTTGACTATTGTAAATAATATTCAAGGTTCTTTAGGATGTGTTGTAGAGTGCAAGTGCATTTTCGTGTATGAATTTCATTAATAAATTTAATTATAATACAATTTTCTTTATTCACGACTAGAAGAAGATCTCTATTACACCTAGATCGATCATGTTGAGTCACATAGTGTCCACGATCGCCACGACCTCTTACACTTGATGGTTGATTTTCCTCTGTAAAGTATATATCCTCACCACGACGTCGATATATCACATACTGGTCATGGACATCTGGATGGACATGTGAATTTTGTCTTTCTTCCATACTTAGTTTACTGAGGGTTGTTAGAAAAAAATCAAATGTTGAGGGAGAGGATATCATGGAAGTATGTGTAAAATGATTGAGTGGGGTTGTTGAATATTTCATTCTAAACATTAGGTCGAATAAGAACATCCTGATGTCTTGCTAGATCACCTTGTTCTTCCATTGGAACATCACCATCGAAATATCGCACTCGATATATAGAGGTGAGTCTACGCAAGGCTCTTTTAGCAAATAATGTCAAATTTAGAAGCTCGGTCTGAAAAAGAATTGAGTAACAAGTTAATGACTTTAAAATTTATTTTGGTGTGCAATGAAGAAATAAAATCAAACAATCCTAGTAAATAATAAGCTCATACTAACAAGTGATAGGATGCTCGTGCTTTCATTATGTATCGCCTACTCATAGTGGAATACCATTCAATATATCCAGGCTCAATATCTACACTGTTGTTAATATGAGGTCCATTAACAACCAAACTTTGACGATTTTCTCATTTTGAAATTTGAGGAGCCAAATATGCAATCCAATCTCACTCATGTCTGCCCCTTAGATCGTGTGAATGGAGTCGGGCGTCTATATTTCATGGTTGAGAAATTTTTTGCAACATCCCAAATTGATGCATCACACGATCTAGGTGATGCCACTCCACAACGAAAAAGCATATGAGTAGACATCTGGATGTCCATATCTCATTACGATCGAGACAATATGGCGGTAATAGTTGAATGAGATGATTGTATGGCTCCCAAATAATCTGCATGCATATGTGTCAGAATATGAATGAACCAAACGATTGAAACATTGTCAATATATGATATATGAATGAATAAAACATTACCTAGTTAGGCATATGCGTATCTAGTATGTACTATATTATACTAGAACATGCTTCGGTGCTCTAATTATAGAATAGTTGTCATTCCATCTACAACAATCACAAGTTGAATTTTAGCTATTAGTATTTTGTAATGAATACAACAATAATGAGGTAAATATGTTTACGTACTGCAAGTGGTCTATCATCTAAGTTGTTCTCATATCGATAGAGTCATCGAGGCGCTAAAAAAGGAAATCGGTCCCATGCCCAATTTTGCAACAATAGAAGTGGGCCTGCAATGTCTTTGCCATCTATAACCGCACCCTTGCATAGTCTATATAACCATGCAAGACATCCAGCCTCCCAACTATAAGTCCCAGCAACATCAAAATCTACTAAGAGAGGAAGATACATCAAGTGCACTCTGTTGTTGGATTTGTCGGAAAATGTCAATCCTCCATTCAACGTGAGAATATATGCTCGAGCATATCGTTGCAAGTCCTCTTCATCTGCATTATCTGGTAGATGGGAAAAGTTGTTAGATTAATCAGCTAACCATGACAGGCTATGTAACAACCCAAATTTGTACACATACACTACAGGAAATTAAATGTCAAATGTTAAGCCAGACGAAATTTTATTTAAAGGGGTGGTAAATGTAATACCCTAACCCTAATTTAGAAAGCAGGAAAACAAATAAAATATATAATTAAGAATGAAAAATATATAAACTTAATAGGATAATCGGGTGAAAATTTAGAATTGGAAAAAAATAAGAAATTTATTAATTATCCAAAAATAATGAATAAGGGGCAGAATCAGGGAGGATTAATTAGAACTTGGACGTTAGCTAATTCAGGAGACAAAAGGCAGTAGATAACTTTTTGTTTGGGCACTGCTCATTGGAAGAATTGGAGGTGAATTAATTGTCCATATACTCTTAAAATTTGAAAAAGTTAAAACGGGGAAGTGGAATCCACAAGCAGTGAAGGCAACTCACACATGAAAACTAGCGAGATTGGAGAGAAAATTGGATAGAGCAAGAGTGGAGAGAGTGAGAGTGGAGAGAGCAAGATTCTCAGCAAGACAGTGGGAAGCAGCAAGAGCGAGACCAGCGAGAGTCATGAGAGCCAAACCAGTGAGAAAGCTGGAGAGAGCGAGATTCAGAAAGAGCGAGATTTGGACAGAAGCGTGGATTATGCATTGAATTTGGCCACGATCTTATAGATTATACATGGAGAACCCTAAAATTGAATACAAACAAAGGTTGAAGACGTAAGGGCAAACTTTAGCCAAAATTAGGTGTCTTATTAAGAGAAATTCTTAAACCTAAGTAATTTTAAAGAAGCCATTTGTAGGATGAGTTGTCACACAGAGAAGAGCTGGAACGCGCTATAAATAGGAGACTTTGGGCTGGAAGTAAACTCATTCTCAAACAAAACTCAATAGTAAAAATCGTGTGAAAAGGATGAAGTAATTGGAGAAACGCAAGGGAAATGCTGCCCAAATTTCTTTTGATTTAAGAGGGAAAGCTCTACTGATTAAACTAAGAAATAATAAGGAATAACTAGGATCCAAGGTAAGTAGTTATCTCACCAGTGTTTCATGGTAGTGTACCTTTAATATGTTGCATAATTATATTATTGTTATGTTGCATTACATGTTTAAAATACGTTTATCGACAGGAATCCATGCATTATGTTTGTTCATAAGATTAAATTTTAATTAGATAAAGGTTATGCTTCTAGGGCTAGCAGGGTATGTATGGTTGTACCCCTCTAGACCCAATTCTATGTCAAGATTATTCTTGGGCTAGCAGGGCATGTATGGTTGCACTCCTCTAGACCCAATTCTATGTCAAGTTTATGCTAGGGACTAAAAGGGTATGTATGGTTGCACCCTTTAGTCCAATCTTACGTTTATGTTAATGGTTGATGTTGGATGCAACTCTGGCCCTACTGACTGCATAACCCGCTAATCATCAGATGAGTTAGTTTCCGCCTAAGTCCTCATCTTCCTATCAGGGCGGAGAAATTTACGTTAGAAGCATAACCGACCACCACATGTTATTATATGTTTTCGGTCCCAATCATATGTTTTCAGGACATGTTGCATGTGATTGTGCATTTGGTCACTATCCTATGTGAGAAGTACTTATTGGGTATATTATATACTCATCCTATTTTTACAAACTTTGTAGGTAAGGACACAGCGTAGATGGCAAAATTGGACGTCGCTCAAATGGCCAACCATCAAACTCACTTTATAGGCATATACATTTTTGTATCACTACGCTAATGTTTTATGGATCCTAGTGTTTTGTAAAATAAACTTTTTATATAGTTTTCTACCTAATTAATAAAATCTTAGATATGTTCTCTTAAGATTTTTACCAAAGCTCATCTTATAATAGAAAAGTCTAAGCATGTATGTCGTAGCGGTCGGACCATAATATGTAAGGATCCGGTCGTTACAGGCTAAGACCTCCCTTAAGAACGGCGTCATTCGTGGTTACGCTTTAAAAAAGGGCATAAAGTTGTTTCCAGTCATAATTTAGTGACCCGATCAATGGTCTTCCATTAATTGGGAGTCCAAATTAGATAGCTACATCTTGAAATGTAATTGTACACTCTCCATGCAACATGTGGAAAGTGTGTGTCTCCTGCCGCCATCGTTCCACTAATGTCGTTATCAGATGCTAGTCTAGTTGAAATTTGATACAAGAGACTCCGTAATGTTGTATAAATTTCATTGTATAAATACAATCCATAAATACAAAGACAATTAATAAAGAATAAATAAGTAAAAGAAGTTACAATCAATAAGGACAATTACAAATAAATAACTAAGTCGCATCACGAGCTCAATTGGGACAATTCCGTCTATTAAGCCCTTCTTGTCTGCAAATTGTACACTGTGTCTTGTAATGTTCCTTCCAGTCCATCTCGTTTTACATGTAAGAAGTACACGGTCTGCCAATTTTTCTAACTCATGATTTGTCCAAATAAATAGTGGGGAAGTTAGGATCAGGCCAACATTTTTTATCAGGAAATTTCGTCTATTTTTTTAATGCGTGAAGAAATGAAGAGACACATTCGGATAAAGACAAAAAAAAATACCCCATTTGACCTAAATAAGTTGAAAACACCCCCTTTTACCTAATTAAAATCTAATTCCACGCCAAAAATCTAATTAACCCTATCTTATTATTGATAAGGTAATGCAAAGAAACCGAATTGCCAGAAAACAAAAAAAAAACCCGCTGCATAGAATGAACCATCGTCGACGAAGTCAAATTTCAAAGCGATACACCAGCAAAATTTAATACAAAAGAAAATAAGTAGGCCGGTGATGTCCCTTGCCATTCAACTGCATATATAGTTTATCGATTTTTTTTTAATTCTTTAGACATCTTTATCGAAACCAAGAATTTAATCTCAATACCAACGTAAAACGAATATAAACCAACAATCCAACATGAAATTTATATTCTAATACTACTTGTTAGTATAATTGTTTTAGATCTATAATAAATAGAGATTAACCTAGGATAATTCATGCCAAATTGGCAATATATCGGATTCCATTGAGAGATTGATGACAACTTCAAGATGATGATAGCTTTAAGATGACTATAGTCTTTCTTAACCAAAACTCAGAATGCACTTAGTAAGATCTCTCTCTAGATGAGATTCAAGAAAGATTGAGTGTTTAATGTTTCAGTATATTGAGGACCATAACCTTAAGGTCTTTTTTATATACTGATCTCTTTTATACACTAGTTAGGATTCCCATTAAACCCTAATTAACTACAATGAGTTTCTATCCATTAAGTCCATAAAATAACTCAATGCGATAAAATATTAATCCATATACATAACCTATACTATAATTATACGTATTATTATTTAAATACATCTAATATATAGTCTTAACTCTGTAATATTTTTGAAACCTGTAAAGTTACTACGATATGTTTTAGCACATCATTCTTTTTTTGCATGTGTTCAAATGATAGTGAGGGGGTGTTTGGCTCACCAACATGAGTTATGTTGAGTTGGTATATTTTATTAACTCATTCCAACTCACCCCAACTCTCTTTTCTTCTAATGTTTTCAATGACTTCATTCATCGGCAACCGTTAGCGACTACACGCTACCATACTCCGGGAACCAACTCCGATGACCACTTTGATACGACCAACTCCGGACTTCGACAACTACCTCTAAAAATAATTTTGGCTACCTTTCTAATGATTACCTTCTTGCGACCAACTCCGACGACCAATTTTGGGATTCGACAACCACTTATGACAACAACTTCGGCGACCACCGTCGTGCGACCAACTCCAATGATCATAATTTTAAGCTCCAACAACCACCTCTAACAACAACTCTGGTGACTAACTCTGACGACCAACTCCGATGACACTTTCCAGGCTCCCACAACTGCTTCTAACGATCAATTTCGAGCTCCAACAACTCCAACGACCAACGATCACGACCACCTCTAACTACAAACTTCGACGAAAATCATCTTCAATGATCAACTTCGACATCCACTTTCATACAATCAAGTCGATGACTGACTCTGAGTTCCTACAACCATCTCTGATAACAAACTTTAGCGACCAATTTCAATATCATCTTTGTGTGACCAACTTGGAGCTCCAACAACCACCTTTGACTACAAACTTCGGCGAAAATCACTTTCGATAATCAATTTCACAAACCACCTCCGACTCATATGTTCGTGTGACCAACTTAGGACTCCAACAACCACCTTCGATTACAAATTGACTCATTGTTGGCCATTACATAAATATATAATCCACTTTCACTATTTTTATGAACACGTAAATAAATCATTAATGAAAATCTTATTTTTTTAGGCACGTTCGACTCGTACATTCCGTGACTGTTAAGGTATTTTGTAAGGTTGTTGATTATTAATAGTATTTTGTCTACTATGCAATATTTATACGTAAAAATTGTAAAATATATTTTTATTTAATTGAATTCACATATCAAATGAGTGTTTAAGAATTTGGAAAAGTATGTATGTAGTTGAATGGTGGAACAAAAAGTTAAGAAAAAAGCAAACAAAAACAAAAACAAAAACAAAACAAAAATAAGAAAAAAAAAACATAAAATGGATATTTGTTTTCTAGAAAATTTTCTAGCAAAAATTAGTGAAAATGGAGATTTGTACTTTGATAATCCTCCAAAGTTAGAGAAACCGAAAGTGGAATTGTTTAAGAAACGTGGTGATATTACATTGACTACTAAAATGATGGGAGAACTTAAACTAAAAGAAATTCATGATAGAAAAAAAATGCAGAGCAACAATAGGAAGAAGATGATGAAAATAAAACTCATAGAAAAAAATTAGGAATCCAAAGTTTTAATTTCTCTTTAATTTCCTATTTTGTTTATCCATATTCCTGCATATGCAGTTAGTTAATTATTGTTACTACAGAAAAAATATATAAATAAAATAAAGAAAGACAAATTTTAAAAAATAAAATAAAATAAAAGTGCAATTCATATTTAATTAAAATAATGGTAGAATTATTGAATAAAAAAGTTTCAAAACAAAAATAGTAATCATAAAATAGATTATGAAGAGGTCAAAAAATTGCACCAAATACTCTTGACATATAAACTCAACTCTGCACTTCAAACATAGGCATATGAACTCAAATAAAACAACTCTGCACTCCAGACACAGACATATGAACTCTACAGATATATAAACTCAGACATCATATCTCAATTCAATGCCCCAAACAACACTTGAAATATTACCTGTGCAATAATTGGATCTTGTACTATATAATCATATATTATAAAATAAATCTATTAAACAATTATGAACACTTACAAGAATTTTTAAATTTCGTGCGTGTGTACGTGCGCGAGCATGCATGCAGGTGTGGGTATGTGTGTGTGCGTGTGCGTGCGTGTGTGGGGAATTACAAATATCATAAGAGAATGGGAGTAAATATAAAGAAACAGACACGTAAACAATTAGGTTGAGGCATGAATACCTGATTCTCTATTTTTTTATATCAACCACCACTTAAGCAGATATTCTCTAACTTGTCCCTTTAGTATACACCTATTTGTAGTAAAATTATAGGTCTAGAATTTACTATATAATAAATAGGAATTTGTTTAACTTTCGTTTTCTTCTTTAAGAATTATTTCTCCAATGTGAAACTTCAATTTAGTAAAACTTATCAAATATTAAAAATGTAACAACGTTAGTTTAATTGATGTTTTTATTTATTGTTTGAAATCTTAAAAATTTCAATCAATTTTGAATTATACTTCCATTTTCATCATCGTCATCATTTTTTTAGAATATAACATTGAAATAAGAGTTCATAAATGTATATGATTGTTTAGCTATAGTATTTGATTCACAATTGTGCGAGTATAAAATATGCTAACTAAAATTTATCTAATGAATATAATTAGTTTATTTGAGTAATATATATGATTTAGGAAAATTTTCACAAATAAAAAAAAGGTCAAATTATTTACAAAAATAGCAAAAAACAACGCTAGTAGACACTAATAGACTTCTATCCGTTTCTATCATTGATAGACACTAATAGACTTGTATCAGCTTCTATCAAAGAAGATTAAAAAATTTTGCTATTTTGTGTAAATAATTTTCCTTATTTTTTCTGTTTTTGCAAATCTCCATATCATCTAATTGCATTTTGTATTTTTAAAATTATTATCAATACTTTAAAAGTCATAACTTTGTCTTCCATTTCAATTTGTTGTTTTTTTAATCAAAATTTACTTAATAATGTAAAAAGAATAAGTTAACCATGTATAACATGATATTGTTGAGATTGGTGTCCTAAATCTCATGGTTATCGTAATTTGTAAATTTATTTAAACAAATTGTTATTAATGAAAATAAGAGTTATTTTATTTGTATATTAAATCAATATAATAAACTAAGATCTGATGTTATTTTATGTAACTTAGACATGTATGTCATTGTTGACATACAGGTGAATCATATTTAAGAAATAACTTAAATGGTTGGTAGTATATGGATAAGATTGAGTGTCTTTTCCTTGTGACACTACCTGTATGGCTCATTTTGTAACTGTTACAATAGTTGTAAAGTGTTACAAATGACTTGATGCGGAGACATGCGAGTTGGGTATCCTATACAAAGGGCTTGTATAAGATCGGATCGCGAAATGATTAGTCTCTTTTTATAACACTATTATTTGAAGAGATTAACATTTCAATAAGATGACCATAAGTGACTTGATCTTAATTTTGAATGAGTTGTGGACTCCTATCTATGAGGAAAATTCTTTGATCTGTATGGGTGAGAGTGACCAGATTCACCAACTCAATATGCCTACCATTTTGGGAATATGTCCGAGTAGAGAGTTGGGAGCATAGCTACACAAGATGAAACTCACTCCTTCCTAATTTTAGGGTAAGTAGATAAATTGATCCGTTAAAGGTTGATTTTAAGTCTTGAACAATGAGGCGCCTCACCCTCTTACTGGCTAGAGAGGGGTATAGTTTACAGTTGGACTATAACTAATTGTTCATTAGAAGAATCAATGGTACTTGTAGATGTAATTACAAGGGTAAAATAGTAATTTGACCCAATTGTAGTTACGAGCGATTCCTGAAGAGTCGACTTACTGTTGATTGGTTATATACATGGACATAGAAATATGCGAAGAGTGCAGTTGTGGGTCTTTAGTGGAGTGACCTATAGTTCATGAATGTTAATTAATTAATTAAAGAATTTAATTAATTAATCTCGTATTATTGGAGTTTTTAATCTGTATGTCCATTAGGTTCCCTTACTAGCTCACTAAGGATAAAACAAGAAATAAATGGTTTTGGAATAATTTGATTTGTTCACATTATTTAAAGAAAGTTTTGTGGTAATGTGATTAATATAAAGTATAATGTATATTGATACATTATAGTCTACTTAATTATAAATATGATTTATAATTAATAATTAATAAAAGGGATAAATATTTGAATGATACATTATGTAGTTAATTATAAATGTGATTTATAATTAATACTATATGAGAGTAATATATTTTGAATAACATTCAAATATTGATTATATGAATGTGATTCATATAAATACTCTAGGTTAAAATTAATATGAATGATATTCATATTAAACTAGAGGTTATGAGAGAGATGCATTTAAAATTGATCTAAATGTATGTTCAATTAAATATGTGATATTTAATTGAGTTTATAATTAATTAATATGATTAATTAATTATTATATTATTTAGTTTTATGATTAATTAATGAGATTAATTGATTATATTTTATTTAATTAAAATTGAATTTATAATTTGACTTTAATTAAATTTAAATTAAATAATATATTTTTTTTAATAAAATAACTGCAAGAAATTGTTGAAATGAGGGGTTATCCCTCTCACGTTATATTCTCTCATACTTATGTTGTAATGGTTACAGTAGAAGGTGAAAGATCAAGAATTATCTTAAGCACAGGAAATTTCTCTAAAAAACTCTCAAGAATTCTTCCTCTTCCAAACCAAAGGAGATCCCACAATGTGTATACCTTGTCAGAGAATAGCAACGAAATCTTGTTGGTGGTGTTCCTTTGTTCGTCACTGGTGGTGTTTGTGGGGAGAAATTGGAGTATGTTGAGTTCAAGGCTCGTGCTATTCCGTATCGTGGAGAGGAGTTGCGAGAAGTAGAGTTTTCAAGGATAAGTTTCTCTCTTCTCCCGTATCCTCTCAGTAGCATGCTTATATATCGAAGTTTATTTTGTTCATTTTCTATGATTTATGTGTTTTTCAAAATTGATTATACATTGGCACGACGTTCACACGCTTCCGCGAGGAATTCAATTCCTTCAAATGGTATTAGAGACATCTTGTACCTTTTGATTTCCAATTTTGAATCGAAAAATTAGAGAAAATGTAGATTGTTTTATCTGCATTTTGAATGTGAGTTTGCAAGTAGATGTTTTCGAATTTGGCATTATAGATTACTGTTTTTACTTGATTTAATCATGTAAGGACCTGGTATTTTGGATGTTTAATTCAGTAATCGAGTCTGTAAGTCAGTGTCTTAAGTTTTGATAAGAGTTGTTGAGGAAGAAGATAAAAAATGGACGTTTTCAGGGTAAAATCAAAGAAGAAAAATGACTTCTAAGCCGGAGTGCCGAGCAAGACGTCATGGCGCTCTAGGCGGCACTACGACACAGAGGGCCTAGCACCACGACGCGATGCAACAGCGTTGCGATACTGCTTGCGGTGCTAAAGATCAGTATATTTTTTTTTTTAGTGCCACAATGTATCATTAATGGTTGGGCACTCCAGCGATTGAAGGCATGCCTAGATGTATTGTTTTTATTTTTTTGGAAATTAATGTAATTTTTATTTTTTATTAATTAAATAAATATAATATGATTATATTAATTTGATTAATTTTTTAGGGGTGTCAAATTCGTCTATTTTTTTGTTTACTTTACTTTATACATATGATGTTTGATTAAATTAAAGTATGTTGCATAATGTATGTCACATAGATTAAAATCTCACCTTAGGATAAACATGTTCATCCATCATATTTAAAATAAATATTATATTATATAGTTGCATGATAAAATAAGCATGTTCATGCTTCATATTTAAATAAATGTTATATTATATGGTTGTATATTTTAATTGTTGGGATTGATGCCCTAAATCTCGTAGGGTCCTGTAGTTTGTAAATACGAGTATGAACAAACATTTGTGAGGTAATAATATAAGATATTTTCTTCACTATTGGCTATGAAATATGGGATATTTTAATTGCATTAACCACAAACCAACAAACTAAGATCCCTGGTTATCGTTGTAACTTAAGCACGTATGTGGAGACATACAAGTGCATCATGACTTAAGTGATAACCTAAATGGTCTGTAGTATATGGATAGAGGAAACCTTATCCTTGTGACACTACGGATACGACCCGCTTTGTAAATGTTACAAGTGTTTTAAAGGGCTACAGATGGTCTGATCCTAATCATTCATGTGGATACATGTGAGTGGGTGTATCCTATATAAAAGAGTTTGTATAAGACTGGACCACGAAATGTTTAGTCTCGTTATATAACGCCGTTCATGACAGAGACTTTCATTTCACTAGAATAACCATAGATAACATGACCTTAATCCTAAGTGAGTTGGGAACTCTTGCCTATAAGTGCGATCCTTTGATTTTCATGGGTGCAAGTGGACAGATTGTCGACTCAAACCTACCACTTTGGGGATTCGTCTGATTGGAGAGCTGTGAACTCAACTACACAAGAAGGAATTCACTCCTTCCCCACAGGGGTAAGTAGATAGATTGCTCCCGCTAATTCTGAGGCTTGAATAATGTGGCGCCACACACTTTCTCATGGCTCGAGAAGTGTTCACTTATAGTAAGATTATGATGTATTATTCATTAAAGAAATCAGTGGTACTTAAGGAGTTAGATGTAACTACAAGGGAAAAACGGTAAATTGGCCCAACTGTATTTACGAGCGATCTATGAAGGGTTATCATACTATCGATTGGTTATATCCAATGGACACAGAAATATATCTGTAGTGCGAAGAGTGCAGTTGTCAGTCTATAGTAGAGTGCTCAATAGTTAACGGATGGTGGATATCATGATTAAAGAGTTTAATCAGTTATTCACATACCATTGGAGCTTCAAGCTACAGGTCCATAAGGTCCCCTTGGTAACTCAATGGATTCAAGTTGAGAATCAGTTTTTGAGCTAGTTTGAAATGTTCAAATTAACAAGAGGGAATTTGATTTATATGATATAATTAAATTGGTTCAATTATATGTGATATAATTGATTTAATGTATTAGATACATTAATTGGAGGAATTGATATAATTATGATTTATATTAAATAAAGGAGAAAAGAACTATGATTTAAATATTACACATGATGTGATATTAAAACTATAGGTTATAAATATAATATGATAAATTAGTTATTATATTTATTTATAATAAAACAACTATATGATAATTGTGGGTGGTTATTCTTTTCTCCATTAATCGATTGAAAGCGGGAAGTTATTTTCAGTTTTGAATAACTGAAGAATAAAATGAAAAGAGTTTTCATTTTCTAGAGAATCGCTTCATTATTGATTTGTTATCGTTTTACTAATCGATCGAGTGAAAGAAAGGTCGAAAGCCCTTTCAAGAGACTAAACGATCGAGTGAGAGGTTGCTTATGAGAGCGAGAGATTGCTAGACAATTACTCACAAGAGTGAGAATTTTTACCAGACAATTGAGTACCAACTGTCTATGCATAGACTAAACCTTTCTCCCACTTACTCAATCATTTAGTTAGATCATTTACATCCTCCTTCCCTCTATCACACAGAGCCCACACCTTCAGGATTCTCACTCCGATAATACCAAGGTTACCGAGTGGTAGTGTCGAGGGTTGCCGTTCCAAAATCAATCAGTTCGTGATTGCAACGACAACGAGAATTTGTTGGACGATTACAGGTAGAGCAAGATTTTGTTGGACGATTGCAGCATGAGTGAGGCTTTGCTAGATGATTGTAGCGAGAGCGAGATTTTGCTAGGCGATTGCAGCGAGAGCGAGATTTTGCTAGACGATTGCAGCGAGAGCGAGATTTGCTAGACAATTATGACGAGAGTGAGAGTTTATCAGACGATTGCGTCTCGTTCAAAGGTATGTCTTTTGATTCCCTTTGTTTAGTAAGAAAGCATATTGTAATTTTCTCTATAATGCATAATTATTCTTGTATGTTTGTGAATGCGCTTATTCTTTCACAATGGACTTGGAAAGATCTTGCTTCCGCTCACTAGTTCTCTTTAAAAAGAGTTCTTTCATTAATACATATATTCATATGTCATATTATAATATAAGTGTTATATTGTATGATGGATATGTATGGTTTTCAATAGAGATTAATATAAATGTTATATTATATGATGAAAATGGTGATCATTGAGTATGACATTACCTAATAAATATAATTGTTATACTTAGTTAATATCATTAGAACGTTGTCGTAAATATTGTTAACATATTCTATTTATCAATAAAAGTATTATTGAGTATTTTATTCAATAAATTGTTATTGATATTGCATTCTATTATAAAAGTTCAATAAACGAATCTATGGCTATAATATGAATACTTTAACTTTATGTGGCGACATAAAAGAGGATCAAGTTTTAGTATATAACCAAAATGGTCTATAAGTATATGGATGAGATTGGTACCTCATCCTAGTGACACTATTGGATGCGGTCTATTTTGTATACTGATACAAATGATGTGATCCCAAAATCATTCATGTGGAGACATGTGAGTGGGGGCATCCTATGCAATGAGTTTGCATAAGACCGGACTTCAAAATAGTCCTTTTCTTTATAACGACCGTTTACTGTTAAAACTGACTATTTCAAATTCAATGACCTAGGATAACTCAATATTAATCCTGAGCTAACTATGAACTCCTGTTTATTTGGGATTATCCTTTAATCTGCATAAGTGAAAGTAGTCTAACAACATTACTCAATAAGTCTCTCATTTTGAGATAAGACCGAATAGATAGTTGGGGACATAGTTCTGCAAGATGGAATTTACTCCTACTCGACTTAGGGTTAGCAAGGTTGTTCTCTTAAGCGTTGATTCCTGGTCTTGAACAATGGAGCCTCGCCCTCTCATGATAGAGAGGATCATGGTTTATAAGTTGAACTATAAGCCAATTGTTCAATGAAGAATTAATGGAAGCTTAAGGAGAAAGAAATATTTACAGGGGTAAAATGGTAATTTTGATCTAGCTGTAAATACGAACGACCTATGAAGGATCGACTTACTGATTATGGTTAAAATAGACAGAAATATATTTACAATGAGAAGAGTGCAACTATCGAACTATAATGGTATGTCTTTATAGTTAACGAATATTGATTAATTCGGTTTAAAGAGTTTAGCTAATTAATCTCAAATCGTTGGAGCTCATGATATGTAGGTCCATAAGGTCTCTCTACTAGCTCGTAAAATTATCTTGGATTGGTAAATTAAGTGGATTTGAAATGTTGAGATTCGAAATTAGGGTTTTTGAATTTGAAGTATCCAAATTCAATTAGGGTTTCCATTAATTGTATTTGATATAATTGAAACGTTAATCTTGTTGAAATTAAACGAAATTAGAGAATTCAAAGATATTTAAATAATAATTTAAATATTTGATGAGGTGAAATATAATATTTAATATTTGATATTAAATTAAATTAATTAAATTGGTTTAATTAATTATTCGATTTTATTCAATTTTAAAATTTGTTCAAAATTGATAATTTGATTAATTAGAATTTTGGATTTTTTGAAATTTGAAAAATTAAAAATTGAATTTTTAAAATGACTAGAAATAGGTTAATTTTTTATTTTCTTTTTTATAAGATTAAATTGAAAGCATAAAAGATTAAATTTATAAAATATTTGCTTGTAAGAGACCTTTGTCTAAAGAATGTTCTATCTAAGATTGGAGTATTTAAGCTGATGACAATGGAATATCTCTACATGGAAACTGACCTGGAAAGTGAATTAGAATTTATTAAAGTATTTAATAAATAATAATCATACATGGTTAAAATATCAAATATAAGAGTTATATTGGGAAAACTTAACAAAGAACGGAGATAAATTTATTAGTCGGATTTATCTAAATAATAAACTTTTGGGTTAAAAATACTTAGGGGAGGAAAAAGATATATATAATATGTCATTTTTCTACTCATGTTTTCTCTTAAAGTTCACACCGTGATACTCATGCAGAGTACTTGTAGAAGTGAGGGGAGTTATCCCTCTCACGTTATACTCTCCCATACTTATGCTATAATAGTTAAGAAGAAGTTGAGAGATTAAGAATTATCTCAAGCACAAAAAAACTCTCTAAAAAACTCTAAAGAATTCTTCCCCTTCCAAACCTAACAAGATCCCACAATCTGTATTTCTTGTTGGAAAATAGCAAGGAAGTCCTGTTGGTGGTGTGCTTTTGTTCGTGACCAGTGGTGTTCATGGGAAGAAATTGGAGTACCTTGAGTTCGAGGCTCGTGTTGTTCCATATCGTAGAGAGGAGTTGTGAGAAGTAGAGTCTTCGAGGGTAAATTTATCTCTTCTCTCTTATCTTCTTAGTAGTATGCTTATATATCAATGTTTATTCTATTTGTTTTCTCTTATTCATATTTTTTTCAAAATTGATTTTATATTAGCACGACGTTCACACGCTTCCACGAAGGATTCAATTCCTTTGATTTATGAACATTATTTTGAATGAATTTATATTATTTAGATATTATATATCTAATTCACTTTTATTGATTAAATTAAAAATCTATTTAACTCGTTTTAAGAAAAAATAATCAAAATTGTATTTAAATTAAAATTTGGAAAAAAAAATTAAAATATGTGTTATAATTTATTAAAAAAAAAACTATGTTTTTAAGATTTTTAAGATTTTATTGATAAAACTTTCAAAATATTAGATATGTATTATTACGAAACCATACTAAGTTACTATCATGACTAAAATATGATACATAGGACTAATTTTAGCTAGATCGAACTGGATTAATATAACAAGCCTAAGCTAAAGTTTATCTTTTTAATAATTTGTGATAGTTAGAATAATTTAATATGTTTTTAATTATTATAAATAATCACGTACAATAAAACATAAAATCTGGAGACTTTTATACATAAAAAGAGAAATAAACCAATAATATGTTGAATACTAATTTCAAAATTCCAAAAAAGAATAGGATAATTTGTGAGAACTCTCAACACAATTAAAGAATTTCATTTTTTTTTAAAATCCATCTATGTGTTTCGAATTATTTTAAAAATATTTTTAACATTTTCTTCATTTAAAATTATTATCTTTTAAAAATATGGTTAAATTTTAAACATAAATAAAAATCTATCTCAATAATTAAAAAAAATGTTAATTTAAAAAATAGAAATAAAAATGTTCGAGGAAACAAAAATGGACTCAAGTCAAGATTCAACCTACACGTTTCAGTTACTGGAACAAAACATTGCAAACAGTATGCTTTTTGTTCCGCCACATTATCATATTTAGGTAATAATTTATTTCCACGATGTGATTAAATCAATGCTACTCATAAATTTACTATTTTTTCTAGAAGAAACTATTTATTATTAATCAAATTAACAATTAGTGATTGATTGGCTTCTAAGTTGGAAAAATAGCGGAGAAAGATTATAATTAATCAAAGAATAAAAGCTTTCATCCCAACGGCTGAGGTTTTTTTTTTTTTTTTTTTTCAAATAAAATATTAAGATTTTCTATAAATTCACTCTTACGAAAAAGGAAGAGATATTTACTTTTGTTGAAATGGGATGGAGAATATGAGGGGAAAGGTGCGATAATTTGAGGGGAAACAATCTGTTCCGATTTCTCAGTCCTGAGAGATTTCAGGAATCCCAAATTCTTCTTTTGAATTTTGAAATCAACAGATGTTTCCATTTTAGTTTTGAGTCGCAATCTTTGATTTTCTTATCCGATCAAAAGATCAAACAATCTGTTGAACTCATTTTTGTTGTTGTTGTTGTTGTGGTTCATATTTTTATTTTTATTTTTTTTGGGAGCAACAACTGATAATATTCTTAGAGTGAGATAAGATTCTGATTGTGTTTGGGCTTGAAAGTGATTGTATTTAAACTTTCTGAGCTTTTGCTATTAGTTCAAGTAAACTTTGTTTTGATGCTTTCTGGGTTCCGTATATGAGAAACTTCGTTTCCATTTGTAGCGATTTCTTAGAAAATTGGGTTTGATAATATGATATGGAGCATATCCTTGGCTGACCGAAACTGGGTTTGAGTAACTGGAGAAGAAATTTTGGAGAATTTTCTTTTTCCCTTAGCCAATCGCACTCCAGAGTTCTTTAAAGTTCGGACTTTCATATTGATCTTTTGAGAGTTTTCCTACTTTTTTCTTTTACCTAAACTAATTTCTTCCATTTCCCATATGGAGATTACTCGATCAAACAAGTGTCATCTGCCACTCCTTTCCATTTCGAGATTCTACCTGTAAATTCGTTTGGGGAATTCCTCTTCTTTCTTTTTTTTTTTTTTTTCCTGAATAAAATTTCCCCCAAAAGTGTTTTCACTCATCTGGAGTAGAAGAACCGATGGCCGTGTCTTTAAGCCGTTTTTCACTGTGGTTTTGGAATGGGAAGGAGAAGGAGACTGTTGCAAACGGGTCACCCCCAAATTCTTCATCTGAGTTTGGTAATGGTCTGAGAGAACCGGAGAGTCTTAAGTTCAAGAGGGTGGATTTGCCTTCATCATCAAAGAAAGTTAATAAGCAGAAATGGCAAAGTAAGAAAGAAACAACGATTGAGTGGGAATACGATTTTGTGATGGTACCATCTAGTGGTGATGATGACATGCAAATGGCTGATTCTGGTGATGAGGCTGATTGGTCTATTGGTTGGTTGGAGCCTCACGGTCCTGGATTTCAGAGTGATGACAGTTTTGCTGTTCTGGTCCCTTCCTATAGCAATCGTTGCAAGGAGGTGGTGGAAGGTTCAAACGTGGAGCTTTTGGCTGCCATAAAAAAACTTCAAAATGAATTCTCTCCTGGTAAGTCCTTTTGTTTGTGGTGTGCATTATTCTGTTATTTGAAACATTGCTTTGTGTCATATTGTCCATTAATTTATAATTTTGCTACTAACCACATCAATTTTACTTCTTTTTCCTACATAATTCTTAAGATGATTTTGGGAGTGTAGAACGTAGTGTGATTACTGCTGCAATTGGGATTGACATTCATTGGGGATGTTTTGGAGCTGTTTTCTATGATGTTGTTTGTTTTATGTTTGAAGATAAAACTGATTCTTAGAAGCCAAAGCTAACCACACGGTTTGTGATTCGAATCCCCTATCCCAGTTGAACTTAAAAAAAGACACTGATTCTTAGAACAGTGATCAATGATTTGTAAAGGTTAATGTTATGATTTTCAAAGGAAGAACTTTAATTGGTTTAGAAGATAGGCTGCGTGATAAAATTTATAACAGCCAATGAATTAAAAACAGTACTCAGTAAACTATTACCAAACAAAACAGAATGCTTCCCAAAAGAGCTCCCAAACATTTCCTATATGTTATCTAATATTGTGTTTCCTTCATAGTCTGCATCTGGTATCTGCTGAAATCAAGATTTGGTGGAATAATAGCTGAAAATCAAATCAGTTGAAAACAGTATTGCACGTCTATTTTTATCCTTGTTAAATAACAGAATGCTTCTTAAAAGAGCTACCAAACAGTTCATGTATGTTATCAATTATTGTGTATTCTTCATTGTCCTGCATCTGCTGGAATCAAGATGTGGTGGATGAATAGTTGCAAGCCTGCCACAAGTCATTGAATCCCATCTTTAGAAAAAACAATTCTTTGGAACTATCTTTTCAGAGACAAAACTTTTCTTTACTAAATTTCTTGTGTGCATTGAATAAGTTACTCTACTAAATTTCATGACTTGAAGGAAGCAACATCAGGCAACTTTTGCATCATGACACCAAGTGTATCATTGGAAAGCATCAGATTTTAGAATAAAATGAAAAATCATGGTCCTAAGGAAACATATGGTGGTGGCAGCTGGTCAGATGTAGGGTGATAGATTTACAGCCAAATTCCTCCTCTTTGATGTGCTGTTTGGTAAAAAAATTTTTCCCAGGAAGTTTCTATTCAAATAGTGATTTATGTTCTGTTAATTGTCTTCCCTATTTTATGGAATCAACTAGAGTTTGAGTCGATGTTATTTCCGGGTGCGTTTGTGTTTCTGAACGATGCTTCATTCTGGGCTTTGTTTTAAACGGCTATCAACAAGGAATGAGCTTTTAAAGTTGCAGAAAAATGACTGGCGTTACAATACTTCAGATGTAATGGCTTTGATGACCAGTATGTTTCCAAGCTGATAAAGCTTAATCCTTTTAAGTCACTTTGGTGTCTTTTTTAAAAAAAGACCTGCTGAGAGAGTTATTTTGCTTTCAATCTCCTAAATTAAGTAGAGACCTTTATACCAAAGATACCTTTCTTATTCTGTATCTACATTATAAAATGAAAGGGAAAAGGAAAAAAAGAGACCTTTAAATGGTTTTGCAGCTGATGAACAGCTTCAACGTCTAAGTTTGAATGTATTTCGTTTCTTTTTGCAGAGAGCAAGAAGTATATGGAACTGTGGCTTTCATTGCTGCAAAATTCGATAGCCTGAACTACTTTCGGCGACGACGGGTACGAAGTTGAAGGGCAGATGCATATTACCCCAAAGTTTAGTATCCTATTGACGAGCAGTTTATAAAATAGAATAACAGACCCAAGTCTTGTTTTGTGCATATCAAGATCTTTCTTCCCCTGCTCCTATTTTGAATACATAATTTGATTGATGATCTGGAAATCATTGGGAAGGAGATTTTCTTTCTTTTCTTTTTTTTTTTTTTTTTTTTTTCCTTCACCCCATATTGTATACAATATAAGGTACACAGTCCATATACTAACTACTACCGTTTCATTTCTCCTATATCCTACAAATATTTCTTAATGGAACATTACCCTTTGTAACTCTCTAATTATCTCCTATGGACTTGTTCATCCTTTCCAAGAGAAACCATTAGACACTTTTAAGGTCTAGGGACATTAGGTGAGTTACTTTTTAAATTTTATTGAATACAAAATTAATTTATTATACACTTTTTGAAATTTTAACGTCAAAGAAAATTGGATGAGATAGTAAGATTATGAGTTTCGTTTGGATTTTTGACAATCGAGAAATAATAAGATTTTTAGCAAATCGTGTGCTACTTATGTGAGACTATTTTTTATAATATCTGGTTTGCTCTTCGTGTGGTTATTAAATATAGTGTAATTGCTATAGTGTGAATCATAGATTGTGACTGAGTTTTAAATTTGAATGGATAGTTTTTTCTTATATTTGATTTTTATAATCAATTTTTGAATTCATTAAAAAAATTAATCTTTATTTTTATATCTTCATTTAAATTTCAATTCATTGTAAATCTTTAAATTTTACATTTATCTTTTTAATTTTTTTATTAACTTATTAGATTGTCAACATATTTAATTCCAATGGAATAATTGGTCCCGATTCTTTGATTTTTTTTATTAGTTTTAGTGGCACTTATCATATTATTATAGTTATGTTTGTATCAGTTTTGACTATAAAGGTATAAGATTTAATTAATCACATTTACACATACATCTATATTTACACATACACGAATCTATATTTTTGTTATCGGATTCAATCTATCTTCTTGATTTTATTTTTTTTTATTTATACATTTTCTTATCAAATTTAATTTAATTTATTTTATTCTTTTTTGATTTGTTTATACATTTTGTTATCAAATTTAGTTTTTTTTCTAACCTTTTTTTCAAATTGATTTGGTTTTATCTAATTCTTTTTTAATTTTATTTACACATTTAGTATTTTTATTCTTATCACGGTTTGTCTATTTTTTTTTATTTCATGTAATTTTTCATTTATATAGTTATATTTTTAAAAATGTAATATAATAATCTATCATTGCTATATAGAATCTTGTGGATTTAAATTAATTATATCAAATTATTAGATTTCGTTTCCTTTTAATTTTGTATTTTAGTGTCAAAACTTATATAATTGAAAAGATAATCAATTTATATTTATTTGATACGAGATTTGAACTTTTTGCATTTAAGTTATAAAAGATTTGAAATTTGTAAAATTTTAAATTTACAAAGGAAAAGTATAAGAGCCAATCTTTTATATATATTATATTTCATTTTTAAAAACCCAATAAATTTCAACTGAATTTGAAAGGTCTAAATTTTGATTTAGAATCCAATTTAAATATAAGTTAAATCAATAAAAAATTAAAAATTAAAAGAAAAAAAATTTAATCCTACGGCTACAACTTTTTCTCTCTTCCCACGTTTGTTTTTCTACCATTATCACAGTCGATACCACGCCAACAGGTTAAGGTGTGTTTTGTGTTTTTTTTCTTCTTTTTCTCACTTTTTTTATTCGTTCATGAGTCTCTAATCGGCAGTCCTACAACTTCCATCTATGATTTTATTTCCTTCAATCATTTCTTAAAACCGAAAGAAGAGCAATTGCATGAAGAAGATTTTCAAATCCCTAATTTCTGGGAGGAAAACCAAAGGAAGAGGAGAAGATGTTCAAATCCCTAGTTTCATTTTATTTTTTAGTTGAATTGGTGGTTTTGGTTTTAACTATTTTTTATTTTTTTAAAATGGCTAGAGTAGTATAGTAATCATATAATGTAAGTATTGATTGGACGTTTGGCAAGGCTGCATTACTTATCGTGATAATTGTTTATAAACATTAGGTATTTATTTGTCATTATTATTTTTAATTATTTAATTTGATTTTGTCATTTTTCACAAATTTAAATACTTTTTACTATTTTTCCAAATGAAACTATTAAATTTTCTATTCATATGATCGGTCAAAATATACTCAAATAAGTACTACACTTAATCCACATTTGTGCACCCCAATGAAATTTAAGTCCATTGGTGTTACCATAATTTTTTATTTATATATATTTTTAAAATTTTTAGTTAATTAAAATATATTAACTAAATAATATGGTATAAAAATTGAAATACTTATCATTTTTATTTACTTATTCAAAATTGTGTATCCAAATTTGAAAAAAAACTGTATAACTTTAAAAAAATAAAATAGTAATTATCTTAAATAACATCCATCTAATTCAAAATCCAATTTTAATAAACACAGTTTTGATATAAATACATAAAAAGAACAACACTTTTTAAATAAAATCCACCGTTATTTTCATGTATAAGGAGTAAAAATATTTTCAGGCATGGTGAGATTAAATGGGCTTCCATACACAAGATGTCTTCATGTTTCTATAAAGCAAAGCTTATTTTATTAAAAATAAAGGCAGACAACAAATTGGTTGCCACTGCTTTACTATGTGGCTTCCTCAGATTGGTTTAATTGAAACCTCCGATACCACCTTGGCTCCTCTCCCTCTTGCCATGTATAGGCCTATGTGGTGCATCAGCTCCTGACAAATCAAAACACAATTCAACTGTTCCCATTCCCTAACATTCTAGTATTCTAGGAAATCAAAACAATCTTTAAAACGAAATATATTGTCATTCAACAAGAAGTAGACAAAAGTACTTCACAATGAAGTTCACAAACTTAGAAAATTCAAGTCACGTACTCTTCAACATAAGGATTCTTGATTCAAAAATCGTTGTTAATTTATAGTATGTCTTTGATTCTTTCACTGTCATTCTATCTTTTTAAATTAAACTCTCAAACTTCAAAAAAGGTAACGAGACAACCCTTATGGAGGTTAATGAGAAATAAGATCTAAACAATCTTAATATTGCTTACACTAGAAAAAAAATGTATTTTATTAACGATTAGCTCTAAGTCAATATAATAATTAGAAGCTCAATGATAATTGAACTAACATTTCCTCTTTAAAGGTTGAATATTCAATCCTCTATCTCTATCATTGCAAGAGCACAAGTAAAAAAGGCTCGAAAAAAGAAAAGAAAGTAAAGCCAAGTTCAGGTATGGTTGCTTGAGTCCTATCAGCTCCAATAATAAAAATAAGGTTTGGGCCAATGAAGGGACAAAAAACGCAAGAAACAAAGAACAAGATAAAAACAAAACTGAAACAGTCCTTTTGATGATGTTAATATAAGAGAGGCCTTATTTTATATGAAAGTCTTAAGAATCCGGGGGTACCTGTGGATGGGCAATTGCATCTCCTAAAGTTTTGGCCAGAGAAACTGGAAGATCAAAAGTGGCGCAACCACCAGAATATACAATCACATCCTCCAATGGTGAAAGGAAACCGCGATTTCTTGTCGATAATGTTGAACATACAAAATCCAGCACGCAGATGTCCGTGCAAATTCCCAGAACTAAGATCTTTTTTAATTTCCAGAGAAGAAAACATATCTAATTTTAACTTTTCTCTAATTGAAAAGGAACAAAAAGAAAGAAACGTAATTAACACTAATTTGCATCTCCGTTTGAAAATTAGAGAAACTCACGACTTTGATCTGATTTTTTTTCACCCAATCGATGAAAACGTTAGAGCCATCTTTTTCCAAACTACCTAGCAATCCATCGATGCAATCTTTGCATCTCAGCGTCACATTCGCCTCATTTTCTAACCATTGCAAGGCTGCAAATACGGAAGTTAGGTTTTCAAAATTTGTCTTTGTATTTCGATTGCAAAAATGCTAAAGCTAGACTCAAATTTTCAATCACGGAGATAATCAGTACTGGAAATGTTACCTGGAACTAATTTGGATTCGTCTGTTCCCGCAATGCAATGAGGAGGATAGGGATCCTCTGGAACATCCGGATGATGAGAATCAAGAAAGGCGAATATAGGCCATTTTTTCTCGCAGAAAACTCTGGCGAGTCTCGTCGATTCCTCCACCATTTGAGAAATTTGCTTGTCGTGCTGTTTTGGAGCCTGTAAAAACAAGCAGACAAAATCGAGTAAAATCAACGGAAACACCAAACCTGACAGAAATCTTCTCCGTGATTAATCGAAATTGGTAACTGCTAGAGAGAGGTGTGAACGAGAAAAAGAAGACCAGAAGGAAGGAATAGGATTACCAAATTTCCAGCGCCGACGGTACAGAAGCCATTGACGACATCGACGAGAACCAGGCCGGTGTTGACGTCACCGGACAAAACGAAAGGCTCTTGAGTCACCGGAAGGTGCTCCTTCAATAACTCCATAACCTCCGAGACCATCGTCCTCTTCTTCTTCAGGGAAATAAATCAAATGCGAGAGGTCTGTCGTTCGTAACAGAAAGGTTGGTCAAAGAAAGGAGTCCACCTTGATAATTTAATAAGCTTCTATACCATATATAAAAGGTGTTATATGAGCTTTCCTTTTCAATTTTGTCCTTGATTTTTTTTTGTTAAATGCCCATTATACCCTTCCCATCAAATATTTGGACCTTATTCTTTTCTTTTAGATTTTTGTTTCCAACAAATTACCCTTTATGAGGAGACATCACATGAGAAGAGAAGAGATGGAAAAGTGGAGAAAGGAAGGAATGAAAAACTAAGTCAAGTCAACCATAAATTACATTTATATCAAGCTCACCAACATGAGTTGAGTTGGGTTGGTATAATATACCAACTCATTATTTGGCCCACAAACTTTAAATATTGGTGGAGTTGAGTTGGTAAATTTTACCAACTCACCTCAACTCTTCCTTCTTCTCATGTTTTTAATGGCTAACTCCGGGCTCCAACAACCACCTCCGATGACAACTTCGTCGAAGCTCCGACAACCACCTCCGATGACAATTTCGGCAATAAAATCTAAACTCCAACTACCACCTTCGATGATAACTCTGACGAACAACTCTGAGCTTCGACAACCTTCGCACGATCAACTCTAACAATCAATTCTGGCCTCTGACAACCTTTTCGCACAACCAACTCTGACAACTAATTCTGGCCTCTGATGACCCAACTCTGATAACCACCTTTGTGCTACCAACTTCGACAACCAATTGGCTCCGACAACAAACTCTGATGAAACTTCGACAACCACCTTTGTAGGTTCTGACAACCATCTCCGACTACAAACTTCAATGAAAATCACCTTCGATGATTATCTTTGAGCGAGTAACTCCGACGACTAATTTGAGGTTTCGACAACAAACTCCGATAAACAACTCTAATACCATCTTCATGCGACTAACTTCGGGCTCCGACAGTCACCTCCGACTACAATCTCTAGTGAAAATCATCTTCAATGATCAACTTCAACTACCACTCTCGCCCAACCAACTCCGGGATTCGAAAACCACCTCCAATAAAAAACTTCGACAACCAACTTCAATGCATCTTTATGTACAACCACCTCCGACTATAAACTTCAGCAAAAATCATCTTCGATAATTAAATTTAATAACCACTTCCGACTACTAAAAGGCTTATGAATGTTAAAGTATGTTGTAGAGCTGTCTCTTATACACATCTAGATGTGTATAAGAGACAGGTTGTTGATTACATAAATAATGATATTTTGTCTACATTAAGTGCAATATTTTATACATAATGAATTCACATATCAAATGAGTGTTAAGAATATTTAGACGAAAAGTATGTATGTAGTTGAAAAGTATGTAACATGTAACCAAAAAAACCATAAAATGAAAAAAAAATTCTGGAACATGTTCCAACAAGAATTAGTGAAAAATAGAGATTTGTTCCAAATTTAGAGAAAATGAATTTAGAGAAAATGAAAGTGAAACTGTTGAAGAAATGTGGTGACGTTCCATTGGTTGTTGCGGTGATGGGAAGATTTAATTTAAAAAATTCATAACATAATAAAAATATAGAGCAACAATAGGAAGAAGAAAAAAAAAAAGATGATGATAATGAAATTCATGGAGAAAAATTAGCTAGAATCAAAAGTTTTTATTTCGCTTTAGTTTCTCATCTTATTTAACCATATTTATACAAGAAATGTAAGAGTTAATTATTGTTTATAGCCCAAAAAAGAAAGAAAGATCAGTTTTAAAAATTAAAAGAAAAACATTGCAATCCATATTTTATTCAAACAAAGATGGATAGAATTATTGAATAAAAAAGTTTCAAAACAAAAATAGTAACCATAAAAATATATTATTTAGTGTTTAAAAAATACATCAGATTCGTAGACATATGAACTCTACATCTCAAACACAGATATATGAACTCTCCATACATATGAATTCCACACATCCTATCTTTAACTCAGCCCCAAACAATCCTTTAAAATCGTTGTTGATATCTTTAACTTTTGTTTTCCAATTTTATACTTTTCTGGTCAAATACAATAACCAAAAAAATGTATTACTTTGTTTTTCAATTTTATTCTAATTTCACATAATAAATAAATATTTTTTAAATAAATAATAATCACACATTTTCATTTCTATGGAATTTTTTGGACATAAACCTCACGTAATAACTAAAATTCAAATAAACACATCCTTTATAAATATTATACAACTCTTCACATAATAACTAAATATTTTTCAAAGAACAAATTCAAAACTTTATTGTTTTCTTTGGTCCCATCTCCATTTTCAAAATGTTATAATAGACAGAATTGTAGAATGATAATTGAAATTTTTGTTATTTGTAAAGAAAATATTGGATCATACCAAATTGAAGCTTTGATCGTCCATAAACTTATTTCTCCGACAAGAAGGCATGATTGTTATCTTCATATTTAAATTTTAATTTATTATTGTTCAATAACATACATTTGAGAAAAAAAAAATCAAACATTCATAGTATTTTGAATTTTAAATTTTGATACAATGTTTATGAGTAGATTTGTTAATAAATATTTAGGTTATTCTCAAATTTAAATTATGATTATGTAGGCAATTTAGTTTTATTTTCTTTATTTTTTTAAAAAAAATCATATTTTTAAGAAGATGAGTGAAAGAAATTACATGAAGAAAAAATAAATAAGAAATGGGTCGGTAAATAAGAAATGAAAGTGTGTTTGAATGAAGTAAATGGAAAAACAAAAGATGTAAAAGTAAAAGATAAGGTTCAGAAGGGAGTATTAACCATGACAATTAGATTAAAAAAATGTAGAAATGACAAATTGACTTCAAACTTCAAAGAGCAGTAATACTATACAATATTATAATGTAAAGGGTGCCACAATTTAATTCTTTGTTGTATGTTTGAGATCAATTTTCATTTCATGATTCTTTGTCGGAAATTATAAGAAGCTTTTTTATTTTCAATTTATCAAATGGAACCTCTCCCAGTTGTCAAATTATTTAGTATATTTAAAATTTTGTTACTTTTGGTAGCAACACAATTATATAGAGTGTATTCTTTTTAAATCATAACAAAGATTTATAAATTTGTGTTATTTTAAAATTTAAATATGGATAATGTATTTTTTTAGTTCGTGAAATTTTATATTATTATCATTTTATTATTTTAAGCGAGATCTTTGATTAGATTTCTATAATTTCGGCTTTATCAAAATCTTCGATATCTTATTTATTTGTTTGAACGAAAAATTTTATTTTTTTTTCATGTGTTTAAATTCAACATTTTTTATTTATTGTGTTAGTAGAATTACCCATGACAACTATAGCAATGAACAACAAAATCAAATTTGATAAATTCAAAAGATCTAAGACAAAGTTATTAGTTTCCCATATATCTATAACTTTTATTTGGAAATAAATCTCTTTGAATTATATAAACATGCTAGCAAACTCAGCAGTCATCAAAGATGCATGAGTTGGTTTATGTTTTATATTGTCATTTCATCACTTTTTAATTTCAGGTAAAAAATTTACAATTTAGACTTCCATAAAAGTATATTGATTCAAAATTTGTATGTCAAAATTTGTATGTCATCACCAAAATATGTTTCAGGTGTTCCAAAGATCCTCAAACATGTGCTAACTCATTTTTTATTTATTGTGAGTTAACATAAAATAAGATATATGGTTTTGGCTATTCTATATTATTATTTTTAATTCTTATGACAAATATTTATTATTTTAACTTAATAAAATTTATATTAAATTTTTATTGAAATTTCACCAACAAAATTCATGTTCTAAAGATTTTCCGCCACGTGCATGCACATTGTTTTTATAGCTAGTACTATCTAAAATCGGCTACGGGGATATGTTGGAGTTGATACCCTAAATCTCGTGGATTTCGTTGTTTGTAAATTATTTATACACGAATTATTTATTTAATAAAATAAAGCATATTTTATTTGACATTTAGTTTATATTAACCCAATTTCAATAAACTAAGATCTAAGGTTATTTAATGTAGCTTAAACATATATGTAGTTGACATACACGTGGATCATGTTTTAGTGATAACCTGAATGGTCTATAGTATATGGGTTGAGTACCTTATCCTGGTGATACTACGGAGACGACCCACTTTGTAATTGTTACAATTGTTGTAAAGTGTTACAAATGATATGATCCTGATTGTTCATATGGAGACATATGAGTTGAGGTATTCTATAAAAAAAAATTGTATAAGATCAAGCCACGAAATGAATAATCTTTCTTTATAACACCGTTACTTGAAGCGATTTACATTTCATTAGGATGATCATAAGTAATTGGATCTTAATCCTTTGATCTATATGGGTGAGAATTGCCAAATTTATTGACATAATATGCCTACCATTTTGGGATTCATCCGAGTGGGAAGCTGGGAACGCAGCTATTCTCGGTCATAGGGTAAGTAGATGAATTACTCACTGAAGGGTTGATTTCGGGCCTTGAAGAATGAGGTCCTCACTCTCTCACTGATCCGAGATGGGACTAGTTTATAGGACTATAACTAATTGTTCATTAGAGGCACTACAAGAAAAAAGTCATCTCCCGACGGTCAAACAGACTGTTGAAAATTCTATCAACTGGACAAAATATATCTCAAAAGGGTTATATAACATGTTGACAGTGTGATGCTAACTCTCAATGGTATATATATATATATATATATAGTCGGGAGTTACAACAATTTCCGATGGCTAAATAATATATGTCGGGAGTTGGAAATATATTTTGAGTTCTATCAAAATAAAGAAATAATTTTTTTAAAAAAAAATAAAAGAGGGTTATCATGAAATTCTGAAAAAAAATATATATTTTTTCATATTTAAATTAAAATTTAAAATTATGAGGTAATCAAATCATTCAAATAAAAACAAGAAATAATTACTTAAAAATAAACTAACTAATATATCTTCAATTACATTTTTTTTAAATTATTCAAGTATTTATTTTATTCCTATAAAACACAAATTATTCAAATATTTATTCTATTCCTATAAAACACGTGCAACACACATACTATTCGGCTAGTGAAAAAAAAATTGTACAGGAGCAACCTACGAAAATGAGTCCCATTGCTTTGCAATTTGAATCGTGAATATTAAATTTTGATATCTAAGAAAAAAAATATTTAAATTCCTATTGGGGATCGTGTGATTTGTAGGATGAAAGCCTTAACACAGTAAAAGAACTAAAACACAAAACATCCAAGTTGAAGCACAAATATTAAAAAAAAAAAAAATTACAATTTTTAGATTTTAATTTTATAGAGAAAGAAGACGTCACTTGCTCTTGTTGACGACTCAGATGAAACACCCAATTCTCTTTTGTGATGGAATTCACGAACAACACCAATTGGGAACCTCTCTATTCCCTGAGAAATTGAGGTTATTGGTTTTTTGGTTTTATGGGAATCAATCTCAAATTGGAAAAAATAAATAGAGAATTTTAAGAGAAAGTTTTCACCAGAACGTTTCTGTGATCTATTTTCTTTCAGAGAAAAAAATCTTCATCTCTATAGCTCTATTTAGGCGTGAGAGAATGGGAGCTAGACCTGGGAAGTATCCCACGTTTTCTAATAACTCTTATACATTGGAGTTATCTTTTAAATTCATTTAATTTAACAAATTAAATTAAATGATTAATCTAATCAGTTAATAATTAAATCTAATTAATTAATAGCTTCTTTAAATATTTCATTTAAATCATATTCAAATGAACATCTCTCACATAACCTATAGTATTAATTTAATTAATTAAATTAAATTAATTAATCTTCTAATTAATTAATTGCTAAATTAAATATCACATATTTAATTTAACCTACAATTAAATCATATTCAATTGTATTTCTTTCATAACCTATAGTTTTAATGTGCATCTAATATGCATTAATTTTAACCTATAGTTTAATATGAATCCAATTCATGTTATATTAATATTTGAAATTCTTCAAATACTTAATTCTCTCATAAATTAATTTTAAACCATATACAAAATTAAATTTATATTATAAAGTTTAATTAAAATATAAACTTTATATTATACTGTATCATTATACATTATACTATTTTCTTAAGTGAATTTGAACATTTCAAACTCTATTCAAAATATAATTACCCCAATACCCTTTACGAGCTAGGAATGGGACCTAATGGGCCTAAATATAAGAAGCTCCAACGATATGAGATTAATTGACTAATAAATATTCGTTAACTGTGTATACACTCCACTAATGACCCACAACTATACTATTCTCATTACAGATATATTTTTGTATCCATAGATGTAGACCAATAATAGTAAGTTAGTCTTTTACGAGTGTTTGTAACATCAGCTTCGTCAAAATTACTGTTTTACCCTGGGTTACATTTTTATATCCTTAAGTATCGGTACTCCTTTAAGAACAACTTGTTTATGGTTTAACCATCAAACAGAAATTTTTCTCATGGTAGAGCCCTTTGTTCAAGTTCTGAAGACACCACTTAAGGGAACACTCATCTACTTACCCTATAGTCAGGAAGAAGCGAAAACCATCTTGTATTATTATATTCCTAACTCTCAAGTCAGTTTTGTCCCCAAAATGGTAGGCATATTGAGTCGGTGAACTGGTCACTCTCACTCATGCAAATCAAAGGATAATCCCTCGTGAATAGAAGTTCATATTACACTCAGTATTAAGACTAAGTTGTCTAGGTCATCCTATTGAAATAGAAACCTAACTAGTCAACAGAGTTACATCTAGTGATTACTATTTTATGGTCTGGTCTTATATAAACTCATTGCATAGGATACCCATACCCACATGTCACCTACACGAACACGTTTGATCATTGTGTTTGTATCAAATACAAAGTAGATCGTATCCATAGTTTTACCAGGATAAGGTACCCAACCTTATCCCTATACTATAGACCCTTTAGGCTATATCTTGAATATTGATCCCCATATGCCTCCATATATAGTTCAAGACTCATAAGACAACCTAAGATATTAGTTTATTGAATTTAAGGTTATTAAGACAAAACAAATACAATAGAATCAATCACACTTACTGGAAAAAAAATCGATCACTCTTTATTGATGACAGTAAATTATTTACATTGTATAATCTAGGGAAAATGAGAGTTCTAGACCTATATTCACACAATATAAATTTTGTAAAAATAATAAAATTGGTCAGTCTAGTCCAATTTAAATGAGACATTGAAATTGAAATGTAAAAAATGTCGTAATTGATTAACTGACCATATGGAATTTGATTGCTATGTAATTATTATCTTATTTTTATTTGATATTGATTACTATGTGGTTGCTAATGAAACAAATTGGTATCTGATTGCTGTTTGATTCCTTTCTGATACTAATTGTCAATTATGTAGATTATTATCTTATTTTTATTTCACTTTCGATTACTTGAACTTTAGTTATTCTTCTCTTTTACTTTTACTCATTTTGCCCGTTCGACTCTGTTTTTCACTTCCCATTTCTTCCATTCTTACAATAACTGATATACACCATTGAAAGAGAATCATTGTGATTGATTCTTCTTTTCCTCCCTCTAAGCAGGGAAGTTTAGATGTTAGCTACAAAAGGAATACTAATTGACCAATTGTGTATGAGTGATGAAAATGAGAATAAATATGATCTAAGTGTAATCATAAACTGTCGATGAAGTAATAAATCTTGGAGTATTCCAAAAGTCGAATCTCATGAAACTATTTATGTAATTCGATTTTTCCAAAAAAGAGCATTTCGATACAAACCAATGAATGACCAATAAATAAGTGATTTTTAGGTTGAATGTTGATAAAAGTAGTAAACAAGAGTGTTGAATAAGGATACAGTTATTTTCCAACCTTTCAAATTCCTTGTAGTAAGTGATGTGGCCACATCATACAAAGACAGTGAAATATGCATGAATAGAAAACTACTCCTATTCGGTCTTGTGTCTAAGTTCCTTTAGGAGATCTAAGCAGCTAATGCCTAATGTTTCCATGGTTAGTGGATCTTAGATTAGTTCAAGCTTAGATTCTTTATCCTACGGTGTCTCTTATTTCTAAGACAATTGACCCTTCTATTCTAGACTCCTAGTCCCATATTCCTTTGTGACGTCATTTTATATCATAACTTTCTCAATATTAGGACTCCACTAGATTGCTAAATTAAATGATTTGCTTAACTTAACAATATTTTTTCAAATGGGAGGTTTCTTCTCCTTTTAAAGGTCTCAAATCAGTTGAGGATGATCGAGATTTATGTTTTTAGGGTTTATGGGTGGAATCAGGGTTGCCCAACTAATTAAAACGTGAAAAATACAACCACATTTGACTGGGTCAAATTCTAAAAAATGAGGGCTCACTGATACGGCCATAGTGAATTTGGTGATGTTGTTGCATCAGACAAAAATCAACAATTAAGCCAAAATCACCTACAAAAATCCACAAAATCAATTCCAAATCAGTCATTAACATTTTTTAAGCACATTAAGACCCTCATTAACTAACTAAGACTAAATTTAGGGAAAAACACATGCAAAAGTCCAATTTTTTTAAAGTAAAAATGCACAAATAAAGACCCAAAAACATGATTTCATGGCATGTATCAAATACTTATTTATCATGCGGCTGTAAGTTTTTACCTATCATAGTTTAGCTAACATGGGCAAATTTCGATTACCTTATTATCGTCATTTGATTGTTATCTAATTATTTTGTTTATTAATTACTAAGAACTTTTTTATTACCTTTTGATTGTAATTTTATTACCTTACAGTTTTTTGTGTTTGTGATATTGTTATCTGATTGACTTCAATTGTCATCTATTACCTTATATTTTTTTTTTTTAGTAAATTAATTAGTAGTTTAAGATATTGCATTTTCTTTTATTGTTGTCTAATTTTTTTAATTTCACATTTAGTAGTTTTTGATATTGTCATTTGATTGACATATGATTACCTCTATTTTTTTTTTCACATAACTAGTAGTTTCAAATAATTGTCATCTGATTGCCTTTTAATTGTCATATGATTTCTATATGAACTTCTGCTATATCGTTTGATTGTTATCTGATTGACGTATGATTGCTATCAGATTGCTACCCAATTGCTATCTAATTATCATTTAGTAATGATTATTATTAATGATACTAATTGTTGTTTGTTTGCTATTTAATTTTGATTCTTATCTATCTGCCAGTAATATTGATTGTTAAATGATCTTGTCTAATTTCTATTTGATACCGATACTTAATGATACAGATTACTACTTGAATGATATGTGATATATTAAAAAGCCGCTAAAACAATGCAATGTTATACCAAAATAAATAAATAAATAAATAAAACAATACAGTGTTGTAGTCACATCAAAACAAATAACAACCATATCTTTGATATAACAACTATAGTTACTCCAAGCATAGTTCGTCGACTAAAAGACCAATAATTTTGTAATCTACATAGCATTATTGATCATTTTATTGACCATTGTGGAAAATGACTATTGGAAGCTTAACTATAACTACAAAATACTGCAAAAATATAAAAACTAAGTGTAAGATTAAACTCACATTGATATATCAGTATATAATATCAATGATGGTAATCAGGCATAAATAATATATTAATCAAATGGACATCACTTGACAATAAAATAGAAAGCACAAAGTACTTAATATCTAACAATCAGATAACAATCATATAGAAATCACAGACTACTAAATATTAAATAGAACTCATATAGTAATCGATACAAATCAGTAAAAGAAAAAAAAAAGACTTGAAAAGAGAAAAAAAAAATCAAAGAACATTAGAAGAATAAAACAAAATTGAAATACAAAATAGGCCAAAGATAAATTGAACGTAAACAACATTAAAGAATCCTAAAGTAAGGATGAATTTCAAGGAAAGAATTAAAGAGATTCTGTAAGCTATTTTTGTAGTGGAATGGTTAGAGGTCACTTAAAATATATTAAAGTTTAATATATTTGAAGTCCGATGAAGTCAAAATTTCACACGAAAAAAGAGAGACCACCCCAACTAACACAAAGCATAAAAAAATCATAAAACATCACAACAAAAGAACAATAAATGGAAGGAAGATAAAGTTCTGAGCTACAAAACAAATGGAAACGTCAAATTTTTACCACCACTAAAGAACCAAAATCCTGCTATGAAATAAAAATCAACAAATACTTCTAATTTCCACTAATTGAATCATGAAATTGACTTCAACATTCATATCAAATTGTATAACTAGGTGAAACAAAGTTGAGATCTAACTTCTCTGGATCAGAACTTCTTTTTTTTGACTTTTTATTCAACTCCTGCGTGAGAAGATGGCTGGCTTGAAGAATAAGAAGAAGAACTCGTAAGGAATCTCTACGTCAGTGCCAACTCATACTGTATTGCCAGCTTTCCTGCTTCTTTGCCTTACAATGCTGCCTGATAGTTCACAGCAATAGCGGATATGCGCCTTGAAGTTCAGTAAGGAATTCCCACCCCCCGAACCATTCTTCCTTCCCCTCTCATTCCCCCTTTTTCCATAAAGAAGCCCCGCTCCCTAAAGCGAAAGAAAGTGCCCCTCTCTGATTGATTCTGATAAGGAAACGAAATAATCTCAATTTGACGACAAATCCGGTCCCATGGCTGTTCTCCACTAACCACAAGGATATAGGGACTCTATATTTCATCTTTGGTGCCATTGCTGGAGGATTTTATCAAAATAAAATGGAAACTCTTTTTTTTGTTATATGCCCTATACCCCAACAATTTCTTTGGTAGATCCTAACACGAATTATGTACACAATGAGGATCCGGGCCTGCGGTTCTAATGATTCCGTAGATATAGAAAGAGCTTAACTGATTGCTCGGCTTTCTATTTCAGAGAAATTCTCGAGAATGTTTGCTACCTTGAAATTGGATCAAAAGAAAATTTGGAGTTTTATCAACAATTTTTTTGTATAGGCGGAGATCCGGTATTTTCTGAATCCTTATGTAAGGAATTACAAAAGAAATTCTTTCAACAAAGATGTGAATTAGGAAGGATTGGTCGACGAAATCTGAACCAGAAGGGAGAAAGTAGAGGAAGAATTACCATCTACCCTCAATTTAATAGATTTTATATATATAAGGATATTTTTGAAATTTAAAATGGACATATACTGCAATTTCCCAAACAAAAATATGGGAGATGTTTCTCTTTCTTTTCTTATCCTCTAATTCTTTCTAATCTCAATAATATTTTTAAACTTTTGCAATTTTTTTTTTAATTCTCACTTAAATTTTAGATTTTTTCCAAAACGACCCTTTAGTGAACTATTTCATTAAAATGAAAAACGAAAAAGTTACATGATTGTGACTTGTAAAATAATGATATATACAACAAAGTTGGAGGTTTCAATTATGCCCTAATTAGTTTCAGTTATGCCTTAAATTTTATGGTAAGTTTTAATCATGCTTTGATTGTTTAATTTATTTTTTAAAAATACTTTTAAGATATAATAAGTGATTAGTTGAAAATTAAAGATTAGATGAGGGTGTACTTTTGGTAAGCTGTAAAAAAAGCGGAAGGGTTTTAAGCACAAAACAACATTTAAAGTCTGGACTAGAGGGGAAACAAATACAAAATAGGATAAAAAAAAACAACCTTTTCAACCACGAGAAATCAAACCTAGGAAGAGTCGAAGAAGATAGAGATTAAGATAAAAAGTTTCGTAAGAGGAATATAATTATGAAAAAAAATTGTAGAAGAGCGTGGTAAATTGAAAGTGATAGATTGTTCATATTTTTGCAACTATTTCTAAATTCGATTGTTTTTTTAGGCTTTTCTTTATTTCCTTTTATGTCATAACATTAATTTTCATATATTTCATAAGATAAAACCTCAAATTTCATCTATCATTCATGATCTACATCAAAATATTTTAACGGTGAGAGGAAAACAATATGGTACTATAATGTCCAACTTCGTTATTCGATCCCAAATTACCATAACAATATTTTGAATGTGACTAAAATTGTTTGATATATATATACTTTTTTTGTCACTCACCACTAACTTGTGTTCTTATCTTCATTGTTAAGCAAAAGAAAAATGTAAGTGAAATGGTTGTTTTGTTTGAAGACTAAGAATTATAATGAAAATTTTGAAACAAAGTTCTAATTTTGTTCGTGTCATTAATCCCTTCATTTAAGATTTACGAAATAGTTATTGCTCTCAAATTTCGTGTCATGTATAGAAAAGAATGTGAAAGGGATAAATTCTATCCTCATTAAAAAAAAGTTGAAATGGATGTATTGGAAGAATTTGCTTTTGAGTTTGCTTTTCTTTGTCCCTTTTTTTTTCTTTTTTTTTTTTTTTCTTTTTTCTGAGACAATCTTGTCCTTGTCCTTGTCCTTGCTACAAGAAGGAAAACAAGAACGCAAAACGAGGAAAGTGTGAACTTTACAATTCACTCAATATACAATCATTCACCCCATAATCCCACCAATCCCCATTTTCCTACAAAAGCAAAACACGTCATCTCTATTAAACCTTAAATTTCTATTTATTCTTCCTATTATAATTATGGTAAATTATAGAAAACATCATTTAATTTCAAATATATTATCCTGAATTTTAAAATTTTCAATAATACCCATTAAATTTTATGTAGTTGCAGATAGGGTCGAGTTTGAGAAATTTTGTAGACCAACTGAAAATTCGGATTGGCTTTAAATGAATTCTATCAGTTCATTTTTAAGGGTCAACCCAATCCAACCCAACAAAAAAATTTTGAGTTGGGTCAAGTTGGGTCACCGATTTTTATTTTTCTTTCAGGCGAGGGACGAAGGTTTCACACTCATATGTTTTTTTTTTTTTTTTTTATTTAGGCGTGAAGGGGAAGTGATGATTGTGGGGTAGATTGGGGAGGTGAAGAAATGTTTAGACTAGGAGCGAGGGACGTGGGACGAGGAAGAAGGGAGGAGAGATGAGGGACGAGGGACGAGAGTTTCCGTTTCACACTCATAGGTGTTTTTTAATATATATATATATACTGACCCTGGAAGGGAGGTAACCCGAGACCTAACCTGGAGTTTAATTTTTTTATACTTTTTAACTCAATCCAACCCAAAATAGAATCTAACCCAACTCAATCCGTTTAGGTTGGATAGTCCGGATTGGTCGAGTTATCGAATTTTTTGAACACCCCTAGTTGCAGAGATGTCAAAATGGTTTTTTAAATAGGCCCGTAGACCATGTTTAATTACTTGACAAAAATGTCAAAGTCTTTAAGTCCAACACAATTTCGTTAATAGGGTGAAATGAAAAAGTCGAAAATACCCCCATTTATTTGCATCAATTCATGCTAAGTTCTTCATTTCATAGGTAACTTCAGGGTTTCATCTCTTCTTCAGTTACCGAGTTCTTCTTCCTCTTGTTCCTCTGATTTCTTCCTCCTCCAAAATTTCTCGCCAATTTCTCTTACCCACAAATTCCTTCCTCTTACCCAAAACTAGCAATGTGGAATAGATTGAAAGAGTTCATCAGAAACAGACCATGGAACAGCCTTCAATTCAACGAAAAACCGACATTGGCTTTACTCTTCATTAACCAGAAGAATGATGTTGAATCAAATGGTATTTACAAAAGAAACTTTGCTATGATTTGAATCTAAGAAAATTTAGAAGTTGTATGCGATTATGCCGAAGGATTACTCTGATACATATGGGCTTTGTGGTGCATTTGGGATGTGACATTGAGCAAGTCCCTGCTTGTCAATGTTTAGAAGGGTTTCATCCTAGAGTACAAGAGAAATGAAATTTCATGGATTATACTGAAGGGTGTGTGAGGAATAAGGCTTTGAATTTTGATAAAATTGGGTTTGCAAAGCTTCCAAGGCTGAAATTGCCTAATACAAAGCTATCTTGAGTTAATGAAAGTATGAGTTTCTTAGATTTCCATCTTATTACAATCTGATTACTATCTAATTATCTTTCTTTATTTTTAGTAAGTTAGTAGTGGTAGTCATTTAATTGTCATATGATTACTTTATATTGTTTTTCACATTTGCGCACTATCATTTTTTCCCATAAAAAATGCAATTTATGATTACCTTCTGATTGTCATTTGACTACCTTCTATTTTCCATTTGACTACCTCTATTTTAATGTCACATAGTTATTGTTGAGTACTAGTTCTATATGAATATAATAGTTTGTCTATTCTCACTACAAAAATTTTCACATTTCCCATGCAACAAAACGTCGGGACATGTTATCCCAAAACTTTTTTTTTTTTTTTGCATAGCATAATCATTGCATATCCATGTCAGGAGAAGTTCCTCCCAACGTCGGCATAATTGTTTGCATCGGCATATGAGTTTTCTCAACTAAATATAATTTGCGTCGGCAAAAACATATTTCTAAACAACAAAAATTTTCAGTTCAATAGACAGATTTCTGCCAACGTTTATTTACGTCAGTAAAAGTTGTTTATAATTTTATATATTTTTTGTAACAATTAAATAACAATTTTTTATTTCCTTAATACCTAATTATGTACAAACAAAAATTAATCTTCAAACAAATCAATTGGGGACAAATATAAAAAAAGTAAACTTATATATTTAAAAATAAAACTAATATTCAATACACAAACTATAAAATTATACGAATAAAAACTGTGCATACAATTAAATTTGAGCTTTTCTAGCTTCTTACAAATCCCCTACACACACACAAAAAAAAAAAAAAAAAAAGTTTAATATTCCCTAAGCCCAAATAAGTGAGATACTAAACCAAGCTAAGTATTCATCTCAAAATCTTTTTGTAATCTCCAAAAAAATGATCTTTAAGAATTTACACGAACAATCTAAAATAGGAAAAATAAATATTATGAAAGATTTCTTAAAATTAAAAAAAGACATAAACAAAATGTTTAAAATGGTTATGAGGAATGATCCCCCTCTCAAGCTAGAAACATGTCGTCAATGTTCATAATTAAACATGGACACCACAAATAACTATTTTACTATCTAAAATATGATTAAAATATTTATAATTAAGACGTGAACCCCTCCCCCACGCCACGAGCATGTCCTAAATCCACTTATACAAATAGATAAACGACCTTTAAACTTCTACAACTATCGGATCCCTACAAATAAACCAAGAACAAAGTTCCTTTAAAGTGCACAATTAGGCTTCAAGATAATCTAAAACATAATTACAACATATACATCCTATTGGGGTTGATGCCTAAATCTCATTGCATTAACCACAAACCAATAAACTAAGATCCATGGTTATCGTTGTAACTTAAGCATGTATGAGGTGACATACAAATGAATCGTGCTTTAAGTGATAACTTAAATGGTCTGTAGTATATGGATAAAAGTGGGATACCTTATCCTGGTGACACTACGAGTGTGGCCAGCTTTGTAGATGTTACAAATGTTGTAAAGTGCTATAAATGATTTGATCCTGATCATTCATGTATTAGACATGTGAGCGGGGGCACTCTATACAAAAGATTTTGTATAAGATCGGACCATGAAGTGTTTAGTCTCGTTATATAACGTTGTTCATAATTGAGATTTTCATTTCACTAAGATGACCATAGGTAACATGACCTTAATCTTGAGTGATTTGTGAACTCCTGAGGGCGGTCTTTTTATTTGCATAGGTGAGAGTGGCCAGATTGTCGACTCAATAAGCCTACCATTTTGGGGATTCGTCTGATTGGGGAGCTGGAAACTCAGCTACACAAGATGAAATTCACTCCTTCTACGAAGCAGGGGTAAGTAGATAAATTGCTCCCTTAAGGACTGATTCCGGGGCTTGAACAATGTGGTGCCACATCTTCTCTTGGCCTAAGAAGAGTTTAGTCATAGTAGGACTATGATCTATTATTCATTAGAGGAATCAGTGGTACTTAAGGAGTTAGATGTAACTACAGGGGAAAAACGGTAAATTGGCTCAACTGTACTTACGAACGATTTGTGAAGGGTCATTGTACTGTTGATTGGTTATATCCAATGGACACAGAAATATATCTATAGTGCGAAGAGTGCAATTTTCGGTCTTTAGTGGAGTGATCGACAGTTAACGGATGGTAGATATCGTGATTAAAGAGTTTAGTTTGAAATGTTCAAATTAATAAGAGAGAATTTGATTATATATGATATAATCAAATTAGTTCAATTATATATGATATAATTGATTTGATGTATTTGATTAGAGAAATTAATATAAATATGATTTTTATTAAATGCCATAAAAAGAGAAAAAGAACCATGGTTTATATGTTGCATATGATGTGATATTAAAACTATAGGTTATAAATATAATATGACAAGTTAATTATTATATTTATTTATAATTATTAATTATGGGATAATTAATTTTCTTTTTCTACAATAACCACCTTAGTGGGTGGTTTTAGACAGTTTTATAGCTAAATGGGATAAAGAAGAAAAATAGCTTTTCATTATTCATTCAACGCACAACAAGTTATCAGATAACTAATTGAGAGACTAAACAATCGTGTCGAGTTCACTATACGATAGTGCCTTTTATTACACGATTGAGTGTCGAGTTTATACGATAGACTTTAGTTTTATACACGATAGTACTGCCTATTACTCGATTGTTTCCTACTCCAATCCATCCCTCTATCCAAAATCTTACGGAGCCCACAACTCCTGGATTCTCACACTGAGAATACCAAGGTAATCTTGTGGTGGTGTCCGTCTGTTCGAGGATCGAGTTTTACTCGCTGGTGATCGAGGAAGTTCTAGTTGCTCGTTGCGTTCGTGCTGTTCGACGCGTTACTGAATGATCGAGAGAAATACGTGAAGAAAGAGTTCTTCAAAGGTATTGTCACTCGATCCCTTGTATTTATTTTTGAAGCATGCCGTAATTTATCCTTGAATGCATAATCGTTTCTGTGTGATTGTAAATGTTTATGTTCTTTCATAATGGAGTTTAGAAAGATCTGTTTCCTCTCACTGGTACTCTAGTTTTAGATTCCTTCACATTCCCCCCCCCCACCCCCCCCCCCCCCCCCCCCCCCCCCCCCCCCCCCCCCAGCTACAATGCGTCTTAGTTCCATCTAAATACCATTTAAACCTACAAAGTACAAAAATGTATAGAAAGAGTCGAAGTGAATCTCTCCCCCCCCCCCCCCCCCCACCCCCTCCAATCACCTAAATTTTTTCAAGGCTAACCCGTATTCATAGTCTAAAAGCATATAACTCAACTCTCAGATCCCTACAAATAAGCCAAGAACAAAGTTCCTTTAAAGTGCACAATTAGAAGAGTCGAATGTGTCTAGTTCCACCTAAACGCCATTAAAACACAAAGTTAGCGCAAATGCATAGAAAACATCAAAGTGAACCCTCCCCCCCTCCCCCCCCTCCACCCCCTTCCCTAAATCCACAAGACTAAATCTGTCATTCAATAGTTCTAAATATTGAGGATGATGCCTTAAACTCTCGTGTCCTGTAGTTTGTAAACTCAGTTTTGTACGAACGCTTATAAGTATAATATGTAATATTTTCTTCACTATTTGTCTTTGAACATTGGATGTTTTATTTGCTTTATCACAAACCAATAAACTAAAATCCTTGGTTGTCATTATGTAACTTAAGCATGTATGTGGAGACATACAAGTGGATCATGTTTTATGTGATAATCAAAATGGTCTATAGTATATGGATATATGATGGAAACCTTATCCTAGTAACGCTACGGATGCGGCTCGCTTTGTAGAATGGTTACAAGTGTTATAACTTACTATAAATGGTCTGATCCTGATTATTCATGTGGGGACATGCGAGCGGGGGCGTTCTATACATAGAGTTTGTATAAGACCTGACCACGAAGTGTTAATGTCTCGTTATATAATGTCGTTCATGACAGAGACTTCACTTCACTAGGATAACCATAGGTAATATGACCTCAATCCTTAGTGAGTTGGGAACTTCTGCTTTTGAGGGTGGTCTTTTGATTTACACAGGTGCGAGTAGTCTGTTCGCCAACTCAAACCTATCACTTTGGGGATTCGTCTGATTTGGGAGTTGGGAACTCAGCTACACAAGATTAAATTCACTCATTTCTCGAAGCAGGGGCAAGTAGATAGATTACTCCCTTAAGGGTTAATCCCGGGGCTTGAACGATGTGGCACTACACACCTTCTCATGGCCCGAGAGGTGTCCACACATAGTAGGACTATGTTGTATTGTTCATTAGAGGGATCAGTGGTACTTAAAGAGTTAGATGTAACTATTGGGGCAAAACAGTAAATTGACCCAACTGTACTTATGAGTATCTATGAAGGGTTATCATACTGTTGATTGGTTATATCCGATGGACAAAGAAATATATCTATAGTAAGAAGAGTTCAGTTGTCGATCTTTAGTGGAATACCTGCCAGTTAACGGATGGTGGATCTCGTGACTAAAGAGTTTAGTAAGCTATTCACGTACCGTTGGAGCTTCGAGCCATAGGTCCATAAGGTCCCCTTGGTAGCTCAATGGATTCAAGTTGAGAATCAGTTTTTGAGTTAGTTTGAAATGTTCAAATTGACAAGAGAGAGTTCGATTATATATGATATGATTGAACTGGTTAATTACATATGATATGATTGACTTTATGTACGAGATACATTAATTGAAGAAAAATGGATATAAATATGACTTATATCTAGTGGAGGAGAAAACACTATGGTTTATATGTGATATTAAACTATAGGTTAATGAATATAAATATGTTTATATTTATTATTATTAATTGGAAAATTATAGGATAACTGTGCCCGCCGTTTTCTCCGTAACTGTGTGATAGTGGGAAGTTTCAATCAGTTTTCATAACTGAAGAATAAAATGAAAATCGTTTTCATTTTGAAAGGGATCACGTAGTTCGTTGACGCATAGTGTATACTGCCTATCGCTTAGCTAACCGAGAGATTATACGATAACTCGAAGTTACTACACAATCGTATACAAGCGCGCATCTTTCTAAATGATCGCTTAAATTTTACTAAACGATCGTCTAGTGCCGAGCGTTTACTAAACGATCGTCTATACGATCGCAAACTTTTTCTTACACGATCGTATACCTTCTTTTAAATGATCAAACATTATCTATACGATATATTATGCCCTTCTCCTACTTGCTTGGTCGTTGTATATGATCTTCATATCCTCTTCCCCTCTACCAAATCCCAATAGAGCCTACTTTTTGGATTCTCACACCGAGAATACCGAGGGTTCCAAGTGGTGGTGTCATCCACATTTCTTCTGTTTATGTGGAGGTCGTTTATGAGTTGATGATTGGTGGTGTTGGTGAACGATTTCTTGGTCGCTCCAGCGAGAGCGAGAGCAGTAGTTCATTTGGAAAGAACGAGATCTTGGTGGAGAAGTGTTCTTCAACTAGCACGTATTTCTTGTTCTCTTTCTTATTTAAGTTTGAAAGCATGCAGGTAATTAGTTGTTAAATGCATATCTGTTTTGTTAGAATGTAAATGCGGTAATTCTGTCATAATGTATATGGAACGATCCACTTCCACTCAGAGGTATTCTTGTCTAAGAGTTCCTTCACTAAAAGCATACAACTTAACTCTTGGATCCCTACAAATAAGCCAAGAACAAAGTTCCTTTTAAGTGCACAATTAGGCTTCTAGATAGTCTAAAAAACAATTACAACATATACATCCCCTCCTCCCCTAAGCTATGAACATGTCTTAGTTCCACCTAAACGGCATTAAAACTACAAAGTAGCAGCAAATGCATAGAAAGTGTCGGAATGAATCCTTCTCCCCTAAATCCACCTAAATTTCTTTCAAGGCTAAACCCATCATTTGATAGTCCTAAAAGCATATAACTCAACTCTCAGATCCCTACAAAAAAGCCAAGAACAAAGTTCCTTTAAAGTGCACAATTATGCTTCAAAATAATTTAAAAAACAATTACAACATATATATTCCCTCCCCTACTCCCCTTCCTCCCCTTCCTCCAAGACACAAACATGTCCTATTTCTACTTAAACACCATTTAAACCACAAAGTGGCAACAAGTACATTAAAACATACATATTTAAAGTGGCTACCATAACTGCAGGATAGCCACAAAACAAACACATGAAGTTCCTAAATCCATTTAAATGCTCATATTTGAAGTCACTACCATAACTGCAGGATAGTCACATCACAACCAAATTAAGTTCCTAAATCCACTAATCAAGAACTAAAAGTTTTCATAACATACCTAGTTATTCGAAGGTCCATCTCTTTTATTTTGTTGCACAGCTAACTGTCTTGTGATTTCAGTCAGTTGATCTTGGAAACTCGAAACATTGACTTCAACATGGCATTTTCTTCCTTTAAGCTTGTCACCTCCGCCTCAAGCTTTTTATACCTATTTCCAATATCTTTCTCAATTTGTGAGGAAGATGTACTATTTATAGCTAAATTTGGTTTTGGGTTCCACCCAAGACCTTTAATGTAGTCTAATCGTTTTCCCAAAACCCATTCACAAATAATTCCCTCCGTTGTTGGTTCAAGTTCATCTTGTGATGATTTTCTAATCTTCTCTTGCATTGCCAACTATATTTATAATGGTTTTTTAGGTTATATATTATATATAAGGGTTAATATAAAATTATGCATCTATGATACAATACAACTTACATATGCTTCTTTGCCGACTTCGCTTATCCACCCATCCTTTTCTAAGAAGTGACTTTTGTAAAACACTAGCAAGTAAGAAGTGTGAAATTTAGTTAATTTGCTTTAAACATCTATAGAAAGTCCCTTTTAAAACTTAAAGCATATTATATTTATAAAAAGGAAAGACTAAATTTTAACATTAACAAATGAATCTCATATACAAAATCAAAACCAAAATACACAAATAATCCATCTTTTATTATATCCATCCATACAAACCAAAGATAGAAGAACAATTTCATTCATAAACAAAGAATATCCTAATTTCAATCTAAAACAAATATACAAATCCATCTTAAAAGAAAGAGGAAAAAAAGCAGAACAACTAAAAGCTTATTATAAATGGATTTATACATCATCCTTAATAAAAAGAAAACCCCTATCTGAATAATAATACAAACACAACCCATAGACACACTTGTTAGAAAAAAGCAAAGACAAGGAGAACCAACCGGTGTGTACGATGGTAGTGCACGAGGGTATGCAATGGCGTTGGGCATTGAAGTGGCTGTCGTCTGTGTAAAAACATGGAGGGGAAAAGGGAAAGTAAAAAGGAAAGGAAGAGTCGAGGGTGAAAAGAAGAGTGGGGGCCGAAAGGAAGAGTTGAGGGGGGAAGGGGGGAAGAGAGGAAGGGGGAAGGAAAAGAGAAAGGAAGAGTTGGGAAAAGTGTGGGATTTTTTTTAATGACTTTTGTCCATGCATATTTTCGTCGGGATAAGTTCGAATTTTTGTCGGGATAAATCTTTAAAAAATGTGCACGTTGCTCTATTTTGGCTAACACATTAAATTTTCTTCGGAATAAATACGTCTATGCCAACGAAAATAGATGCATCGAAAAAAAAATATTGAAACAGGTAAAAATTCTTGTAGTGTTTAGATTGTTATTATATTCTCATTTGGCATTTGAGTTGAAAACTTATTTTGTTGTTTTAGTTTTTATTCTAAAATTTGTATACAAATTTGTGTTTTAGTGCTTAGTGATCTTGTTGAAATCTAATTTGAGTTTGGAATTTTATAGATTATAAAATGGTGCAACTTTATTGATGGTTGGAAGACTAAACGACTTAAAGGATGAGCAGATAACTAGTTGTGACTATATGTAGTGATTGTTCTTGTTGTTTTTGAAGATTTTTCTTGATTGTTATCCAATTACCTTCTATTTTTTATCTCATATTATTGTTAATCAAATGACAATCACATGTTAATTAAATAAAATCACAAAGTACTTATATCTAATAAAAATCATATGAAAATCAAATATCAAGTAGATATCAATCATATGATAATCACATGACAATCAAATAGAAATCAAGCAGAAATTAGATATCAATCACAACCGTATTTGATTCTCTATGCTTAAACAATTCACTCATGCTTCTAATTCCCAATTAATTTCCAAATCTTGTATACCATATTGGATATTATTGAGTAACAATCTATCAAATTGATACTAAGTAGTTTGTGAGGGGATATCATAATACCAACTATGAAATTAAAATAATTAGTTGGATTGGAAAACTATGAAGGATATATCAATAATTAGTGATTATTTAGTGTTGATACATAATTGATATACTAAACAAAAACCTAAAACAATCCACTGATACATTAAAAAAACTACTAAAATAATATATAGTTGTCCTCACATGAAAACAAATAACAAAGATATCTTTGATGTTCACAATATGATTATTTAAATAGGTGCAAATTTACATGTTCTTATATTATGACCAACATGCTTACAACGACTACATTTAGTGTGCTTTGCCAATTCAAAAATTTAAGGAATCATTTGCTTATGAGGTTTTCTTGCTTGACGTTTAACAATCAAAAGCAATATAGTATCGTTCACCTCTACAATACTCTATTCGTTCACCTCTACAACTTCTCTCAATATTGCTGAACATTTAACTTTCTCCAAATATGTTAATCAAATATCAATCTCATGGTAATCAGATAACAATCTCATGGTAATTAGGTAGCAATCACAACATAAGTTATGGTACTCAATCTCCAGCTAAATTATGAACTAAGAAAATTCAAATAAGACCCTTATTGATAAATCTACATTCCTCAATCTCTTCAAATTCTGACAAAACCACCTCAATGGAATAGAGCATCAAAAAATTAAGTAGAATCTTCAAGTGAACAAATTAAAAAGAATTTGAAGTTTAGAAAGAGAAGGCAAGCCAGTCATCGTTGAGTTCAACCATTTAGGTGGAAATGGTTAGATGTTCTTCAACCCATGATTGCCAACTTTAGGCACTACACACCACCACTAGCCTCCTCCTGCTTGACCTGTAAAGCTATTTGGTCGTTTCAACGATCCTCTACATCGCTCATTTTACTGACTAGTTCAATTTTCCCCCAAAAAGGTGCAGTATATGAATGGTCGGGGCTTAAGCTACAAGGATAAACTAGTGGATAAGTTACAACCATTGAATTGCAGTGGAAGTACAACTAATGGAATTGAAAGAAAAGCTTCTATTAGCACTTGAGAGGGATAAATACAAATAAGATCATCAATAGGAAATCACCACCTAGCTCAAAACAAGAAGCATTTTTTCAACCCAAGATTAATATTAGGTTGAGGGAAAAAATTCTTAAAGAAATTTGTAAACCCCTGAATTTGCTTTACTAGTTAATTAAGATTAAGTTCTCTTAATTGTGTATTGAAGATGTGTATTATCACAAATTCAAAAGTAAGCTAAGTATGTAATGAATGATGCATTTGAAATGTTAAGAGAAGGAAAATTTTCTGTGTTATGAGTATATGCGTCCGGGTTATAAGCACAATCAAGGCATGGAGAGTTTGAGAAGTTTAGGCAATGACAAGCTGGAAAAGGGGTAAGAAATTATGTTAAGTATGGAGTGTTGAGTTCTTGGGTGAAGAAGGAAGAAGTTACACTTAGAGAAAATAGAAGACTTTATACGTTAGAGCTATAAGGCGTCATGCAGCTCGCTTTATTGAACTATGCGGCCAAAAATCCATGAAGGGGACGTTGTGGCTAAGTTCAACAAAGTAGTATGAAGGAAGTATGTGACCAACCTTGTATACCAATGTTAAGGCTAAGCTAACAAACAAGGTGGCAGAAGATCATGCATTAAAGGTAATGCTCAGAGAATATGACAATAAGTAAAAGTATGCACTGACAGAAAGAAGCTTAAGTGGTCGTAAGGCCATGCGATGAAATTAAGCTGAGGAGTTAAGCTTAATTAACCGGTAAGCAAACCAAGTGGCAACCTTGTAGACATCAATTGAAAGATAAGTATGCCAGATGGCATTTAATTAGGTTGAAATGCCATGTAAACCTAAGTATAAATTAACTTGATGAAGAAGAGAAATGGTTTGCCAAATTTTCTTACACCTGAGAGAAGAAGTGTTGCTATCACTTAAATACTTTGAAGTTTGAAGAGTTCTTGGCAAGCTGAAGGAAAGTTGAAGAAAATTCAATCAATTCATAAGGGAATAATGTTCAATTTATAAGGTTAGTGAAAGTTAAGATGTTTATGAGAAAATTCGTTAAAGAGAGTTTAACTAGTTGAATGTTGGAATTAAAGTTATGAACTCTGAAAGATTGACCAATAAGCAGGCAACTGCATACAAAGAACAAGCAAGCAGTTGACCAATAGGTGATAATGCATTTATGCGTAGACAAAGAATTCACAACTAAGGCCCTCAGAGTACGTCGTATAGTAGATATTCATCGCATAGGCTAAGAAAGTGTTTCAGTGCTTATTCGAGCACCCTGCAGAAAGATATCCAGATCTAACCAAGTTATAAGGTAAGATAATTAAGGACAGTTGATGCAGTGAAGATGGGTTATGATGCGTTAAACCTAGTTATGATGCGATGAATTATTAGTATGCGATGAAGTTAAGTTTATGCGTTAAGCTCAAAAGAGAGCTAATTATACTGACCAAAAGATCTTTTCTTATTTCAGGGCAGATGCAAATAGGGGAGGCTTGTAGACCCCTTGGATAAATAGCTTGAGACAGTGAGTGACTAGTTTTCAAAATATTTTCTAAATGTTTTACTTATGAATGCTCAATGCATAGTCGCTCTTACCTCAATGTTCAATGCATGCTTTTAGTAGTGGATTGAGTTAAACACATGATTGATGTTTCTAAAGACAATGTTATAAGAAATCCTCATGCGTTTTACTTGAGTTTTTATGACATGACCTAGCATTTACATTAGTATCCATTGATTCTTATAAGTTTGAAAGCATGTTATTAAATGATGTTAACCTGTGCAATGATATGAAAACCTACTCCTAAGCTTTGGTACCGAAGGTATGGTAAGGTACTCAGTTATATGATGATCAGTGCTACCGAGTATGGTAAGGTTAGCAAGATACTATTCAATTCTACATGCACGTAAGAATTATGTTATCGACATTGATAAGATCGAGCAAAAGGACTCTATCTCAACTAAGGTTATTAGGGATTGAGCAAAAGGGCTCTCCCGCATATTCAGGCGGGGAGTAAAGATATTCTACAGGATATGTTGATGAGTTTTAAACCATGATTTTTATGTGATTTTTTCTTTACTTCTTAAATGTTATTTTCTGAACCCTGGTATGTTGATGAGAATGTTTTGTTTTAAACCTATTTATACTATGAGTAATGAAAGCATGCTTTTTTTTTTCTTTTTTTTTTTTTAAAGGAAGTCACTTACTGGGTTTTCTAGCTCACTCTTTTTAATGTTTTCTTTCCTAGATAACAGTCGATATCTTGAGGCTTAGCAGTTCTGGCACTTAGTCACTTCTCAGACCTTTAAAAAGTATGAAGCTTAGGTGGCTTATCATGTTTTGTTAATCTCGTCTTTATGTTCATGTCCTGGGAAATAGGGCAGAGTTTGTGTCGAACAGACGTTATAAATAAGTTTGGTTTTTCTGAAACCGCCAAGTATGTTGAAGTTGATATTCTGACTAGTGGTAATTTTTATGCTTTGAGCTATTGCTGAGTTTGTATGCTAAGTTCTATAGAATTATAACTGTTAATTAGGTTTTGCAGGTGCTAAGGACAGGTTTTTAGGAGTCTGTTGAACAATAGTTTTCATAAGAGGATTGGGAATTGTTGTCTTCATATCTCTTTCCGGATTAAGAGGGTAATCTGAGAATGGGTGTGATAAAATCTAACCTGTGTTTCTTAATAAGCGAAAACTCCATGGAAGCAGAAGCATTCAATTGTAGAGATTCTATAACTGAAGATAACGGCTGTATCAATTTCTTCGTTGATAATGGATGAAACAATGATAATAATGATAAGAGGCAGTGGCTGAAACTGAATTTTAGAGAGAGAGAGAGAGAGAAAATCTTTCAGAGGTAGCTTACTGACAACCGACGAGTGACGTGGCTGGCGATCGATAGAATGTGCGAAGGCAGGTAGTTGTTGATTAATCGCATGGTTCAAAGATGAGAATGTGAGGGTGAGAGAGATGGTTGAGAAGGGAGTTTAGGGTGAAAAAGGGGTAAAAGACCTACTCGGGGTAATTTTGGAATAAAATTTGTAAAATTAGATTATTGGGACATGTGATTTTACTTTTCAACATTTTTCCATATTTGATTTTTTTAAAAAAATTGAAAACATAGTTACTAAATCCTATTTATAATATGATATACATTGCAATTTCCCTTTATAAAAAGTTAAAAAATATCCTTATGTTTGTTTTATATGACATCTGTTAGTATTTTGTTATTTAAAAGAAATATTTCAACTTTCAAAAGTTATATTTATATATTTGATATTGTAAAGAAAAAGTTAAAAAATGTCCTTACGACTAGTATATGACCATAAATCATTTATACATTTTCTCTCATCTATGACCAACATTTTCCTATTTTTCATTTTTTTATTCATTCTTCAATACCCTCTTTCATTTTTATTTATATTCTAACACACAAAAAATAGACATGTTAAGAATTTAGATTATAATTTTGAAGACAACCAGTAGGAGGTAAAAGAACAAAAATATGTGCTTTATAAAACTTTTAGTCACAAAGACTTTGTTGATTCTTTTTGTAATTCAATTTATTTTATTGGTTGTGATAAGTTAAAAAGGTCTCTCATGATCAAAGATGTGATGTTCTCTTGTTGGCCATTTTTGTTTTTGGTGATTCATTGCATTTTGTTGAGTTTTGAGGGAGATTTTAATTTTAGAACTTTGTGGGGTTTTTTTTTTTTTTTTTGTGAAAAATTATGACATATCGAAGTTTGGGTTTGGTTTGTTTGCTATGAAAATTGGTATAAGAATTGGACAAATGGAAGAAAAAAAAAACTAGAGTATCTATATGAAAAAATGCAGGCTATATGAGTTAATTTTAGGTTGGTTCTTTCTCAATTAAGATATTTTCAAAGTATGTAATCATAGTAACTACAAGAGTATTTATTCTTTTTTCTTTGAAAAGGTTAAAGGTATTGATACAACTTTTGAAAGTGTAACAACATTTTTGGAACGAGATACTAATGGTTTTCGTCTATATATTAACTTTAAAGATATTTTTGAACTTCTTAGTTTTTAAGTTTTAGATTATTTTTGAAAATTTTAAAATATAAAGATATTTTTGAAATAAAATAATCATTCATGATTTCTGTCCATAACGGGTATGAGTTGAGTTGGGTGGGTATTTATTACCCATGTTTGTTAAGCCCATAAAGAAAACCTATGGGTTATTAAAATTCCTTTTTTTTTACCTACTCAAAACTCTCCTTTTTTTTTATCCCCTCAAAACTAGGACTTTTTGTTTTCAAAACTTATTATATTAGAGAAATATTAGACCTTTTATATTAGAGAATTATTATATTAGAGAAATATTAGACCTTTTATATTAGAGAAATATTGTTGTTTTGCTAGAAGTCGAGGGTTGAGGATTGGATTAATGTAGAGGTCGAACGTTGAGAACTCGACAAACAAAGAAAAATTTGGAAACAATATGTATATTAGGGTTGTCGTAGGTTGAAGTTTCGACATACATAACTCGACAAACAAAGAAAAACTTGGAAATAATATGTATAAAGGGTTGTACATAACTTGAAACTTCAAGAAATCTCGCTAATTTTGTGATGAGGATCTCGCTCTAGAAGGAAATCTCGCTAATTTTATGATGAGGATCTCGCTCTAGAAGGAAATCTTGCTAGAAATGTGGGTTCAATCTCGTTAATTTTGTGATGAGGATCTCGCTTTAGAAGGAAATCTCGCTAGAAATGTGGGCTGAATCTCGCTAATTTTGTGATGAGGATCTCGCTCTAGAAGTAAATCTCGCTAATTTTATGATGCGGATCTCGCTCTAGAAGGAAATCTCGCTAAAAATGTGGGCTGAATCTCGCTAATTTTGTGATGAGGATCTTGCTCTAGAAGCAAATCTCGCTAATTTTATGATAGGATCTCACTTTAGAAGGAAATCTCGCTAAAAATGTGGGCTGAATCTCGTTGATTTTGTGATGAGGATCTCGCTCTGGAAGGAAATCTCGCTAGAAATGTGGGTTGAATCTCGTTAATTTTGTGATGAGGATCTCGCTAGAAATGTGGGCTAAATCTCACTAATTTTGTGATGAGGATCTCGCTTTAGAAGTAAATCTCGCTAATTTTATGATGAGGATCTCGCTCTAAAAGGAAATCTCGCTAGAAATGTGGACCGAATCTCGCTAATTTTGTGATGAAGATCTTGCTCTAGAAGAAAATTTCGCTAGAAATGTGGATCTCGCTCATGAAGATCCTCATGAGCGAGATTCTCCTCATGAGCGAGATCCTCATTTTTTTTTTATGGAAATATGTTATTTCTATTTACTTGACTTTACTATTTGTATTTACTTGACTTTACTATCAATGTGACTGCTACTTACTTTTAACTAACACTCAAATTAATTTTACTCTTTAATTAATGAGGTTAAATTAATTTCACTCTTTAATAAATGTACCCAACTCTCTCCAACAACCACTTCTTTCTCCATCTTCTATTTATAGATGACTTCCCACTCATACGTTTTATATTTCCACTGTCTTTTTCCACGTTTCATATTTCCACTGTCTTTCCCCACTAAAAAAGGTATGCTTTTGTTGGTTACTCTTTAGTTCAATTTTTTTTTTTTTTGTGGTTTACTTCTTAGTTCAATTTATTTTATTTTATTTCTAATCTAACTATCATTATTTTGTGTTTCTTGTGGGCCCAAACTAATCACAAATCATTCCTAATTAGTTTGAGGAGGTTTGTTATTTTGAGGTTCAGAGTATCTCCTTTTTTTAGGACTTTTTTTTTTTTTTTTTATGGAATAATGTTTATTGTTAATTTGTTGGTACATTTTTTTGAAATACTAGTTTCACATTTTTTTTTTAATTAATGGTTGGTGACATTAATATTTTTATTATCTGATACTTCTTTTTATCTAATAATAAGTTCATTTTAATGGGTGAAAAACAATGAGGATCTCGCTCAATGAGGAAAGAGTGAGATCCTATTGTTTTTTTACCTCCTCTAATACTTCTCAAATTTTTTATGAATTATGGGTGAATAGTATAAAATTTTATTTATCTAATAAATACGTTCATTTCAATGGGTGAAAAACAATGAGGATCTCGCTCTCCTCATTGTTTTCACACTCCTTTGATACTTTTTCAAATATTTTGATGAAATTATAGGTGAAATAGTACTGTTATGTATTTTTTTTTTTTATCTAAATAATACGTTCATTTCAATTTCTTTCTTTTTTTTCAACTTCAATGATCATATTCTATACATTTTGGTGTGTTATTATCAAGCTAGTTTCAGGATTAATTTTAGTATGTTTTACTATCGTTTCACAATCAAAATTGATTATTTTTTTAAAAATTATGTAATTGTAATGAAATGATGGTATTAATATTATAACCAATGTTTAATTTTGAAAAATATATTTCTAATCGGTGACATAAGAATTAAAAAATATATTGCACACCAATATTCATACAATCGGTTCACCAAGTTTTGAAATATGGAAAAATGCATATTTTTTTCTATATACATCGTTTTAACACATCTTTCGGTGAAATTTGTTGTCCTAAGAACTAGGATTAGACAAGTTTAGATTATTATAGGTACATTGGGCCCTTAAAAAAAAAAAAAAAAAAAAAACCTACTTAGGGCACTTTAAACAAGACTTAATCTAAAATACCTCACACATATCACGTAAGGAAAAAAAAAAACCACTAAGCCTTTGAAAACATGTATTTTTAGATTATTATAAGTACATTGGGAAATAACACCATAAATCTAAACTATAACCCAATATGCCCAATACCGACGCTTGACATCGTTTGCTATTCTTTCTTAATCATGAAACATAATCTGCCAAATACCTTACCCTTTCAGGAACAACTTGTGTATCCCTTTCCCTATAAAGATGGATACTGTTGAAGACCTCTTTTTCGATCATGAGAATTATTTTACACTCTCAAATACAGTTATTCATAACATTAACCACATTATTGAACAACTACTGAAGGATAGAGAGACAACCGACATATGCTAGGCACTGCATTAGGCAGTTGACCTTCTTTAACCTAATTTACGAGAGTGACTTGCATGTCATGAAAGTACCCGAATGGATAGATGTACCTTTACAATTCTATGTAATATGCTATGGTCGACTGGTTGTTTGGAACCAACAAGATGTATGGACGTCGAAGAGATGGTTGTGATATTCCTACACATTCTTGCACACAATGTCAAGAATCGAGTGGTATGCAGAAACTTTTCGAGGTCTGGTGAGACAGTTTCGAGATATTTCAACGCAGTTCTTAGGGTAGTCTTACAACTTCACACTGTTTTGTTAAGAAAACCAAAACCGATCACAAATACATGCACCGATGGAAGATGGAAATGGTTTCAGGTACAAAAAGTACTCAGTTTTATATATGAATACGTCATAAATATGCATGCAACGATAGATTTTTTTTTAATTCATTATGATCACTTGAGAGAAATAGAATTGTTTAGGTGCGTTAGACGACACATACATTAAAGTGAATCTTAGTGTCGTCGATCGACCTCGATATAGGACGAGAAAGGGAGAGATTTCCATAAACGTTCTTGCAGTGTGTGATCAAAATGGGGAGTTCGTCTTTGTTTTGCCAGGGTGGGAAGGGTCTATAGCCGATTCAAGGGTTTTTAGGGATGTGGTTTCGCGACCGTATGGATTGAGGGTTCCAAAGGGTATTATAATAACCGTATACATTATTTAAACATTCGTACCTGCTACAACACATGTGCATGAAATTTCGAAACGTGTACAGGATACTATTACCTATGTGATGTTGGATACCTCAACGCTGAAGGATTCTTGGTAGCGTACAAAGGAGAACGATACCATCTCTCTGATTGGCGTGGAGCAAGAAACGCACCGACAACTGCAAGAGAATTTTTCAACATGAAACATTCTTCAGCAAGGAACGTTATCGAGCGAGCGTTTGGGTTGCTANCCGACAACTGCAAGAGAATTTTTCAACATGAAACATTCTTCAGCAAGGAACGTTATCGAGCGAGCGTTTGGGTTGCTAAAGGGGCGGTGGGCTATTCTTAGGGGAAAATCATTCTACCCAATACAAGTCCAATGTCGAGCAATAACTGTATGTTTTCTTATTCACAACTTGATCACAAGGGAGATAGGAATCGGTGCAATGCTTGACGTGTCCGATGAGGAGAATTATGCATCAGGTGGTCTTGATGAGGATCATATTGAATTTGTTGAATCATCAGAGGAATGGACCAAGTTCAGGGATGACTTAGCGGTCGAAATGTCTACTCAATGGCAAAGAGCCTGATTATTCAATGTTCATTGCTTACTTTGCTTTCACTACTGAATAGAATTTAATTATGGAACATTCCAAGTATGTCGTGAAAATGTTTTGTGCCAAGACTCTGTGTGAACAAGTTAAATTGGAACATATAATTTCAGCAGTTTATCCTTTGTTTGTGCATGTGTTTAATTTATAGCATCTTTTCATTCAACAAACATATGCATGCAGCATAATGGCAGGTAATGGTAAGAGGTCTAAACACGTATGGTCGAAGGTGGAAGACACTAAGTTGGTGGGAGCTCTATTGTATTTGGTGGAGACCGGTTGGAGGTCCGATAATGGGACGTTTCGACCAGGATACCTACAACACTTGGAGTGAATTCTGCATGAGAAAGTGCCCGGGTGCGCACTGAATTAGAACACCATTGAGTGCAAGGTGAGGAATCTGAAGAAACAATACAACGTAGTATCAGAGATGTTAAGTCAGTCGGGGTTCAGCTGGAATGAGGAGTTCAAATGTGTCCAAGTCGAGAGGGAGATTTTCGATCTTTGGGTTCGGGTAAGATTCTAGAAAAAAAATGTACGGATACGTGTTATAATATAAATATTAATAATGTGTATATGTATCAATGCAGAGTCATCCCAATGCGAAGGGGATGTGGAACAAGCCATTCCCACATTATGATGACCTTTCCACCGTATTTGGGAAAGACAGTGCAGTAGGGCAATCAAGTGAGGACCCATATGTAATGGCGACAAATGCATTCAGAGAGTTTGAAGATGAGATTCGACTTAGATCACAGGACTGTCACACCCCTGAGGTTTGCCAAACAGAATCATCATTAAATCAAGATGAAATAGATGAAGAGCCAGCAGAGCAATCTACAGGTAGAGCAAGTGTACCTGTCGAGTCATCTCGAGGCAGTAAGAGGAAGAGGTCATCATTCTAAGTTGAAATGATCGACATCATGAGATCGACTATTGAAATGCAGAGCACACACATGGGTAGACTTACATCGTGGCAAAAGGAGAAATATGAGCTGGAGTTCGGGCGTCGGAAGGAAGTAGTAAATGCCATATACATAATTGATGGCCTGGATGAGGATGAACAGGTCACCCTTATTGACCTCGTTGTCACACACATTCAGAAGACACATTGCTTCATTGGAGTACCAGAACACGCACGGAAGAGGTACTTCTTCCGTTTACTAGGAAGAAACATGTAGACTGACTACACCCCTACATTTTGTTTATAGTTCTTTTGGATAACAGAAAATGGACAATGGACTGTCATGTCGAAAAGAATGATAATTTTTGCATACTTGAAAACATGTACTTTTTGTGTTTGTAAATATAACTAATATTACAAGTATCGAAAAGAACTTATATTTTGTGAATTTTTTTAGATATATATACATACAAACATTCAATATGAAATATATATACCTTCAATATATATACAAACATACAATATACAATATACCTATTAATTGAGCAGCAATATGAAATATATTTTGTTGGTACGTTTTACCGATTGAAGAGAATTAGAATTATTACAGTTTTTGAAAAGAATATATGAAAAATAATCTATTATGTTCTACAAATTGAAAAAAAAATTGAGATTGTCCAGTTTATGTCATAAATGATTTGAGAAAATAAGTGTATATTTGAAAATTAATCAACAATAGCAAAGCATAAAACTAAAAAAATAAAAAAAAATGAAATAATGAAATAAAAAACAAACAGAAAAAAATAGAACTAATCTCATTTAAAAAAAAATTACATCAGATCCTTCAACTCAACTAACTCTAATTACCAACTCAACTCAACTCAATTCTCTACTTTTATTGTATACCAAACACACCCTAAGAGTAACTTAAAAACAAATTAGGGACATTTGCTCTAATTTTGCCTAATAATTATTATCTATGGCATTTTCTCTTACGATTCTTGATCATACTAATTTGCCGACATTAAATTAAGCGTAACCTCCACACCACACCAAACCACCAAAGGAAGAAATCTAGATTCCAAATCAATTTTACCACCAAACCAAAATAACGTTCCTAACGGCAGCAACGACGTCGTTTCAGTAGCAAGCTTGAGCTTCAATCATACCCAACCTAAGATCCGTTTGACCGCAAGATTCGAGAAATCAGAAGTCGTCAATCATATCAGAACTCAGAGCAGCGATTTTTAGCAACCCCAAGAACCCGATTTGTCTATCCAAATACCGATCCACGCCTGCAAATCAGCCACACTCTTTTCTCTTTCCGAACTTTCTGGCCATCGTCAATTTTCAGTCTCCGCCATGTGTAACGGCCACCACCGATCTTTGTTCAGAGGTAGCCTTTCTCCCTACCAGAACTCCATACCGGAAAACGGCGACGCTTCTGTTGTGGACAATCTACGGGGTCGATTAGAAGAAACCGAGTTGCGGCTGGCTCAAGTTAGGGCTCGAGAGGCGGAGCTCAGCCGACTCTTGGAGGAAATGAAACGATTAGTCTCTGTGATGGAGATCCTCGAAAACTACCTGAAACGGCAGTACACCGACCGCCAAGAATATGTGGTTCGTCTCCTCTCCCCTATATCTAGAAAATAGAAATTCCTCTTCGCAGCGGTGTCTATAATTTTAGCGCTACCATCCAACACTCGTTTTGCGTACTTACATCTTCGTTCTTCTTATTCTCCCTGATTGTATTCGCCACCAAATCTATGGATATATTCGCCCTTGATTTCACTTGTGAATGGAATCGTCGAATTGTTACCGTTAACTCGTTTAATTGAAGGAGATTTTGACTTTGTTAGAGCTTTGAATGAGCGCGAATTGCAAATCGCTTAGAAGAGCGTTTTGTTGTTTCTTGATGGAATTTATGGCAGTTTTCTGTAATATAATTAGTCATATTGTAAGTATTTCTCAGATTAACATTGGTTTCAAAAGATTTTTAGATGAAACTTGTGAGAGAGTCGTCCACTTCAAGTACCGAAGCGATTTCACTTAGGAATGGAATCGTGGAATTGATACCATTAACTCGTTCAATCGAAGGAGATTTTGAGTATGCCGAATGAGAGCGAATCCATGAGAAGAATGTTTTGTTGGTTTCTTGATGGAATTTGTGACATTTTTCTGTAGTATAATCAGATATAATTTATTCTCTGACTAGACTAACATTAGTTTGAAAAGAAAAGATTCTTAGATGAAACTTGGTGGCAAAACGTTTCATTTCAACTACTGAAGAATATGGAGGATTGAATTTTAATAGTTTCTTGTTCTTCAAATAGAAATAAGGGTAGTACGGACAAGTACAAATATTATTGCTCTTAGTAAAGATATGGGGAGGGGATGGGAACAGATCGTGAATATGAAGAGTCCATGTTTTCGTTTGCCGGGTTTTACTGAATTGAATAGAGAAAGAAAGAAAAATAAGACAAACTTGTCTACTTTTTGAAGTATACATTCTAATATTAGTTGCTAAAATGTTTAAACGTTTGAGGTCTCATTTTGCCAGTCTTGAATTAGAGAGCGAAGAGTATGATTAGGGGTGAGATAAGGGTGCTGCAGCTTCAAGTTAGTCATTGGTGATGTATCATGTCCTGCTCTTATCCATTGTTCTATGGCCTCTAGCTCGTATGAAAACCCATCTGCTGCCACGTGTGGGTTCTTCATCACTTCCTGCACCCACAATTTACCATATTTAAAGCCTTTTATACCATGAACTCAATTCTGTTTTTAGTTGAACTAGAAAGTAAAATAAATTATGGCTCATGGGTAATAGGTATAATAAGCATTGAATGTAAGTAGGCACTTGTTTGATTCTTAGGAAGCAGGGAAGAGGTTGTAAGAATGGAGAAATTCCATGAACCTGCAAGATGGGACATATGAAGATTCGTGGCACATCATCTACGTCGTCATTAGCTGCATCTGTACCTTCAGTAGCTCCTACATCCTTTCCCATTTCCAACACCAGATCATCTGCTTTTCTCTTGATCTCATCGATCTCTTCCATGGCTGTTCCCAAGTTAACATCTGAATTGGAAACATTTGGAGTTGCACATCTCAAAGCCAGATCAAGTAGCCCATCAACCAAGCTTAATGGCCACTGTCCAGCTTTATCATCTAGAATCTGGACCAGACCCACCTTGCCCATTGACAATGCCTTCTCAATCAGCCCTTCCCAAGTCCTCCCGGTTACAATATGTACCAACAGAGCCCCAAAAGCTCGAATATCCAACTCAGTACCACTAGCTTCTTCTAATTCGTCGAGCCCAAAACCAGTGACTTTGGCAGCAAGGTTTTGGTCCAGGAGAATTTTGGACGGGGTGAATTTGCCATGTGAAATGGGCTGAGGTTGGGCTTGGTGGAGGAAGCTCAGGCACGAGCATACCTCTGAAGCTATACGGATTCTTTCATGCCACATGAGAGGGCCACATATTTTCTTGGATCTTTTGCTGGAATTGGAAGGAAGTAGTCTGTCACTTAAGCTACCGCTATGCATGTATTCAAAGACAATGCATTTGAGCTCGGGGCAGAATCCCATCATGGCAATCAGATGAGGGTGATGGATATGGCTTAAAAGCTCCACCTGCAAATAAACATCTCAAAAGACTCGGTTTAGATGGAAACATATAGTTGACAGTCGAAACAGTTGAAAAGTGGGCAGCTGCTACCTTAGATTGGAAATCGTCTTCTGACAAACGATTTCCTGAGTCAATCATCTGGATTGCAACTGAGATATGGTTGATGCGTCCTCTATACACACGGGAACTCAATCTCATTTGTTCTGAAAAGCTATCAGTGGCCAATCTGATCTCTTCCACCGTGTACTGTCTTGTACTACAAGACACTTCAGTTGACCTTTCGCCCTTTCCAATGGCATCTTTATCTTTACAGAACTCAATTCTCCGGTGAAGAATCTCTCTTTGTCTTCTCAGCTTCTCAATTTCTCTCAACATCACCTCTCTTGTTTTCGCTGTCTTCTCCAATTGACCCTCTAAACGTGATTTTCCTGCTGTGGAAATTTGTAACTTGCTTGATAATTCAGCTTGGAGTTCCAGAAGTGAACTTAATTTGATTTTGCTTTCCTCGATATCACCTATCATTTCAAGGATGTATTCTTTGGCAGAATCTAATTCTTTTTGCAACTCTTCCCTAATAGTAACCTCTTCTTTTATCTTAGCTTCAAGCTCCTCGGTCTGTAAATCATGAATGCTTTGATGGTTATGAGAATCAATGTGAATTGAATTAAACAGAGGGAAGAAACAGCTTATTATACCCGCTCACTGCACAAATGAATGGCCCACTCTGCTTTAGCTTGCCTTTCAGCACTACCCTTTGCTTCATCTTTCATCAACTGGACGGTCTTGCGGGCTTCCTCAATTTTAGTTCTCAGATGCTCAATTCTTTCCTCAGCATTCTGCCAACATCATAAGGCAATTTGTATACTGAGCAACACAACTGGTACAGATCAAAATGAGAAAACATTTCTAGGAACAAAGTTGAAAGGGTTTCTGCAAGGTTGTTACCCAAATGAACAAATTCTTAAAAAATCTAATTCATAGTCAGATAGTAAAGAAGTCTGTTCAGTATCGTAGACTAATGGACAATCAAAGGGGAAGACCACTGTCGTTGCTAGAAAGCAAAGTGGATTTGGTGGCTCCAAAACTTAACAAATCCAATGCTGAAAGATATAAATGATGATGAAAAATTATTATTTAATTTATTGCTTGACCAAAAAGTAATATTAACCATATTTGAATCCGGATGATCCAGAATCTTGAACTGGGTTAAACTTGAACTTTCAAGAACACCATCTTGATCCTGCTCACAGTCTTCTTCTTCCTGCAAATTCAATGATAGTAATTCCTCATAGTAGTTCTCTAGCTCATGGACATTATGGTCCCAATAATTTTGAGAACGCAAGGAATTCGAACTACTTGGTGAAGAAGACGAGAGACTCAAATTCCTGTCTGAGGAATAGATTGGGACTTCCATGAACATCTTTCCCAGCCAGTCCTTTAACGAGTGCTTAGTGCTTATTTTAGAGATCCTTACACCTTTATCATCTTCCATGATTCTTTCATCTCTGAGAAATACCTGTTTTCCTCCCCATATTACAAATAACTCGCAAAAATGAGCCTTGTTCCTATAAATGTAAAATGATCCACTAATAGCATTCTTTGGCTTCCTGCAGAAGAACATTCCACACTCAAGATGTTTCAATGTAAAAATTGAAGTCTTATCTAATATCAAATCTCAAAAAGCTCTCTGCATACCAAGATGAAGATTTCATGAATGTGAAGCCAATGACCAAATTGGTTATTCCCAGTTCTGAAATCAAGTCAACAATGAGCTTATGAACAGGCTCATCAGATTTCTCGACCTTGAGAATCTCGGCTTTGACCTAAAGCCACAAGGGAATCAATTACTGGACCAAATGTTAGAATTTGGCAAGAATCAATTAAGCAGAGAAGTAATATAACTAGACCTTGCCACAGAAATCGACATATTTAGAAAGTAGCTTGTCGATCTTTTCCTGCTCATATCTCCTTAGAACTTTCACTTTGTCCTCACTTACAGAACTCGCAGGCAACTTCCCGACTGAAATGAAAAGCAACCAACGAAGATTAGGAGAAGAAATATGAAAGCAAACAATGAATAACGAAGAAAAGCCAGAGTTTACATGGAGTATGGACATATTCTATTGAAGTGCTGTAGGCGACGTGAAGAATCACTATTGAAATTGGGTGAGACTTCCATTTCCTCAGAGTCCAGCCTAAGGTCTTGAACCCATCGTGAAGATCGTTCCCGATTGCGACGAAGACCTTCTCCGCTTTGCTGTTCATTGCCCGATGATTGATTATCAACAAGTCACTTTGGCGTTGCTGATGGCTTCCTCAAAGCGTTAATGGGTGGAATAGGAATTGGTAAGGTTTTTGGGGGTCTGTTCTTTTTTTTGGAGGTTTAAGAGTGAAATCTTCATAGAAATTAGTATGCTGCGGATTTTCAATGTTGTGGCGAAGACTTTTTTCCCATCGTCCTTTTCCATTTAAATTACTCTCTCTCTCTTCTCTTCTCTATCTGATGAGACAAAAGGACGGCCAAGACTTTTATTTTATTTTATTTTCGCGGGGCCTTGCCTTCAGAGACGTTGTTTCGGTTGGCAACTGGCATCATTTTTTCTTGGGGCTGTTTTCCGTTTTTCCCCTCTCTCATTGTTTTTAAATAGATAATTCCTCTCTTTTTTCAAATAAATCATCGAAAATTGTAACTTTTGAGGCTTTTAGAGTTTTTTCTAATGGATTTTACAGCTTCTTTGTGTTATAGTTTTGGGGACAAATATTTTATATCTTAGTTTGTTTTCCAAGATCTTATTACTATTGTTATAATTAAATTTTACCTTATTAATTGTTTTTTAGTAATTAAATTAATTTATAAAACTATAAAATATATATTTATTCTTATTTTAATTGATTATTTAATTAACTAATATAGTAAAAAAATTTAATTTATGATTAGATCAAAAGGAATTATTTTAAATGATAAAACTGTTGAAAATATTTATAAGTAATAGTAAAATATCACAATCTATCTCTCTGTGGTAGATTGTGGTCTATCGCAATAATAAACACATGTAATAGTTTAGTTGTTTATCGCAAATAAACAATAAAATTTTGCTATGTTTGTAAATATTTTGGTTCATTTTATTGTATTTGAAAATAGCCTCTAGATCAATATATTTTTTTTTATGTTTAATTAATTAAATTATATTTTTCATCAACAAAAGTTGTAAACACATACTCATCTTATATTAAAAATGCAATTTAAATTAATTAAAAGTATTAAACATTATTAATATTATTTTAATGTTTCATGTGTAAATTTAATATTAGTGGTAGTATAGAAAACTTTCTATGGTAGATTTTTTCTCTCTCAAATTAGATTGTGAGGAAGCATTTGTAAATTGTTTTTGTTTCACCTACTAAAATGCATGTTTGAGAGTGATTTTGAAACGGTTAAAATCATTTTTGTCATGTTTAAAATAATTTCGAAACATATTTTTAATAACTTAAAATCAATTTAATAATTAATTTTATTCTTTTAAATGTATTTTTAAACCATTAAAACTGATTTTGAATGATTAAAATATTTTACAAGTAATTTTTAAAATGACAAAAGTGGTTCAATTTTACGTCATAAGATTACAAGCACATACTTGAATATTAAAAATTAAAAATTTAGTCTATACACTTTGAGGTTTGTCTTTAATTTTCTTTCTAGACTTTCAAAATTGTAGAAGTTTCAAATTTACACATAATGGACTGATTAACTTTTAAAAGTTTTGATTTGTCATGGATCTATTAGACATAAATTTGAAAGTTAAGGGACTCTTTTATACCTTTCTAAAATATGATAGACAAAATTCATACAAAGTTCAAAGTTCGTGGACTAAACTTATAATTTAACTTGTACCAAAATATTATTGAAATGATTTGTCGAACTATGTTTACTCATTAAAGTAGTCTAAAGACGAACTATGTTTACTCATTAAAGTAGTCTAAAGAAGATTTTAAACACCCTCATTCTTTACATCTAGTACAACAAATACACATCTTCAAAAAGAAAAAGAAAAAGAAAAGAAAAATACAACAAATACGTATTTTAAATTTAAGATGGAACTCATCTATTTATTTAAAATAAAAGAGAATGAAAAGCACTCTATCATCATAAGGGAAAATTTCCCTACAGATGACCCAATTTTAGGGTCTAAAATGCCAAATGACCCATTTTTAACAAATAATGTCAATTGACCCTCTACTTACGTCATCACGGGAATAGATTACAAAAATTGCCCCTGATAACCCTTTCACTCTCGCTTCCCTAATCTTGCTCTCGTTGTCTGTTCATCTTCCATCGTGATGTGATTGTTTGTCACTGTACGATTGATTTGACAATTTTCACGAAATCTGTCTACAACTTAAAATCGTTAACACAAAAATAGTGTATTCTTTAAAAATTTAAACTTCATTTGAGCTGTCATTTTGTTGAACGAAGATTTATTGAACGAGGTTTTCCAGAGCGGATTTTTTCTGAACCAAACAGAGTTTTTAGAATGGGGTTTTAGAACGGAACAAACTTTTCTTGAACTTGGTCCATTGGTGTTTGTAGAAACGTGGTCTCAAAACAGGTATGTATAGACATTGTAAAATAGAATAACGAAAAGGGTATGAGAAAGAGGGACAAAGAGAAAGGTGGAGAGAGCGACATTGAGCGACACCGAGAGAGTGGACTTGAGCGACAGCGAGAAGTGCGAGAGCGAGAGACAAGAGAGCGAAAGGCGTGGGAGCGACAACGAGAGAGATCCATGTGTATTACTATCTTAATAAAAAATGTTCTCTTGCTTTGTAGGATGACACGAAAGTGTGTACTAATTCGATACGGAGGTTATTGGGATGAGAACCAAAATTTGTATGTTGGAGGCGAGCTAACAGGAATCGTTGTGCCTATTACCTTGAAGTATGAAGAACTTAAAGCTCACGTTTACAGGATTGCAAATGTAAGTTGCTCAGAGTTTGATGTTGTTATGAGAGTTAAATATAAGCTTGACTTTGAAGCCCCTCCACACTACATACGAAATGATGGTGATGTTGACTTCGTTCTTTGTCGGCACGATCTTTCTACAATTCAGATATATGTAACACTAAAATCATACCACGACGAAAATATGAATATAAGTGATGATCGTATAGGTGTAGATAGACAATACGAGGCATCATATGAGCTTAATCGATAAGAGGGTGATATCCCATTGTCTATGGACACTCAACCATCAACATTATCAATAGACAATGACAACATTTGTGCAGCGGACTTGGAAAGAGAAACTCAATGTAACAGACCTGTGCCTGGTAATGAAAGATCAGCAGGCTTGAATTTTATGGATTGTGGTCCTTCAGAAGAGCATGATCCTTTCGTGGTCGATAATGAGAGATCAGAAGGATTAAATTTTATGGACTGTAGTCCTTCAGAGGTGCATAGACCTGCAATGGCTGTTACTGAGAGATCAGGAGGATTGAATTCCATGTCTTCATATCGTAGAGGGGAATTGATATGCTTGGCACCTCTTCATCTGAGACAGATGTTGAAGTTGGTCAAATTTTTTTGAGTAAGAGTAATTTAAAAATGAGATTGTCTATTCTGTGCATAAACAATAATTTTGAATATAAGGTAAAGAAGTCAATCAAGTCTTTGTTCACTGTTAAATGTATAGAGGATAATTGTAAGTGGAGCCTTCGTGCGATTAAAATTCCAAGGTGTGACATATTTAAGATCACGAAGTATATGTGGTCGCACACATGTTCTATTGGAATTTTAAATCATGACCATAGACAAGCAACGACTGCGGTAGTTGGTGAACTAATCAAAGACAAGTTTACAGGCATAGAACGTGTTTATAAATCTTGTCACATTGTCGAGGATATGAGGAGAGAGTACGACATAAATATAAGTTACGATAAGGCATGGCGTGCAAGGGAAACCGCTTATGCTCTCGCCAAGGGTACTTCAGAAGAATCTTACACTGTTCTACATGCATATGGTGAAGCGTTAAAGATGGAGAATCCAGGTACAAGGTTTGAAATCGAACTTGAAAATGATGTCCATTTCAAGTACATGTTTATGGCATTAGGACCTTGTATTAGAGGTTTTTCAAGTTGTCGGCCGGTGATAATTGTTGATGGATCGCATCTAAAAGAAAAATACAAAGGAACCATGTTGGTCAGCGTCTCCATGGATGATAACAACCAAGTTTACCCACTAGCATATGCCATAGTGGACAATGAAACTGATCGAGTTTGGAAGTGGTTTATGTCGAACTTGAAGTGTGCCATTAAAGAGCCCCCTAACTTGGTGTTTGTGTCCGATCGAGTGGTATCTATTGGCAATTCCATTTGTGAAGTTTTTCCCACATCATTTCATGGATTGTACACCTACCACTAGAAAATAATATTCTTTCGAACTTCAAGAACAACACGATTGTTGGGATGTTCAAGGATGCAGCTAGGGCATTTCGCATGTCAGAGTTCCAAGCACACTGGGACCAACTACGTACTCTTCAAAATGGTGCAGTATCGAGATATTTGGAGGATATTGGTCTTGAAAGGTGGGCGCATGTTTACCAAACAGAACGAAGATACAATAACATACGTCCAATAGTGCAGAGTGTTCAATTCATTGACCTAAGAATATCGACAGCTGCCCATAATGTGCTTGTTGGAACATGTTCGAGGCCTCATCCAGTCATGGTTTTATGAACGGAGAAATTATTGGGCATCTCGAACGACGTCACACTTGGACTACTGTGAAAATCGATTAGCAACTGAGTGTGACAAAGGCAAACGATATCGAGTTGAGCCGATTGATTGTTATAGGATCCATGTGCGGGACAATCGATTGGACGGTATTGTGAACCTCCATACGAAGGAATGTACATGCAAGGAATTTGACTCACTCGGTATGCCATGTTTGCATGCAATTGTGGCTGCGCAAGAAAGAAACATCCCCATCCATGGTTTCTGCAGTCTATTCTATAGTGTTGACTCCCTCATGGCTGCTTATGCAGAGCCTGTAAATCCACTCGGTCACATATCTAAATGGAAGAGACCTCCAGAATATGTGGAAAAGTATATTGCACCTCCTAGAAGAGTGGTACAGGTCGGGCGGCGAAGATTGCAAAGAATACCATCAAGTGGAGAACAATGCAGACAAATAAAATGTGGTAGGTGTAGGAACTACGGGCATAATCGGCAAAACTGCAGTGAACCGCTAACGACCGGGTGACCCATTGACTCTAATAAAAATGATTCAAATGTCGATCGATTGTAGTTGTCTATGTGCCACTTGTCTTTGTAATTATCTAAATGCCACTTGTCTATGTAACTGTAACATTTTATGTGCCACTTTAATCCTCAAAACTATAATTTTTTATGAGCCACTTGTCATTCTGGAAACTTCTAATGTCTCGCATATGAGTTTGATTACTAGAGTTTGTCTATTCATGAATCTCTTCAGATATCTCGCTTTATAAGTTTGATTACTAGAGTTTAGCTATTCTTGAACCATTATGGAAACTTCCCGCTCTCGCTCATCTCACTTTCGTTTATCTCGTTGTCGCTTATCTCGCTCTAGCACATCTCGCTGTCGGTCATCTCGCTTTTAATTTAACTTGTTGGCAATGAATCCCTTTTATAAGTGTAATTAATGAATCCCTTCAGATGTCTTGCTTATCTAAGTTTAATTAACTTGTTGGCTATTCATGAATGAATCTTCTTCTATATTTATGGTAGTTCTACACTAACAATTTAATCCGTTTTATAAGTTTAATTTAAATTAATTTAATCCCTTTTAAAGTTTGATTACTTAAATTAAACTTAAATTAAATTCTGCACTTATAATTTAATTTAACTTGTTAGCTTAATGAATCCCTTCAGATGTCTCGCTTATCTAAGTTTAATTTAACTTGTTCGCTATTCATGAATGAATCTTCTGTATTCATGGTAGTTCTACACTAAAAATTTAAATAACATAGTAGTAAAAGCTAAATTATATCAATAATATACATAATATACATGTACGTCAATAATATGGAGTGTTCATCCACAATTGACATGCCAATTGCATTCTATAGTCAGTCATCTTATCCTGAGTTGTTACAGCTGGGTCACTACCAATCACTAAATGTTTTAAGAATTTTACAACAAAAATTCCACAATCTAACGACCTGTGCTATGTATTCGTAAAGGTAGGTCGTGCTATCTTCGATTGAGACATTTCGATGTCCGACTTCGAACATTTTAGGCCATAGTAGTGAAGAAGCGAAGGTAGGGTGTAAGTCAACGGTTCAAGGAAAGACTCCAGCTTCTTCTTCGATGTCATGAAAGGCAGTGAATCAAATACAAACAATCGGCCTCTATTCAGATCAAATGCTACCAACATCTAATGCTGATCAATGTTTGTTGTCGTGTATATGAAGTCTACATCTGACCACTTGACATCAAATTTACCCATGACATAATTCGGTAACGTCTCATCCTCCCATGCTACGGCAGCTTACAAGGTCGACTTATTCTTGATATGTTTGTAAACCCCATCTTGAGAATTTAGATGACTCTTCACAACGAAAAGGATATTAAAACACATAATAGTCAACCAACATATTCCTATTCAAAAGTGCAGTAAATGGTTACCGTTATTCCAATTGGCAGGATGGTGAAGTGAGCCATACACATGTCTGGTCGCCTATAGAATTTTTCTTTCATGAGCTCAAAAATGATATTTAGGATCTGCATCCAGAACAAGATATACGTTAGGAGAGGGTTTATAACTGTATGTACTTGGTAAAAAGGACAAGGATTGTAAACTTACGTCACACTCAACCCATGAACTTGGTTCAATCAACTCCTGGAAAAAGATTTTGGATAATGGTTGAACTGCATTTTCTCGAACCTCGTTGTCCGTGTTCTCATCGACAATCCATTTCATCATTTCCTTCAATGTAGCCGCTGGAACCTCATGCTTCAAGGAGTATGGGATCTGTACTTTAAACTGTATCGTAGTTACCCCAGGGAGAGGGTACATAATATTTGGACGATCCAAAGGAAGTTGAACCCTAACTTCCTTCTCTTTTATTATTTTCTTCTCTAGTTCAATGGGAGGTGTGTACTTATCAACGACCTTCCTCTTACGCGTTGTTTTTCTACTCTCGACCATAACCTACAAAAATATAACAAAATGCTGAACATGCTGAATAACAAATATGAAGAAAGAAATTTTTGAATCACATAATGATCATACCCGTGAATTGAGATGTAGGATGTTAGAGGAGGTCGTGATATCGAGCTGTACAGGTGGTGGTGGAGGTGAGATCGGTGGAGGTGCAGTAGGTGACTTAGGTGGAGGTGGGGTAGGTGACTTAGGTGGAGATGGTGTAGGTGACCTAGGTGGAGGTGGAGGTGGGGTAAGTGACCTATGTACAGGTGGGATAGGTGACCTACGTACAATCGGGATGGGGGACATAGTGGCATCCTGTGGAGTAGGAGACCTCGTCGGCATCGTGGAACCTTTCATCGACTGTAATAGAGACAAAATAGTTGACAATTGGCCTTTCATGTCTCTCACGTTCGTCTCTAGGTTCGATACACGGGCATCCAAGCTCAATTTGAGATGTCGATGCTCCGCAGGTAGGCATATACATCAGGTTCAAAATTGGCTCCCTCCTTGCGGCCTGAATCCTCTGGGACAGAACACTCCTCCTCAAACTCAGGATGTACGTCACCAACCACCAGCACATTATGAAACATATCCTCACTGGGAGTGTAAGTAGGCTGGTGGATGTTTTAGTCCCCATCAGATTCTTCATCCCTCGCTTCACCTTTTGAATTACCCTCTTGTTCACCTTCCCCACCTTTTGAACCATTATTATCTGAACCACCGTCACTATGTAGAATACTAGAGCTCCCTGAACTCTCGGTGTTGGAGTGTGCTTGTCTTACCGTCTGTCTATCAATTGGGGCGTCCCGAAACTCCTTCTCAGCCTTGGACATGATAAGACCCTCTTTGACTTTTGTCTGTATTAAGGAACCCAGTAAGATGGTTAGTGTACATTTAACTACCGAATAAACATACTGTGGCTACATAGATTACACTTACATTTTCAGACTAAAAAATGTCTCTCTCGAGTGTTTTGAATGACACCGAGTGGAAGCATGACCACCGTAATATACGAGGAATTGCTACCTTGCTCTTTCGAGTGGCAATGTTTCCTGCTATTGACGAAAGGATCTCGTACGCCCACATCTAAATCCAAACAACTCAAATTTATAATTATGTTAATGTCAAACCAAAGATAAAGTTAGGTTAAGGAACATCTACCTGGAATGCTTGGGGAAATCCATGGAGCGAGTACTTCACAACATAATTTTTATTTCCCCTTACTTTCTCCTTGTATAGACTAAACTTATCTTTAAGTGCGGTCTTCAGGGAGTCGAGTGTCCTTTGCCAAATGATTGTACCCCAATCAAGAGAGTTGTAGTAGTTTTATGTCTTCAACATCATCAAATAGGGTATGATCCACAACATTCTTTTGCTTGTTTTTACCCATCATTGCAACCTCTGTGTAATATAGGGTAATTTTCACTACATCCTCATCATTTTCAAATACCAATTCTTTGTATTCTTCTTCAAGCAAATGCAAGTGGAATGCGTCTGAGGCCAACTGACTACCAAAGTACTTGATAAAAAGTTCGTGTGAGGACTCCTCACTCCGTCCAACTCGCGTAGAAGACCGCCACAAACCAGTGATCAATAAAAATTCGTCCTTCGAAAATATGACGACCTTTCCTCTAACAAAGAAACTGATTGAGTCCATTCCTAAGTTCCACACTTCCCTCAATAACATATGGTGGATTAGAGGGCTATTGAATACAAGTTCAATATCTAGGAATCGACCAAAAACTGTTCTCTTGAACATCTTTAATTGCCTTTTGGTGAGCTTCTGCTTTACAATCTTGTTGGCATTGGCAACATTGGCCAGGCAAGTTACTTGCCCGAGAAACCTATCAACTTCACAAATTTTCAAAGATTTCAACATCTTAAATTACTCCTGCATTATTCAATGAACATTCAATTTATCAGTTAACAGGTTCATACTAAAAAATCACTAACAAAATATACTGTAAAAGTCTCGCTAATCTCGCTATCTCTTGCTAATCTTGCTCATCTCGCTCTAGCACATCTCTCTTTCACTCAAATCATTCTAGCACATCTCGCTTTCACTCGAATCGCTCTAGCACATCTCGCTTTCCCTCGAATCGCTCTAGCACATCTCGTTCTCGCAAAACTCGTCCACTAACTTGTCATCTAACTACCTTTGTCCTCAACCAATGCAGAACACATCGAAACCTAAAATAAAAGACCGATCAAACAATATCAACCTAAATAAATGCTACACAATATGGAAGACAAAAATTAAATTCAATAACCCAGTAGAGAACTTCGATTACGGCAGTAGAGAACTTCGATTACGACAGTGATGGTTTTGCAGAGCGAGATGAACGACACTTGCACGTACAACAATTTGTTTTCCTTAATTTTGAGCGGAGGGGGACGATCGTTGAATTTGAGTTGAGCGCTATAGACTAGAGGTGCATTTTTGTAATCTATTCCCGTGATGACGTAAGCAGAGGGTCAATTGACATTATTTTTTAAAAATGGGTCATTTGACATTTTGGACCCTAAAATTGAGTCATCCATACAATTTTCCCTCATCGTAATCACCATTATAATTTAGGGAAAAGGGAAATAGTCCTTTTTGTGGAGGTTGAGTAAAGGGGAAGTGCTAAGATTTCTTAATAAAATAAGTTGGGTTTCTTAGTTGGAAAATATTCCCAATTTCATTTTTTTCTTTACGAATATTACTTTCGGTTAAGGAAGACTTTATGATAAGATACAATTTAATGTGACGTAATTTTATTAATTTCTTTAGATACAACAAATAAATATTTAATTCGTGTCTTCGTTTTAGTTCTCTTTGTTAAAAATAAAAGACTAGAGAAGAGAATAACAACACAGTTATGTGGAAACCCTGGTACAAGGAGAAAAACCACGATAGAAACTGATTTTTATTATTAATTCTAGATTAGTGGGAAGCCCTAAGGTACATATGATTACTAAAATACCCCTAGGTTTACAAGCTGTTTTTCGACACTCCCCCTCAAGTTGGAGCGTAAATATCGATAAGGCCCAACTTGCTAATACAGTAATCAAAGCTTTGTCTCAGTATCCCTTTTGTGAGCACATCTGCAATTTGCTGATTTGAGGGAACATAAGGAATGCATATACTTCCGTTGTCAAGTCTCTCCTTGATGAAGTGTTAGTCGATCTCAACGTGTTTTGTTCTGTCATGCTGAACAGGATTATTTGCAATACTTATTGCTACCTTATTGTCACAGAACAGTTTCATTGAGAGCTCATTGATGAAGATCTGACAACACTTTCATCAACCAAATTTCTTCACATATCCTTAATCTCATGGCCCGATACTCAACTTCTGCACTACTTTTGGCCACAACTCCCTGTTTCTTGCTCTTCCAGGTCACCAGATTTCCCCAAACAAATGTGCCATACCCAGATGTTGATTTTCTATCAACAACAGACCTTGCCCAATCAGAATCAATGTAGGCTTCAATGCAACGTTTATCAGACTTCTTGAACATTAACCCCCTACTTGGTGTAGTTTTCAGATATCGTAGGATACGCTCAACAGCTGTCATGTGTTCTTCACAAGGGGCCTGCATAAACTGACTGACAACACTCACTGCATATGAAATATCAGATCTCGTATGAGATAAGTATATCAATTTCCCAACTAACTGTTGATACCTTTCTTTATTGATCGGGACACTGTTACTAGTATTGCTAAGCTTTGAATTATATTCAACCGGGGTGTCAGCAGGTTTGTACCCAGTCATTCCTGTTTCCGTTAGGAGATCAACCGTGTATTTCTTTGGGACACTGAGATTCCATCCCTTGACTGGGCTACTTCCATTCCGAGAAAGTATCTTAACTTCCCAAGGTCTTTAATTTCAAATTCTTTGGCCATCTTTGCTTTGAGTTTCACAATTTCATCATCATCATCACCGGAGAGCACAATATCGTCAACGTACGCAATGAGAACTGCTACCTTCCTTGAACTTGACTTCTTTGTAAAAAGTGTGTGATCCGAGTGCCCTTGGGTATACCCTTATCCTTTGAAAAAGATGGCAAATCTGTCAAACTAGGCTCTCGGAGACTGTTTCAACCCATATAGCGGTTTTCTCAGCCAGCAGACTCGCTATTTGAACTGATCTTCAAATACGGGAGGAGGATTCATATAGACTTCCTCCTCAAGTTCTCCATTGAGAAAGGCATTCTTTACATCTAGTTGATGCAGAGGCTAATCTCTATTAACTACAACTGATAGCAATACTCGGATGGTATTGAGTTTAGCTACGGGAGAGAATGTCTCGGAGTAATCTACCCCAAAGGTTTGAGTAAACCCTTTAGCAACTAACCTGGCCTTATATCGATCAACAGTCCCATTTGACTTGTACTTTATAGTGAAAACCCATTTGCATCCAATTGTCTTGTGCCCTTTGGGTAAGATCACCTGGTCCCACATTCCATTTTTCTCCAGAGCCCTCATCTCCTTTATAACAGCAGCCTTCCAAATTTCAGTTCCCATTGCTTCCTGTATGTTACTCGGGATCACCCATGTATCTAAACTAGTGGTAAAGGCCCTAAATTCAAATGACAGGTTACTGTATGTCATGTAACTATGCATAGGGTACCTTGTACATGATTGAATACCTTTCCTCAGGGCTATTGGAAGATCAAGAGAAGCATCATAATCCTTCAGACTGTCAGAATTTCCATTATGATCACTGGTCTCTTCTGCTTGGGTTTCATCTTCAGAAATCACCACCTTTTCACCATTATCTCTAGTATCACTCACATTTTCTAGAGTTGTGTCTGAATCATCATTCACTGGCGTCTTCCCATCTGCTAGTGTGGTGCTGTCAGCATCTTTTCCTCCTTTTTCCTCTCAGCACTAATTAGTCTCAGTACAAGTATCAATCTCATTAATTTCAGGACACGTACCTGATGTCAGGTTTGACTTATGGATCGGAGCCGGAGATGCAACAGGTGACACTGCTTCCTTCATGAGATTTTTTCTATAGTATGTTATCCATGAGACTTGATTGTTAGGGAGGATAGGACCGATAGGTTCGGGAATAGGAGATGACTCCAACGGAACTGTATATATGGACCAATTAGTCTCTTCACTAGAGGTCTTCCCTGAAGATGGCTAATAGGGAAGAAGGGTTGATCCTCAAGGAAGGTGATATCTATGGAAACAAAATATTTATGAGAGGATGGGTGGTAACATTTATACTCACGCTGATGGAGTGGATACCCAACAAAGACCCCTTTTTAGCACGAAGGGTAAATTTCGTGCGGTTTAGACCATGGGAGTGAACAAAGGCAACACAGCCAAAAACTCGAAGTGGTACATCAGAGACTAAACGAGTAGTAAGGTAGGAATTTTTCAAATAGTCTAATGGGTTTTGAAAATTGAGGACTCGGGGAGGCATTCGGTTGATTAAGTGAGTAGTAGTAAGGATGACATCACCCCATAGGTAAGACAGGAGTGATGTAGATAGCATTAAGAACCTGAAAACTTCCACCAAATGACGATTTTTCCTCTCGGCTACCACATTTTGCTGGGGAGTGTAGGCACATGAACTCTGGTGGATAATCCCTTTGGATGCAAGGAACTCTTGGAAGACAACATTAAAGAATTCCCGCCCATTATCACTTCTCAAAATACCAATCCTGGCATTAAATTGGGTTTCCACAGTGGCATAAAATTGCTGGAATATAGATAACACCTCGGACTTATCAGTGAGAAGAAAGACCCAAGTAAACCGAGTGTGGTCGTCTATAAAAGTGACAAACCGACATTTCCCTGTGGAGGTTGTGGTTGGTGAAGGACCCCAAACATCACTGTGGACTAAGGTAAAGGGTTTGGATGGTTTATAGGGCTGGGAGTGGAATGAGACACGATCCTGTTTGGCACGAATACACATTTCACACTTTAAAGAAGACATATTAATATTGCGAAATAAATGTGGAAATAATTATTTCATGTACTGAAAGTTTGGATGTCCTAAGCAGTAATACCATAACAGAAAATCATTCTCAGAGTTAGAAAAATTTAAGAAGACAAGGCTAGTTCTATAATCATTCCTAGAGGAAGCATCATCAATCAGGAAGTAGAGTCCCCTATTGTGTCGGGCAGTGCCAATCGTCGTCTTTGAACTTAGATCCTGAAATAAAATAGAGTCGGGTGAAAATACTACATGAGAATTCAGATCTCTTGTAATCTTACTGATGGATAACAAATTATATGAAATTTTAGGAACATGCAAAACGTCCCGCAAAACCAAACCCTTAAACGAAGATAAATGCCCTTTTCTTGCAACAGGTGCGAACGATCCATTTGCAATCTTAATTCATTTGTTACCAACACTTGGATAATATGAGAGAAACTGATCAGAGGTACCAGTAAGATGATCCATCGCCCCTGAGTCAACAATCCAAGGTTTTTTACCGTTAACTCTAATAAGATCAAAAGACTATATATTGCCTGATTGGGAGATTGTACTAAATCCAACCATACTCAGGCTGGTCGTACTGTCCGCTGAGGGAAACCCAGGCAGGATATTTGTAGTGGGTAAAATAGGGAAAGAAGTTACCGGGTTTTCAGAGTAAACTGGTATGTTTGCCAAGAAATATGGTTGAGGATTTGTGCCAAGAGCCGTTTCTAAATCTGAAATCTGCGTTCGGAGATAAGCCAACCGTTGTCTCACATCATCTGGGTATTGGGTCGAATCACAACCGGCTGGAAACGGGGCAGCCACTAACGGCTGGAAGAGGTAAGTCGACATTCAGGAAGACCCTAGTCAGCTTGACTGCTCGAAGTGGTCGCCAGCTCGTTGTTGGTCGAATGAATTAGGGCCAGACGCAAACGGGTCTACCGTGTTTGGTGCGACTCCTCGTAAGTTGGACGGATCTGGCATAGAAGGACCGACCGACGCGAAGGGCTGTGACGGATCTAGTGCGGAACGACCCATAGCTCAAAACGACTATATCTGTTACTGTTTTCCCGTCGACGATACATCTGACCTCGACCAGTGTGGCTTGCGGCGACCCACGGCTCAAATCAACCAAAAACGTACCTGTCCGTCCATCGAAGACTCGTCTGGATTCGCTCGGCTCTTCTGTCTGGTGGGGCGACTCCTACTGACGCCAGCTCTCTGTCGACTGTAGCTAGAAGGCAGAAATCAACTCCAGCAGGGCTACTTGAAAACACTCCTTTACGGCCGCTCGAATAGCAGTCTTCATGTCAAAACTCGAAGTTCTATCAGCAGAAGATGATTGAGGTTGGTTCTTTTTCATAACGGCTAGGGTTTCGTCGCCTAGCTCTGATACCATGTTAAAAATAAGAGTAGGAAAGAGAATAACAATACAGTTACATGAAAACCCTAGTATAGAAAGAAAAACCACGATAGAGACTGATTTTTATTATTAATTCTGATACACAAAGTACAAGAGAATTGACCAAATAAATAGACTAGTGGGAAGCCCTAGGGTACATATAAACTAAAATACCCCTAGGGTTACAAGCTGTTTTTCGACACTCTTAATATTTAAACTTAAGTCTATAACTTTCAAAAAATAATGCGGTTTTGATTACTATTCTTTTTTAAGTATAACAAAGAATAGTATCAAACCTTAAACTTAAAAAAAAAAAAAAAAAAACCATGTCAATTACTATTAAACTAATCTCACTTCTCAAATAGATGTTTTAGTCAATACATTTTTGTAGAAGAAAAATGTATTAGTATCATTTTATTATATAGTTCAGACACTTACATTCTCAACTTGTTTTTCTTTACCTTAATAAAATTTTTTAGGTGTCGTGCATCTCTAATAATAATAAACCAACTGCTTTCTTATTTGTTTTGGAAAAAGAGAGAACACCGGAAGAAAAAAATAATTATTTTTCTAATGTGTAATAGGTATAAGTATATATGGGAAATTATTTTAAATCATAAAATCGTCGAAAACATTTACAAATAATAGTAAAAAATTATAGTCTATCATGATACATATAGACATAGATAGTAGTCTATTGCGGCTTATTGTAAATAAACAGTAAAATTTTATTATATTTATAAATATTTTAGTTTATTTTACTATATTCGATAAAAGCCCTATATATAATTAATGATGTCCGACTTACATAAAAATCTGAATAGGTTTGTGGCCAACTACCAGTCATATGAAATTTATTTCGAAGTACAATTCTGTATCAAATAATTGTTTTAAGAAATTATGAATTTAGACTCTTACAAGACTTTTTTTTTATTGCATGATTTACATAAAAATCTGAATAGGTTTGTGGCCAACTACCAGTCATATGAAATTTATTTTGAAGTACAATTCTGTATCAAATAATTGTTTTAAGAAATTATGAATTTAGACTCTTACAAGACTTTTTTTTTATTGCATGATGCATGTTACTGTGTAGTAGCTAACCAGGTTTCTTTGTGATTAAAACAAGTAATCCACTCACCTAGACACATGCTGTACTATAATATCTCTCTTTTCATACACATTTTGTTAAGAACAATTAGAATCAAGAAGAGGAAAATGCTATCTTTTATTATTGATATAATGCATGAATGTTTTTAAAACGAAAAGAAAACCAAACCACCAAACCCAATTATTCCTTTACTTTCTCATCACGAATGAGAGAGCAAATACATGCAGGAAAGACATCTTTCCATGAAAGAAAACACACCTTGAGAGGATACCAAAACTGCAATAGAATGAACAGTTTTGTTCTCCCCTCTAAGGATGTGAAAAAAATTTGGAAAATTAATAGACTTTGTAACAAAAATAATATTTACAATAAAAACTATGATATCTGCAAGTGAGCTCTCCTTCTTGTTCAATGGATTTAGAACTTCTAAAACATCAGAATCTCAAGCGTCAAATTAGTAATTAAATAATGTTGTAGGTAATTTAGCAAAAAGCGCCTGTAGCTCAGTGGATAGAGCGTCTGTTTCCTAAGCAGAAAGTCGTAGGTTCGACCCCTACCTGGCGCGTACTTTTACATTTTTACGAGTTCGTTTTCGAGTATTTTTAAAGAAATTACAAATTATGGTATTTAAAATAATTTAGCAACATTTTAACAACAACATCTACGCATCTTTTTAGTTTTTTAAAAAATAAAAACATTTTTTAGATTTTGTGCGGCCGCGACGCCGGGGTCGGACGGCTTTCACTTTGCCGGGACTTCCATCTCTCCTGTTCCTGTATGGCTCTCCTCGGCGAAGATGGTCGGGGCTATGAGCTAGCACGAAAGCTCGAGACGCTTGGGGTATGGCGGACTTGGCTCGGAGATTTCAGTTACTCCATCTTCGTGCCTTTTCTCTCTTCGACTTCCACATGGGAAACATTCATGCGAACCGACGATTCAAAATCTAGGGCTCAGATCCAGCTACAACTTAGGGCTCGAGCTCTTCTCTTCGACAAAGCAAGTATCTCCCTTTTCCTGCGTTCCACTCCCTCGCCTTCTTCGCCTTCTTATTCTACTGGGAATCCGTTATCGTCCTCTTCTCTGGCTATTTCGAAGCTCAATCCTAATTGTGAGACTCAGTTTGAATTTGATTATTTTTTTTTTCTTAGGGTTACTGTATTTCCTTAGTATTGAGCTTGGTGCTATGTATTGCAGATTTGCAGCTTCATGGTGATGATGTATATTTTACACTAGAAAATACTTCAAAAGATGGGCTTCAACAGCGGGAGGGTAATGTTTCCTCCAATAAGGCTTCCGGCAAGGTTCTATCTTATGCTCATTCACTATAGTTTTCGAGATACTTTTCTATTTACCATGCTTTAATTGGGTAGTTTTGCTTGAAATATTAACGCGTCATATTTTGGAATTTCTTCCTCCCAGTATTGTTATCTTGAGAACTACAATTTGTGGATCAAATCTAGTGTTAATGGCTTCTTACTTGGGACAATCGTCGGTCTGGTTTGGGTGTTTGATGATTTTGGGAATTGATTGGATTTGGGTTGGAACCTTAATCTAACTTGTCGAGAAAGAATGGGATTAGATGAAGTTACGGTGATCTCAAATCAATTGCATTGGTGTTGTTTGTTGGCCATCTCTCAATTTTCAATGCTTCCTTTTAAAATTTATTTTGTTCCGAAAAGTAATTAGAGTTATTTCAGGTCTAATTTGTATGTTATATTATGGAAAGTACTTAAATGACAGATTATGATTTATGCCGACGACTCCAGAAGTTGATCAATTACATCAATCTTGCTCTGCAATTTTCTTTGAAATCTGAATTTGCAACAATTGTGTAAATATTTCAGGCCTTCTTCTGGAACATGATTTATTATTATCTTATTCAAAAGAAGGAAAAGAAAAAAAAGAATATCAATAAGCTGACTCCAAGCATGACAGAATAATATCAGTATCACATGATAGCTTTTCTGTATTTATGGTTCTTGCACAGAAATATTATAAAAGATTACTTTCCCGCTTGTTAAGTTTGTGATCTCATTCGGTGTGGCTTTAATTGTTCAATGTTCATATCAGATGATTACTAGATAGGATGGGAGATTTGAAGTGCAAAATGTTTTGAGGTTAATAATATGATTTTGCTATATTTATGCTTATTTATACTTATGAGTGGTTATAGCCTGTAATTCAAAGTGTCCAACCTCCAAAGTGCAGCATAACTTACTTGTTGGCTGGATATGCAGATTCAAGCAAAAGCAGCTTCAAGTGCTGGGCCAAGATCCAGAGATTCTGACATTGGTGATTCGTCCCAAAGATTAAAAAATGAACTTCCTGAAACATGGTATGGTCAGTTCATTGAGAAGTATAGAGTTAAACAGCCATATCGTTTGTCACATGGGAACAATGTTGCAGACAAACGAACATCCGAAGGAATGTCTTCTTACCTTAGATTACTTGAGAAACATAAGAAAAGGCGTATAGTTTTTAAGGATGATCTGCTGACAAATTTTGGAAATTCTGTCTCAGCAAATGCCTCAAGTTCTGTTTTTGATTTCGGTAATTCAGTTGAAGACGATGCTATTTTTTTCCCTGAAATCATGTTTACTTTTAACAGTGTGCCAGAGAGTGCACTTCCACCGCCCGATGATATGAAAGACAATAGGAAACCTGAACTTTCTGGAGTCATTGATACCTTGACTCAACCTATTACTAGGAATTCAGCCATGATGGAGAGGCTTGGTGTGAAGCCTGATTATGTTAGCACAGAACGAGGTGTTAATGTAAACCGTGCAAAAAGTGGATCTGGAGGGAGTAGGAAAAGTCTTGGTCAAGAGCAGTCTTTTCAGATGTCTCAGAAAGTAGTAGCTCGAATGTTAATGAGTTTGGGCTTTGAGGGTGCCACAGAAGTTCCATTGGAGGTTTTCTCCCAGTTCTTGAGTTGTCATATCTGTAAACTTGGTAGCACTTTGAGAGTACTGGCTGATAGTTACAGAAAGCAGTGTTCGGCCGTGGATTTACTCAGGATGTTCCTTAAAACGATGGGATATAGGTAAGCTTGAGTTATTATCCATATATTTTTCACGAGATTGATAATTCTCACCATCTCATTTCCTCCTTTTCTTTGGGTCATGTTCCTGAAGTCATCATTCCTAGGGCTATATCTTATCTAGTTCCATAATTATTATGTTATTTTATCATTTACGTCCATGTTGGCAATCTGTTTGTCTAGATAACAAATGCTTGCAGACGCTCTTGATTTTCTTTTCTTAATTATAAAAATATTAAGCTTGAATCTGATCTCAAAGCTTGTAGAGGCTACAATAATCTTAGAGTTTTGTTAGATAGCATCTGCACCTGTGATCAAGTTAAGTTGAAGCTACTTTATGACATTTCATTTCGTTTTTGCTTGATCCTGTGCAGTAATTTTGGATCCTTGGCGGAAATTGTCAAGGATGGTTCCAGAAATTATGTACGGCAATCCATGCACCATGGAGTCCAGCCACAGTTGCAGCCGCAGGCACAGCATCAAAGCCTTCTTCAAGTGCCTCAGCAAGTATGCATCTCTATATTTTCTCCTGCATGTTAATTTTTGTTTTGTGCGACTTTTCCTTGTATGAGCTCTTTGTTTTTCGGTCTCTATTGCATGATGTTCTCATGCAGTTTCAGACGCTATACAATGAATATCAAGTTCTGGGTAGATGTCCTTTACTGGTGTAACTCTCTCCCTGCCTTGAGACACAGACAGGGAGAGAGTTAATTCATTTCTTTAATATTCCTTGTTTCACATGCTATCAATGTTGTTGAAAAGAATTGATGACATCTATTATCAATCGTTGAGCTTTGAGGGTAGCCGGATTTCCCTTAATCATTCGTCAAGACCTTGGCATCATTGCTATATTTTTGTTTGTCCTACTAACCTCTAGTACTTACTAGAAGTTAAAAAGTTAAAAACTCTATACTGCATATTGAAATCATAAAACAAACTTATTGGATCTGTAGGTGCCTAGACAAATGCATCCCCAGATGCAACAGATGGTTCATCCCCAAACATTTCAGCAGCAGCAATTTGTGCTTGAAAAGATGCGAAGACGGCAAGCGGCAACCCCACGTGCTGTTATGGAAGTGAACAAGGACAGACCACTGCTTCAAGTCAAGGTTGAAAACACAGAATTGCCAATGGATGGTAATGCCTTAAATGCTCTCAACGTCAGGCATCCTCAGTTGCAATTCCACCAACAGCAAATGGCTGCTATGTCCAATATTCAAGCTTCACCGGGAAATCAGTTCAGGCAGATGTCTTCTATGCAAATGCCCCAAATCCAGACACCGTAAGACGATCTTAAAAATTTGAAAACAACATTAACTATAAGTTTCTTCTTAGAGGTCCTTCCTGAGCTTTTGTAGCATTTTTATTGATATGCAGGAATACTAATGTTGTTAGGGCTCAACCGGTGAAGGTTGAAGGCTTTCAAGAACTGATGGGTGGGGATTCTTCATCAAAACACGACTCGGAAGAAGCTAGATTGACTTCCCCTTCAAGTAAATAGTTTAGGAGGTTACTATTTGTTATTTAATGGTATCCATGTACATGTGTAGTTCTCTCTCTGTGAACCACAATGTTCAAAACAGTTCTGCACCCATTATATTTCTGAGAAGGCATGAGCCACCAAAGTTGTGATGGTTAAGGCACCTTCTTATGTTGTCCAGTAAATTGTTTCATAAAGCAAAGCAAGTCAAGGTGGACCCATACCCTAGTGGTGCGCATACTTCCCCCTATTCCCTGTCTTCATTTTTTGTTTTTGAAAAATAAATTGCCTTTCTTAATATTTGATGATTCATTCCTTATTTCATTAGCATAAATTTATATATTCAACTGAAGGTAAGTGTATTAATAATTGATGTTACTGTAGAATGTTTGGACTGCGACTTCAAGTGGAGGCTACACTATATTTAGGGCTCTAATTATAATAGTTGGTATTTTCAATTATTATAACTTGCGATGAACTATAGTATTACTATTTCAAATCTCTATATGTTACATTGTTTACTCTTTGTTATCGTGTTTATTGTTTTTTACTCATCATCTCTTTTCCTTTTTATTATAGTGTTTATTATTTTTTACTTAGATTAAAATAGTTTACACTAACATAGACTATTATAATTTAGATTAAAATAGTTTGCACTTCAAACCTAGATTATTGTGACCTACGGACTATAATAACTACTGACAAAACACCCCTAAATCATTTATTGATAGAAAGAGGAGCTTCACTAGAAAGAGGAGCTTCACTTTCATTGGACGTGATTCAATATTTCAATCTCAATCGTTTCAATTTTATCAAATCTGATTTTTTTAAAAAAAATTTTTGGGCAAAAAACGGAATATGGGATATAGCCTAATCTTTTTCAAAAATGAATTATAAAGGTTCGCACTTTGCTGAATGATATAAAATTAAACCAATAAAGTATTGAGCGCTATAAGGATATCTCTGGAATCGATCTGTATGAAAAAAAAAAAAAAAAACAATTTTTTAGTTTAATATCAGAGAGTAGGTGAGATTACAAAGTTACTTTTTGATCCTAAATAGTGTCCTGATGAATTATATTTATGTGTTTTGCTCATCTAATTATTGCTCTATTATTGATGGAAACATCAGAAAATTGCTATGAAAAAACAAAGTAATAGATAATGGTTAGGTCTCGTTTGATAATTATTTGGTTTTTTTTTTTTTTTTTTAAAAAAAAATTAAGTTTATTTCATCCACATTTCTTAATATGATTTGTATTACAATGGTTGAGTTTTTAACCAAATTCCAAAAATAAAAGCAACTTTTTGAAAGTTATTTTTTTTTTAGTTATTTGGTTTTAAATAATTGGTGAAAGGTAGATAACAAAATAAAAAATTTAGAGGTGGAAATAGTGTCATAAGCTTAATTTTCAAAAACAAAAATAAAAAACAAAATGATTATCAAAAGGATCTTAATTTTTATTCTCAAATTTGTTTAAAAAATTGATTGTGTCAATGATTTTAATGATATCTTGTAGGATGAAATAAATGGAGTGATTTTAATATTTTACATAGTTGTAGACAATTAATGTCATGGAAATTCTATTTCCTACACATTAGTTGTCATAATTTTTTGTAACGGAAAAGATATTTTTTTGGAATAGTTTTAAATTTTCATGAGCATGTCTAAATAAACTAAGTAATAATAATAATAAAATAAAGTTGAGAATAAAGATGAATTTGGTATGGACTCAAAAAAAATATATATTTAAATCAAATACGCGTTAATCTAAAAAAAAGTTAAAGGCAAGGTATTAAATGAAAATATGGTTGTATTTCATATTTTTATTTAAGTATTTGATAGCAAATTTAAAAATTAAATTCGAATTTAAACAATTATTCTATATGTATTTGACAATATATTATAAACCATAGAACTAATGGTAGTTTTTTCTTTCTTTCTTTTTGTAGTACAACAATTGTAGGGATGAGGGATCGAACTTTCAACTTCTAAAGAGGAATGTTATGCCAATTAGTGTTGAGTTAATCTTACTTTGACGAATTAATGATAGTTATCCACTAACAGTTAAGTTGAATATAAAATATTATTAATTTATTTATGAATTTGTTGTATGTTAAAAACTTTGTATAATTATTATCTATGTAATATCATATAATTTATAATACATTAAATAATTTATTTTATATTTAGCAAAAATACTTGAATTTATAACATGGAATACTATTAACACTTTTATCTTTGTTTAGTATAATTTTGGATTTGAAAATTTCAAATTCAAAATCTGAAAAATAATTAAAACATAAAAGATATTGTTTTTAGACTTATGCCCCTATTTGATAACCATTTGGTTTTTTATTTTTTTATTTGAAAATCAAGCCAATAAACATTACTTTCACCTAAAAATTTATTTCTTTTATTATCTACTTTTTATCAATTGTTTAAAAACACCAAGCCAAAATTTGAAAATTAAGAAAAACAGCTTTTAAAAACTTGATTTTGTTTTAAAAATTTGACTAAGAATTTAATATTGCATGTAAATTATTGTAAGAAATTAGAAAGAAATAGATAATTTGAAAAATCAAAAACAAAATAATAAAATAATTACCAAAAGAAATTTACAATGTTTAGATCATAAAAGTTAAAACAATTCTAAAAAATGGAATCCATATTACTTATGAAATAGACATTAAAAAACAATTTGGATGGCCTACGAAACACATCCACGGATCTTTAAAAAGAAAAAATAAATGGTTTTCAAATTACGTGGTTTCCACTATTAACATTTTTATGTATGTTTAATATAATTTTAGATTTAAAAATTTCAAATTTCAAAATCCGAAAATAATTAAAACATCAAAATATTGCTTTCTTATAAAATTTGGAAACAATTTTAAAAAACGCATTCCAAATTGCCTACCACGTCCTAAAGATCTTTTATTTTATTTTATTTTAAAAATTTTAAATTTGCATGTAGTGGCAAGCAGCGATCACTAAATAAAGAAAAACTCTCTGTTTGCGGTACGGGTATTCAAAAAATCCGATGATTCGAAAAAATTGATCAACCCAACCTAATTCATGCGGTTTGAGTTGGGTTATCAACTCATTTGGATTGGGTTGGGAGTTCCAATAAATGAAAATTTTATGAATTGGGTTGGTTCATAGATTCACCTAATATAACTCAAATCAAAACCTGAATTTATTATTAACTTAATTATATATATATTATATATTATATATATATATATATATATATATTTTATTTATAATAATTATTTTATACATATAATTATTTTAATTTTTATTTAATTCTAATATTTTTTTTAATAATTTATTCTTCAACAATTCTTAAAAGTAGTTTCTTTGCATTTTAAAAAGAAAATTTTACTATATAAATTGAAATTGAGTAGTTAATCTTAATTCAATATATGAAAATAATTAAATTAGATTTTTACATATTTACATATTGTTTTTTTAGAATAAAATTTTAAATAAATGATCCGATTAACCCGAACCAACCCAACCCAAATATTTCATGGTTGAGTTGAGTTGGGTTCATGTTTTTTAATAAGAGTTATTTGGGTTGAAGAAATTTACAATCCAAATAATGGGGTTGGGTCTAAAAAGTCTTTCCATGAACACCCCTAATTTGCCGCAATACTTCCAAGTTCCAATGCTAAATCAATAACTGACCCTATTTTATTATTATTATAATTATAATTACTAACAATAGTAATTGAACAAAATACAATTTTGGTCTAAGTCTGAGATTTGTGTCTATTTGATCTTCAGAGTTTGGAAATGGACACTTTTAATCTTTTAAGGTTTGAGAAATGATTTTAAATGATCCCTAAGTTAAATTTACTGTTAGTTGACTAACGAAAAAAATGACTTACAGTGTGAGTTTTTTTAATAATGTGGTAATACTTATAAATTTTATATTAATTTTAATTGTAATTAGAACTTTTTTTTGGTTGGAAATGTCTCTTGTGCTTAGACCCATAGCAAGGGTTAAAAAAATTCCACATTGGAGAATTAAGCAATATCTTAAAGATATAAATATCAAAACATGTTAGGAATAACTTTAAAGTATGGTGGTGGTAGAAGTAATAATTCTTTCATCATACGTGTGTCGTCATTGTCCGATTGGATGAGTTTGGATAAGTGTACTTGTATGAAAAAGTATTTTTTATTACTCATCAGTTTAATTTTTATGTTAAAAATTAAATATTTTAATATATTTTTTATGAATATTATGCCAATTGAGCTACATTCTTGTTGGCTTTAATATTTATTATTACGATCGTGATTTATTATTTGTACCTGTTTTCTTCCGTCGAATATTTTTTCAATATCTCGTTTTTACGCCCGAATTTTGATGTTGCGTTAGAATAGCAATTGACACCAGAGTTAGCAACTCTTTGACATATGATTTTGCAGCATCATTTCTAAAAAGTGTCCAGATTCATAAAAATTTACCAAAAATCACATCCTAAAACCCTAGAAAAGCTAAATGGTCAATCTTCACCCACTTCATGACATAGACGAAGCAAAAATAGTGGTGGCAGGAATCAAGCTTGCCTCTCTCCGCTTTTCCATCATTTGAAAAGCAAACTACAGAGATAGAAGAAGGATTATCGTCTATCAGCGACTGATTTTCTTCAATTCCACATTCTGTAGATTTGTTTTGGTACTCGTGGAAGGACAATAAATTAGGGCTTTTAGGCAATTTTCTGGGGAGGCGAATGAGTTAGTTGAGACATCCGCCGTCGTCAATGAGTGGCAGAATCGTCGGACCGCTTCGATTAATTCCGGCGAAAGAGTTCAGATGAGATCGCCGATCAGTACTTGGGCAAAGGGGCTGTCCTTCTCATTCTCGGTATTTTACAATCCATCTCTCTCTCTCTCTCTCTCAAAAAAAAAAAAAAAAAAAAAAAAAAAAAAACGAAAATGAGAAAAAATCAAGTTATTTTTCCTGTTAGCAATTAACGGTAAACATAGGTTTGACATCGTGGGACAGGTGTGATATTGAAGTCAACATAGGTGTTCCTCGGAATTGCAAGCTTTCAGGGAGTTTGACTTAGATATTACCTTAGCTTTATTGATAAAGTCTAAGCTTAGGAGAAAATTTTTAATATTACATAGTACGTTCATTCATTGCTATTATTTTCTTTCTTATTTTCTTCTATGTTCACAGACTTTTCTTCTCCCTTTCTCACTCTTTTCTTATCTTTTTCTCTCTTCTCCTTTCATTTTATCTGTTTCTTTTAATTATCAATTTTGTAGATCCTATATAAATCTTAAAAGTTATTATTATAAATGGAGGTAGTGTAGAAAATTTTTGCTTCCTTCACACAAAAACCTAACTTCACTTTTCTCTTCCTTCTCTTTCACCGTCTCTTCTTCTTCTTCATTTTTTTCTCTTCCTTTCTTATTTTCTTCTTTGTTCACGGACTTTTTTTTCTCCCTTTCTCACTCTTTCTTCTTCTCCTTTCCTTTTTTCCGTTTCTTACTAATCGATAAACGATCTGACCGTCCGTGTACTTGGGCAGTCGGCGCTCCCACCATTTGAAGGTGCTAAACCGACTGCTGACACATGCACATCCCCATTATTTAAGTGACCTTTTACATTAGCAAAGCAACCACCACCCGCGGACTACCATGGTCGTTGACAAGAAGCTCCACATAGTAATGTTCCATGGCTAGCTTTCAGCCATATGATTCCTTATCTTGAGCTTTCCAAACTCATTGCTCAAAAAGCTCACCACGTCTCTTTCGTATCTGTTACGAAATTAACAAGTACAGAATACAAAAGTAGAAAATGTAAAGGAAGATCATCACACATATATATGTGGTTCACTAACCGTGCATTAGCTGCGTCCACAAGGTAGATGAAGAACAATATTATTAAAGAGAATATTTTTAGAATAAAAGAAGGTGCCACTAAGGGTTAGAGAGGAACCCCTATACTTGGTTGTTCGAAGCACCAAATAACAAATTCAAGACATTCCAACAAATCTCCACCTTGACTTGAATTCTCTCCCAGATAACAAATGTACCAAATGCAACATAAGCAACATTACTAGACATACTCAGACTTCTCCCTTATCCCTCAAAGTGTCCCACAAGGAACCACTAACAATTCAAAACATTCAGGAAGTTTAAACAATGTTGGAACTTTCCTCGTGGAACTGGTTTGGTGAACTAGCAACAGAGTTATCAGTAGTACCAATTTTCATCATTTTAACTCTATGCTCATTTCTTAAGAAGTGATATCTTATATCAATGTACTTATTTATCTTACGATGAACTTGATGATCCTTGGCTATACATATTGCACTAAAACTATCACAATATACAATAGCTTGGTCGTAACACAAACCAAGATCACCAACTAGCCCTCTCAGCCATATTCCCTCTCTAGCAACTTCTATCAAGGCCATGTACTCTACTTCAGTAGTAAACAAAATAATTATAGGCTGTAAGGCTTCCTTCTAACTAACAATAGAACCACCTAGAGTGAACATATAACTAACCATAAACCTTATACGAGATTGACATCAAAATCAGAATAACTAGTCACCAAACACTTTGTGTCATTCCCATATACGAGATCGATATCAAATGTACCTCTAAAGTAACGAAAAATCCTCTTAACAGCTTGTCAATGCTCCTTCCCAGGTTGATCCATGAACCTACTTACAACACTAACAACATAGGCAAGATCAAACCTAATACAGACCATAACATATATCAAACTTCCCACTCAACTAGCATAAAGAACTCAAGACATATACTTCTTCTCAGCTTCAGACTGTGTGAAAGCACAAATGACAAACGAACATTTGTAGTACTAGGAGTATCTGTAGGCTTTGCTAACAAACCTAGACAATATTTTTTAAATATAGCATTTCTTTGACAGGAAGAGCTTATTTTTATCTTTGTCCCTATAGATCTTAACACCTAAAATTTTATGAGCACCTAAATCTTTCATATCAAACTCAACACTGAGAAGGTTCTTCAGTTTCTGAATGTCAGACTTTGACTTTGCAGCTATGAGCACATTATCTACATTTAAAAGTAGATAAACCATTGAACCATCTTCAGTTTTGTTGTGATATACACAACAATCATACGGACTCTGGTTATACAAGTCCAACCACGTAGCTGTCAAACCACTTGTACTACTGCCTTGGAGACTACTTTAGCCCATACAAAAACTTCTTCAACTTGCAAACATAATCTTCTTTGCCTGAGCATGGAAACCATTTGGTTGGGTCAAATAAATCTATTCTTCCAGCTCTCCATGTAAGAAAGCTATCTTCACATCTGGTTGCTCAAGTTCCAAATTTTGATGTGCTACTATAGCTAGTAACACCTCAATGAAAGTATATTTGACTATTGGTGAGAAGATCTCATTACAATAAACTTCTTCTCTCTTGGTGAACCTTCTAGCAATGACTTGAGTTTTATATTTAATACCCTTTAGAGATGATATTCCTTCATTTTTCTTGAAGACCCATTTACAAGTGATAATCTTCTGCTCCTTAGGCCGTGTAACTAATTCCCAAGTCTGATTTTTATTAAATGATTCCATCTCATCCCCTATAGCAACAAGCCATTGAGCAGACTTAGTACACGACGTAGCTTCTTTATAGATGGATGGCTCATGTAGATCCACCTCTTCAGCAACCTGTAGTGCAAAGTTAATCATATCTTCAAAATTATATCTCTTAAAAGGTCCAACACCAACTCTTCTAGTTTTGTCATGAGTTATACTTCGTTGATCTATTTGTCAACTAGAATGCTCAGGCATAAGATTTTATGAAATTTCGGTCACCTTAGTTTCTGGTAGCATGACGGTTTCTGTAGTAACATGTTGATCTTTTTCACCTTGGTATTGTAATTCATTCACAACTGAAGTGAATTGTATCTCTACCTATTTATCAACACTACTACTCTCTCCTACACCAGTAGACGTCACAACAGACTTCACATTTGAGTTAAGCATGGAATTCTAATAAAAAAAACATATTGTTACTAAGTATAACTTTACTCTCAAAAGGTGACCAAACTTTATATCCCTTAACTCCATCTCTAAAACCCACAAATATACATGTTTAGTTCTCGGTTCTAATTTATCCCCATTAACATGATAGTAGATAGTACTACCAAAAACTCTTAATAAAGAATAATCTGTGAGGTCTAAATCTCGTAGTTTGTAATCTTGTAGCCAACCCTACATTAGAGAGCATGCACCTCGTGTTGGATTTATTTCCTAAATCTCGTAGTTTGTAATCTTGTAAATATTATTATTTATTAATAAAATAAAGAGGTATTTTATTCATTTATTAGTATTGCATAACTTAATCTAATAAACTAAGACCCATTGTTATATAATGTAACTTGAATAGTATGTGGTAGACATACAATTGGATCATGTTCAAGTAATAACATTAAAGGTCTAGTATATGGATAATGTTAGGTATCTTATCCTATTAATACTATGGATAAAACCCACTTTGTAAATGTTATAAGTGTTGTAAGTGTTATAAACAATCTGGTTGAAGTCGTTCATGTAATAGACATGTGAGTATGGATATCCTATATAAAGAGTTTGTATAAGACCAGACCATGAAAAATTAATCTTCACTACAACACCATTGATTGAAAAGATTTATATTTCATAGGACAACCGTAGGTAACTCAATCTCAATCATGAGTGAGTTATGGACTCCTACCTATAAGGGACTGTCCTTTGATTTATATGGGTAGGAGTGGCCCGAGTCGTTGACTTAATATGCCTACCATTTTAGGGATAGGACCGAATGGAGAGCTGGGAATATAGCTACACGAGATGAAATTTACTTCTTCCTGTTTTTAAGGAAAGTAGAGGAGCTGTTCTCTTAAGTACTGACTCTCGGTCTTAAACAATAGAGATAACTCATTAGCTCGAGAGATATTTTTACTACAAGAATCTGAGGTTTGATGTCGGTTGAAAAAACTAAAAATGGATTGATGCGTTATTTTATGAAGTGAAATTATGAAATGAAATGCGGTGATGGAAATGCGTTGAGCAACAAGTTTTCTCAGCAGAATCCAAGTATAAATTCCACTGAGTTTCTTGATAAGTCCAGGGTTGAACTCAGAGACAAGGGAAAACGGTATGCGGTGATAATTTTCGAGAAGACTTTGCGATAACCAATAAATCAAATAGTTGTTTTTGGGTTGTTGTTTGCGGTATGAAATAAATGTATGCGGTGGAGTTACGAAGAGAATTAATAATACGGAATATGCGATGAATATGCTTGGAACGGGTTGAGAAGGTGTTCAGCTAACACTTCCTAGGATGCGTTCATGTTATGCGATCATGCAACACACATACAATAGCACAACATCTTTCAACACAAATGCTACGGATTCTAGTATTAGAATGCATGCGATATATGCGATGAGTCAATAGGACCTACACATAAATCTCTATTCTTATTTATGACAAATGACTTACACACAAATAAGGCAACCACATAATATCATAACCTATCTCTAGGATGCATGCGATGCATGTTAGCAAACAGGGCTTATCCCTAAGTCTCTATCTCTCGCTTATGCAGATCTAATCTTGCTCTCTCGAGTCTAGATTCTAACCAAGCTCTCTCAAGTCTTAAGTTATTTTTTAGACTCTCTCGAGTAGCTCTAAAGGGGTGTTGGGCGCAACATAAAACAAGATAATCGCATGCGATGAAGATCCTAGGTCATGTTAGCTTAGTTCTTCTCAACCCATTCGATAAAGTTAGCTACTTATGCGTGCTTTTAAGAGAGTGAACAGATGTAGAATAGCAAGTTCCATTTTATAGATAAAGAGTTAAAATACAAAATAACAATGCAAGATGAGAATAAAGAGCCTGGTAGCAATCTCTTGCTTCCCAAGGCTTTTACACTATCTTTTCTACTCTGTTCAAAAGATAGTCTTGCTCTCGCGAGAATCGACCCTCTCTCTACTTTCTACGCCTCTGGGTTCTCTCTCGAGCTGACCAAAGCGATCTTCTGGCGTCTCTTCCCTTCTCTCGCTCCGCCTTCTAAATAAAAAGGAAAACTATGAACAAGGCTGTTTCTTTCTGAGGAAAAAATTCTCTAACTGTCCGAACTCCTTCACTGAAGGTTGCCTTCGGTATTTATAGAGCGTCAGGGTGAAAGGCTGCTTCTGTCTTATGATTGCATTAATGGGATGACATTAATTCTCTGTTTGATGCGTCGAATATTTTTCACCGAAAAATTGAGTGTACTTACTATAGTAGTTCGTAGCGGCTTGTCAACTTAATTCGTAATCGACCGTCATCAGCTTTCTGTCCCATCGTGATTTATTATGCTTTTCACCCAAATACGCCCACCAAGTTGCGGTGGCTCTATGCGGCAATCCTTCTTGAGCAGATATTTGCGAGCACAAATCACCGCAAAGCCTTGCGATAACGCTGCGCTCAACCGTTGCTTTTTTGTGATCGCATTTTACGCTTTGCGTCAACGCATATTCTGCACAAAAATACAAAAGTTACCTGTTTTATGCGATAAATGCATGCGACCGCAATATTATAAACTTAATGTTTTTTTGACACAATCTTATATATTTTATCAACGCAAACCTGCATTGTTTAATAACTTAGCACTATAATAATGTGCATTTCTGCCCGTTATCATAGATATAGAATATTGGTTTCTTTAAAAAAAAATAGATCTTTAATGATGGTTCTAAACCAAAGTTTTAGGTGTACCTATAATGTCGGTTTAAAATCGACATTGTAGTTAAACCCATCTCTTCTTCCCCTTTAGTGAAAAACCCCCTCCTTCATATTTGAAGTTTTTTCTCTCTCCTTTCTCCAAATTACGTCTCACCTAAACTCTCACCTAAACCATCTTGGCTGCCTTGCCTTCATCAGTTTTGCCAATTCGTCGCTCTTGCCATTGTATGTCCGTTAGCTTCGCCGCCTTTGCCATCATGATTTTGTCAGTTCCAACGTTTAGGTCGACTGTGTGTTTCCTCACTTCTAGTTCGAGCTCTGCATGTGTTCTTCAGCTTCACCAGGTTCGTCGTTTGTTCGTTATCTGCATCGTGCATTGTAGATCCACTATGGGTTTAGATCAGATCGTTCTTTCATCATGCATTCCGTCACTTTAGATCAGATCTGTTCTTGCTTTTCCGTTCTTTCAGCTTCAATTTCCGTTTAGTTATGTTAATGATCTATTCCGATCTTCGAGCTTAGATTTATTCCATTTTTTTATATCAATTTGTTATGTTCTCTTCTTTCCCACAATGAACTCAACCTTTTCCTTTAAATTGTAGTTGATTTTGAACAAAATAAAATAAAGCTATTGATGAAAAGACTCAGTAATGAGCCTTGGACTATTCATTAGAATATAAAGGCCTAATCAAGCCACGTGTCAACAGGAGGTAGGGAAGAAATAACAGAAAAATATTCTGAAGAATATTAACCTACAATCAACAGAAAATACAAAATAGAATACAGAAGATAATAAGTCTATTATTCCCCCGCAAGCGAACAGGGAGAGGGAACCACCGTGAGCTTGATCTTCAGGAAATTAAAACGTGGAGAAGGAAGAGCTTTTGTCATAACGTCTCCAAGTTGATCCTCCGAGGGTATAAACCAAATACAAAGCTGATTGTGAGCAACCTTTTCTCTTATAAAATGATGATCTAGTTCAATATGTTTGGTGTGACTGTGAAGGACTGGATTTGCAGCCATGTAAGTAGCACTTAGGTTGTCACAAAGCAATAAAGGAGTAGCACAACCACGAAGGCTAATTTCAGACAAGACTGACTAAATCCACATTAACTCAGCAAGTTAAGCCTGAACAACAGAGGCCAGCAGGATTGCTTAATCCACTCCCAGTACCAAAGTGGAATTGGGAGCATGTTACGATGGATTTCCTGTTTGGTTTACCTAGGACACCAACTAGCTATGATGCTATATGGGTAATTGTGGATAGATTGACGAAGATAGCTAAGTTTTTACCTGTTAAAGTTATTTTTACCCTAAACCAGTTAGCTAAGTTGTATGTTGACAGAATTGTGAGTCAGTTTGGGGCTCCAGTTTCGATTGTATCAGACCGAGATTCCAGGTTTACATCGAAGTTTTAACCTAGTTTACAGAAAGCTATGGGTACCAAGCTATATTTTAGTACAGCTTTTCATCCACAGAGGGATGGTCAGTTTGAGCAGACAATTCAGACACTAGAGGACATGCTAAAGGCATGTGTATTGCAGTTCAAGGGCAATTGGGATACGCATCTATCGTTGATCGAATTTGTGTATAACAACAGTTACCATTCGAGTATCGGAATGGCACCGTATGAGGCTTTGTACGAAAGACCATGTAGAACTCTGGTATGTTAGAATGAAGACGGTGAAAGGAAATTATTAGGCCCAAAACTTGTTCAGCAGACGTCAGATAGTGTTAAGATTATAAGAGAAAATTTTAAAACAACTCGAGACAAGCAAAAAAGTTACGCCGAAAAACGGAGAAGAGAATTGGAATTTGAAGTTGGTGATAAAGTATTTCTTAAGTTGTCTCCATGGAAAGACATACTCAGGTTTGTAGGAAAGGGAAGTTAAGCCCATGATACATTTGGACCTTACGAAGTAATAGAAAGAGTTGGCCCAATGGCTTATAGGTTGGAATTACTTTCAGAGTTATCTCATATCTATGATGTGTTCCATGTGGCAATGCTAAGAAAGTATGTGCCAGATCCTACCCATGTGTTGCCTGAGCAACCCGTGCAGTTGAAAGAGAATCTGTCAAACGAAGAGGAACCAGTGGAGATTCTTGATAAAAAAGAGCAAATCTTAAGGAATAAGACAATACCATTGGTAAAGGTACTATGGAGAAACCATAGCACTGAAGAAGCTACAAGAGAAGCTCAAGAGCAAATGAGAAACAAGTATCCCGTAGTTGTTTAATTGACAGACTTGAAGCAAAATTTTGAGGACAATTTTCTTAAGGGGAGGTATATGTGAACCCTGAGCCCTAATTTCTCTACTTGTGTATGTTTCCTACTGTGACCAGTATGGTGAGTAGGTTGATGTGAGAATTAATGTGTAATTTTAGAGAAAAGGGTGAAAAGTTAGAAGAAAAGTTTGAGTTTGAAAGTTTGACTCTTGGGTAAAGCTTGAAAAATTGGCTAAGTGTAACCCATGTGTTGGAGGCTAAAAAATTGGATAAGTGTTGTGCCATGCGTTGGCCATGCTCATTTGAGAGGTTATTTGGGCGTTGAAGGAAGCTAAGGTATGGCCAAGAGAAAAGCTATGCGTGGGAAGGCATATCGCAACCAAAGTCTTGAGAGGTTAGCAAAGCATGCGATAGCCTCAAATGTGCGCGAGCATGGGCGGTACGCGTTGAAGTTGCGCGCGGTGGGCGATCGTATAGCAGTGAGCGGCGTTACACGATGAGGTAGGCGATCAGGTAGCAAATGAATGGTGCTGCGCGATGAGGTAGACGATCGTGTAGCAAATGCGTGGAGCTCAGAATGTAGTAGGCGATCGTGCGGTAAGGTGCGGTGCTAGACGATGCAAAGGGTCTCGCTAAATGAGAGCACTATGCGATGGACGATAACGTTAGGCGATGGGGCGTTGACACTACACGATCGGTATCAGCACTAGGTGATGACACTGGGCGATGATTCTACGCGATGGGCGTGGACGCTAGATGATAATCGTGTTGCACTAGACGATGGGCGTCAGCGCTACACAATGGGCATCAGCAAGGTCGGCATGATGGGTGAGAGCTGTGCGGTAGGCTGTGTGCTATGCATTGGGCGAGAGCGGGATCGTCGGGTTACTAGCATCAACGTGAGGTCACGAAACGATGAGCTAAACGATGGGGCAATGAGCTAAACGATTGGACTTATATTGATCGGCATTAATTACAGATTAAAAACACCAGATGTACTTAGCACCGAATTTAACTCCATGAAAAATGAAGTGTCATGCTATGCTTTAATGAGAAGTGGTGGAAAGCAGTATAAAAAGGGGAGGCCAAACTTCAAACGATTAGTTTGATCAATTCCTTCGTGTAAATTTAGAGTTCTTGGAGTTATTGGAAAGCTCTGAAAGTCTACTTTCAGAGGTGACACTGTCGGAAGAAGTCCTCATCAGATTAAGGCGGAGAAGGAGAAAAAGGTCTAGAGGTTCTATTTTCGATGAATTCGGGCCATCGTTAAAGAATTGAGTCTTTAGGACTGAAGGAGCACGAGACATACGCAGCGGAAAAAGGACCTAATTACACTCTAATTGCTTTTAATTTAAAGGAAAAAACATGCAATTTGAAGGGGAAAAAACTATAATTAACCTACCTTTGAAGCTCCCGAAAACCATTTTTCCTTGCTGAATCTCGATTCGTACTCTTTCGGACCACCACTAGAATTGACCTACTATCCTCTAGACCCAGAACCGGGTTGTGGGACTCGATGGATGAAGAAAACCAAGAGAGAGAAAGAGACGCGAAAAAGAAGATGGAATTTGGGTAGGGTTTGGATTTTCTTTCAGCCCAATTTTAGAAAACAATTTAGCAAAATTGGCAAAACTTTTTTAACCAAATTGAAAAGTCTAATTTATAGAAAAAACCATGCAACAATTGTACGAACCAAATCCATAAAAACCCAACACCTATAATCCACTATCTTAGTGGGCTTAATGTCTCCACTATAAGCCAACACATAGCCCACTATTTTGTTAGTAGAATTATCCAACAAAAGTTTGGATTTTCCCACTAACTTTAGTCAAAGGGCAAAATACTCATTTGGTCAAAGTCAAACTTTGACCAAAAAGTCAATATTTTGACTTTTTATGATTTTCCCATGTTGACTAATTTTGTCCTCCCGAACATGAATCCACATTCATTTTCTTGAAATTCAAATCACATTTGAATATAAGGTCGGTCAAAGTTTGACTTTTCAAAGTCAAAAGTCAACTATTTGACTTTTTACATCTTTGACCATTTCCATTATTTCCGAGCTTCCGAATATGAACGTATTCATATTCTTGATATTTAAATCACATTTAAATATTAAAGCTGTATCTCTAAACTGAAAACCCGACCACTATATCACATGTACTTGTCGGTTTCTCTCTCTTCACCTAATTCGAACAATTCGAATCATTCTATCATACTGTTCTAAGTTTATTTCATATGAGCTAGTAGGGGAACCTAATGGACATATAGATCATGGGCTCCAATGATCCGAGATTAGCTGGCTAAACTCTTTAGATGGAGCTAATCAACATTCGTTAACTAACGGGTCATTCCACTATAGTCCTGTAGTTGTACTCCCCTCACTATAGATATATTTGTGTCCATTTGATATAACCATGATTAGTAAACTAATCCTTCACAGGTTGTTCGTAATCTCGGTTGGGTCATAAAAACTGTTTTACCCCCGAGACTACATCTTATTCCTTAAGTTCTACTGATCCTCTAATGAACAATTGGTTTAAGGTCCAACCTATAAATCGAATCCCTTTCGGGCCAAGGAGAGGATGGGGCCCTTGTTCAAGACCTGGATTCAGTACTAAAGGGAACAACCTATCTATTATCCCTATAATGGGTAGGAGTGAATTCCGTCATGCACCCTATGTTCTCAGCTATCCACCCGATCTTACTCCTGAAATGGGAGGCTTATTGGGCCAGCAATGATGAGTCGCCCTCACCTATGCAGATCCTAAGGAAAATTCCGAGTAAACAGGAGTTCATAGTTAGCTCAGGATTAAGATTAAGTTACCTAAGTCATCAATGAATGAAATAGTCAATTTTATACATAAAACGACATTTAGAACGTAAAAAGTGACTATTTCATGGTTCAGTCTTATGCAAACTCATTGCATAGGATGCCCCCATTCACATATCTCTATATGAACAATTTAGGATCACATCGTTTGTACTAACTACAAAGTGGGCCGCATCTATAGTGTTCCTATAATAGAATAAGGCGCCTGACCTTATTCATTTACTATAGACCATTTTGTCTATATATTTGAACTTGATCTACGTTTATGTCACTACATAAAGTTCAAACTACATTAAATAGCCTTAGGACCTTAGTTTATTGGATTCAAGATTACAATTTCAATAACAACTTTATCGAAAAACAAAACAGAATATATTTTTAATTTACAAACTACGAGTTTTAGGACATAAAATCCAACAAGGACAGACCATGAGAAGTTTGTAGAAGGAAATTTCTTGAAATGAGCTCTAGAATTCGAGTTATTAATTTCGTAAGATGAATATAGAATTTCATGAACAAGCAAGCAGTTGCTTGAGTTGAGTAAGCTGGCAACTTGAGGAGAAACATTTGAACAGACCAAGGGCTGAACTTTTCCATGCGTTAGACCCGCTGTGTTGGTTGAGGAGAGCTTGCAGTTGAGTCTTGGACGCATAAGCAGCCTTAAGTGTTGGGTTTTATGTCCTAAAACTCGCGGTATGTAAACAATGGAACTTATTCTGAAAAATTCAATAAGGTAGAAATCCAATAAACCTGAAAAGTCCTTTGACTATTGAATGAGTACTTGAACTTTATGTGGAGACATAAAGGTGGATCAGGTTCGAGTAAATAGTCAAAATGATCTATAGTACATGAATAAGGTTGAGTATCTTATTCTGGTAACACTATTGGATGCGGTTCACTCTGTAGTTGTTACAAGGAGTTGTAAAGTGCTACAAACGAAGTGATCCTAATTCATTCATGTTGGACTTGAGGAGTGAGGGTGTCCTTGTGCAAAAGGGTTTGTAAAAGATTGGACCACAAAATCAATCACTCTTACTTTATAATGCTGTTTACTGTTTAAGACTGACTATTTCAAAGCGAAGACCTAGGTAACTTGACCTTAATCCTGAGCTAACTATGAACTCCTGTTTATTTAGAATTATCTTTAGATTTTCATAGGTGAGGGTTGGCTCAACAGCTCCGACTCAATAAACCTCCAATTTCAAGGGTAAGACCAGATAGATAGCTGATGACATAGGGTGCAAGACAGAATTCACTCCTATTCGCTTTTAAGGATAGTAGAGAGGTTATTCCCTTAAGTGCTGATTCTGGGTCTTGAACAAGAGGCCCCGTTCTCTTATTCGCTCGAGAGGGACTCGGTTTTGTTGATTGGATCACAAAACAATTGTTCATTAGGGGACCAGTGGGGACTTAAGGAACAAGAGGTAATTTCGGGGGTAAAACAGAGATTTGACCCATCCGTTATGACGAACAACCTGTGAAGGGTTGACTTACTAATCATGGTTATATCTAGTGGACATAATATATCTACATTGAGGGGAGTTCAACTATAAGCTTTAGTGAAGTGACTCATTAGTTAACGAATGAGGGTTAGATCGGTCTAATGAGTTTAACTGATTAATCTCGGATCGTTGGAGCTCATGATCTGTAGGTTCACGAGGTCCCCCTACTAGCTCGGAAGTGGATTAGCTCTAGAATAGACTGATAAGTTAATTCGAAACCTTCAAATTAGAATCAAACGGAATTAGAGAATATATATTTAAATATATGAAGATGGATTTGTGTAGAATTAATTTAATATTTGATATTAAATTAATTAGAATTATTTAAATTGTTTAAATAATTATTTATTAATTTTATTAGAAAATTACTTTAGGAAATTAATTTGTAAAATTAATAAATTTTTATTTTAGAATTAAAATATGATTTTAAAATCAAAACTAGATTTTGGAAATAGAAAATTACACAAGAAAAATTGGATTTTTCAAACTTCATCTTCAAGTTGCTCACAAAGAACCCATTACCTTTCAACCTTCAATAACTCCAAGTATGAGTTGCATCCCATGCAACAAATCTCTTTGCATGATAGTTTACAATATACTGAGAAGATTGAAGTGATTTTGAAAGGTTGCAACTGAAAGAATTTTAGTTGAAAATTCTTGAAGAAGAAGGTGTTCTTCGTTTGGGTTGTTGCAGTGAGCTTTCTCCAAATTCCCTTTGATTCCAACTTATTTTGAGTCCCATAACTCAATCTAGAGCACCAAAAGAATAGTAGGGAAGATCTTGTGGAGATCTGCACAAAGATTCGGAGGAATTAGCAGCTGGAAATCAAGATTTCAAAGGTTCTTCAAAGGTATGTTCTTGAAACCCATTAAATTCTATTTAAGCTTGTTTTCTTTTTTGCCAAAATTAATGAATTAGAGTGCTTATCGATCCTGGTCGCTTCCGTTGCGTGTTGGTACCTCTCCAACATTGAGGATGACCATATGCAGCTGTAAGAACACTTAGAAAAGTGTGGTTGCATAAGTGGTGTTGCATTTGTAAAGAGCGGTTGGAAGCTTTGTATGAGCCAAATCTCAAAGAAATTCCTAAGTGTTAAGGTATACAACAAGGTGCGTTGAGTGAAAGTCTTCAAGAGGAAGGCTAAACACAAAGTTTACTTAAGGGTTAGTCTCAAAAGGGAGACTCATGCTAATAGCTAATATATGCTTTTGTGTCCACAGGATTGACACTAGTGATAGAAGCATATCGACCCTTGAGGAATAGTTCTAAAAGTTGTGAGTGACTGAATGTTTACAATGTTTTAAAGAAACCATATTTTAAAGAAAGATTATTCTCATGCTAGCAAGTTTTACAAAGTAATTTCCAAGCAAACCATGAGTTATGTTTTATACGCATGCCTTATATGAAAGTTTATTGAAAAACTGTTTATGTGTGTTTAATTACACTAGGTACGCGTTAGTATCTTTAAAGACATGTTTTATATGTGTTATGCTTTACATGCTTTAAAGAGAAAATCATTGTATGACTAGTTTTACTTGAAACTCGATACCGAGGGACATTTGAGAAGGTATCCGAGCAGTTCGATACTGAGGGACATTTTGAGAAGGTATCTGAGCAAAAGTACCTAAGGTATGACGGTACTTAGTTATGGCCACATGCACGTAGGTAATTAAAGCCAGAATTGAGCAAAAGGGTTCTCTCTTGACTAAGCAGTTGACGTTGGGATTTAACCACAACATGGTTATTCTCAACTAAGGAACAGTTTAATGTTTTATGATTAAAACAACTTTATATGCTTTATGCTTGGAAAATGTTTATATTGCAGGACAAGGTTTCTGTAGAAATTTATATTTCCGTTTAGTCTCTTTATTGAGATAATCTCTTTATTGAGACTTTTGCATAAGAATCAGTTTTCTTTCTTAAGTCACTCACTGGGCTAGCAAGCTCACCTCATTTTCAAATGTTTTCTTTTCGCCCAGGTAGCGGTCAAATCCTAAGGAGGTAGCTCTGCCACTCAAAAACAAAGTTATTGTAACTTGTCTGTTAGGTGGTTATTGTAAATATTGTATACATGTTATAGTTGTTCATATAGAGACTAAGATTTTGGGCTTCAGGACTTATGAAACTAGTAATGTAATCTCTCTGAATATTTTGTGTTTAAACTTAATGTTTTAGCCTTGGAGGCATCCACTGTGTGTGAGGTTGCATGATTGGTATTAAAGTTATTTCTGCAAGATTTATTAGGTAGTAAGTGTCAGCAAAAGGGTTGATAACTGCTGCAGTCATGTCATTGTTTAGGCTCAGAGAGTAGTTTGGGAGGGGGTGTGACAAGTAGTGCTCTGTCAATCATCTAGACAGCTAGCATATCAGAATCTGTATAACAAGTAAGGGCAAAGGATGTGCATTCATAGATCGATATACCATGACTAATCGTGCCTTTTAGATACCTTAAGAGTCTTTTAGCAACCTGAAAATGAGTAGAGGTTAGAGCATGGAGAAACTGACAAAGTTTGTTGACCGAAAAACAAATGTCAGGTCGAGTGAAAGTGCAACATTGTAGAGCTTCCACCAAGCTTCTGTAATATGAGGGATTAGCCAAGGGTTCACCATCTTTAATGGACAGTTGAATGCCATGAACCATAGGAGAAGGACTAGGCTTGTAGTCTTTTAATGAAATTGTGTGACAAGATCTCGAATATATTTTGCTTGACTTAAGTGTAATACATCCTTGTCACAAGTAACCTGAATCTCAAGAAAAAATGACAGTGGACCAAGTTCTTTAAAGGCAAAATGTTGATTCAAAGCTTGAATAAAATTTTATATAGTAGAAGGACTATTGCCAGTAGCAATAAGATCATTAACATAAATGAGTAAAATGATTAAATGAGATGTAGTTCGATAAATGAACATTGAAGAGTCTGCATGAGCACCCACAAAATCCCACTGCATAAGACATGAGCTGAGTTTGGAAAACCAAGCTCTAGGACTTTGCTTGAGGCCATACAAAGCTTTCTTGAGTAGAAGAACATGATTGGGTTGATTTAAATCAACAAAACTAGCCGGTTGTCTCATATATACCTCTTCATGCAATTCACCATTTAAGAAAGCATTATGAACATCTAATTGGTGAATGAACCATCCATTTGACATTGCAAGTGTAAAGACAATGCGTATGGTTGTGGGCTTGACAACCGGGCTGAATGTTTTAAAATAACCAACTCCATAGTCTTGATTGAACCCTTGAGCAACCAACCTTGCCTTGTATCTTTCAATTTCATCACTTTGTTTAAGCTTCAAACGAAAGACCCATTTACAACCAATTACTTTTCGATCAGAAGGAGATGGAACAGGAGTCCAAGTTTTGTTGCGCAAGAGAGCCTCATATTCTTCAACCATGGCCTTTCTCCATTGGGGATGGAGGAGCATCTTTATAAGAACGTGGTTCAGTTGTATCTAAATCAGGGACCATTGCCTTAGATACCCATGCCTTGGGTTTAAAAATGCCATCCTTGGACCTGGTGATCTTGGGTTGAGTATTATTGACTGGAGGAGTAGAGAAGGAAGGGATGGATTTAGGTAGTAAGGTGGACATGGGAGAAGTGGATGAGAGTGAGGAAGACATTAAGGCCGAGGACAAAGGGTAGAAGGTAGAGAAATGGAAGTGGATGGAAGAAAGGAAGACATTGAGGCCGAGGACAAAGGTTGAGAAGAAGAATATTGAGAAGTGGAAGTGGTTAGTATAATAGGTAAAGTATGAGGAGAAAAAGAAGGAGGAATCGGGTTAGAAGGGGAAAAAGGAGGCAACAAACTAGGTTTGACAATGTAAGTAGAATGATATGAAGAATTTATCTTAGTAGGAGGCATGACAAGAAGCGAAATGGGAACAGGGATAACCAGAGGATGAAAAGAAGAATTGGGAGTGGCAGACACGTCAGAGGAAGTTGAGGAAGAATCAAAAGGAAAGCTAGATTTGTTGAAAATAACATGTCTGGAAATATATATACGACCATTGGATAGATCTAAGGACAAATATCCTTTGTAATATAAGGCATACCCAAGAAAGATGCATTTACAAGACCGATATTGAAGTTTGTTATCATTGTAGGGGCGTAAAATAGGGAAACAAGTACATCCAAAAGATTTTAAGAGTTTGTAGTATGGAAATTTATTGAACAAGACAATATAGGGACAACTATTTGCAAGAAGGAGTGTGGGGGTTCAAATGTCCAAAATTTGTGAGGGACATGGGAATGAGCTAATAAAGAAAGACCAATTTCAACAACATTTCTATTTTTCCATTCAACAGTCCCATTTTGCTAGGGAGTATAAGGGCAAGAAATTCTATGAATTATACCAGATTGTTTTAAGACAGAAGACAAGGCAGAAAATTCATCGCTACCATCGGTTTGAATGGATTTAATCTTAGTAGAGAATCATGTTTCAACCATGGATTTGAATTGGATAAAGATAGGGAGAACTTCACTCTTAGTTTTAAGAGAATACAACCATGTGAATCTAGAAAAAACATCAATAAACAAAACAAAGTAACGAGCACCATTTATTGCTAACTCAGGGGAAGGTCCCCAGACATCGGAGTAGACAAGTTCAAAATGAGAGTGAACTATAGAAGAGGAAGTATCAAAAGGTAGACGGTGGCTCTTGGCCAATTGACAAGAATCACAAAAATTTTTAAAGTTTTTATTGGAGTATTTGAAATTACACCAAGATAAAACAATTTTGACTATATTAAAAGTAGGGTGGCCAAGCCGATGATGCCACAGAGACAAATTATGGACTGTTGAGAGAAGAACCACAGGAGAATTAGAAGGATGAGCATCGGATGACTGATTGGAAGGCAGGGGCAACTTGTAAAGACTGCCATCAAGCTTGCCCTAGAGTAGGAATCTCTTGGATTGAAGATCCTTCATAAGGAAACAATCATGAAAAAATTCAGCAGAGGCATGATTATCATAACATAGGCGAGTAATGCTAATGAGATTATGAGACAAAAAAGGAGCATGAAGAACAGAACACAAAGAGATAGACCGATTTGGTATAATAAATGATAGAGTAGTTTTGCCAACATGAGATATAGGAAGGGACGTACATTGCCAATAACAACCTGCTCAGCACCATAGTAAGGAGAGGTTTGCTACAAATTATTTATGTCATGAGTCAAATGATGAGTGGCTCCAGAGTCAAGAAACCAACCTTCATCAGGATGTCGAGGTTTAGGAAGGTATTGACTACCAGATTGAGAAGTTGGACATTGATTAGAATACAAAGTAGACGAGTGAGTTAGAGAATTGAGTTGAGTGAAATGAGCCTGAGGAGTAGGTAGGGAGGCGCAAAGGGAGGGGTTATGAACTTGATAATAGGTGAGGGCTGTGTGACCAATTTTTGAACAAACTTGAAATTGAGGTTTAGGCTGACGATTAGACTAAGGATATTGAGGACGATAAAGGGAAAAATAACAAAGGGGAGGGGGGCCAAAAACACCAGGACCAGTAGGCGTAGCATTATTAAAGGGCATAACCCTAGGCATTTGTATAGTAGAAGGGGAAGAGGACTTACCAGCCGACAACCATTTTGGGCGACGAGAAATGTTTGCAATATTTTCCTGAATCAAATTTATCTGATCAATAGAGGTTTTCTTTTCCAAATGCGCCTCATAGGCCAACAAGAGACTACGAACATCTGCAATAGATGGTTTTTTAGTTCGATTATGAATAGAAGTAACAAAAGGATTCAGTACCCAATCCTTCAAGGATATAATCCAAATGATTACGATAGAAGAGACGTTCTCCAATGGCCGAGAATTTATCTGCCGCATCTTTTATTTGAGAGAGATATTGTGAGACAGAAAGTCCATCCTTTTTAATTTTTTGTAGCTGAGATCGCAGACCCATAATTTTAGTAATAAAGGAGGACTCATACACAGTACGAAGGGACTCCCATATTTCAAAAGCAGTGTTGAAACCAACTATTTCTCCCAGCTTATCCTCATTGAGAGAAGAGTAAAACCGGCTCATTATAGTTCTATTGCATTTCTGCCAAAAAGTAAAATAAGGGTTTATTTGAGTTTGCTGAGGATCTAAATATTTAGGAGGTGAAGGGAAGGTGCCATTGATGAAGCTTTCAAGACCATGACCAATAATGAGATTGAGGAGTTGATTTTTCCAAAGAAGGTAATTACTATCTGAAAGTTTAATGGTAAGGGATTGGGTAACATTCGAAAAAGGCGATGGAGTGTTGTGAGGCTGATAAATGAACGGAAATTAGGTAGGCATCGACATGTGCAGAGGAGCAGCTGACTGTGTAGGTACCCCATTGAAGAAGGGTGGTGGCAGATAGGGTAAGCTAGATTAATTGGAGAAAAATAGAGATTGTTGTGAGAAGGGAATTTGAGGAGTAGGATTTTGAATAGGTATGTAATGTGTACATGGAGATTGGAAGGGTACAGTAGCTGGAACACTTCGAGGAGGCAGAACATTTGTATTTGCTAGAAGTGGAATAGAAGAAGTTGCTGATATAGACGTTGTAGGAACTTCAATTTGATCTTCTTCAGATGTGCCAGAACTTGACACCATTACCAAAAGAGGAAGAAAAAGAAAAGAGCCTAAAGCTATGATACCATGAACGAAATAAAATAAAACTACTGAATTGATGAAAAGACTCAGTAATGAGCCATGGACTATTCATTAGAATATATAGGCCTAATCAGGCCACGCGTCCAGGAGATTGGAAAAGAAATAACAAAAATATTCTGAATAATAACAACCTACAATCAGCAGAAAATACAAAATAGAATACAGAAGATAATAAGTCTATTAGATTTCCCTGTTTGTTCTGACAAATTGACATTGATGTCTATGTTTTCTGCTACATTTAAATTGGCGACTGAGTCAATGTATTGGTTATTTCAGGAGTCATGAGTTGGTTTTGCCCATTTTGTAATGAGGACAAGAGGGATAAGCCAATGAACTCGATAGCAGTTACGTCCACCAATTCTACTAATACCGACTTGAATTTTGGAAGATCTTGTTCTGAACTTAGTTCGAAAAATGTTTCGAATAGTAGCTCAATGAATCCTCGAGGAGAAATTACATACCCCATATGTCCAAAAGAGCTAACAACCTCAGAGTTTTTATTGTGTTTGATCTCAATTCAGCCACTAAAAATTTCAATCGAACTTTTATGGTTGGAGAAGGTGGTTTTGGATGTGTTTATAGATTGTCACTCTCCTTTCTTTTCAATTAATATGTTCCTCTGGATTGAATCTCTCACCATGTAAGTTCTTGAAATCCATATTAGTCCCATCGATTTTTCACCAATAAACTCCTTGTTATGCAGGATCAGAAGCTGCTCTTCTTGCTGAATATTTTTCTTGCCACAATTGTTATAACTCCTACTTTTGACAAGTATTTGTTTATTTTTCACTCAGACTCCTTCATCGGCATTTATCAGACATTTGCGACACATTGTGAGGTCGACAATGCAAACTTTCAGCTACCAAAAGGAAAATTGTGCCCTGCGATGTCTTTCTTCTACTTGTTATGATCTAGTTTATGGCAATGGCTCGGTGAGACAATATTCTTCTAATAGATATGTGTGTATATTTCTTTGATGCGACTTATATCACAAAAAACTTGATTTCTTTTCCAAAAATCTACGATCTACCTTTCTTCTTATGGTCTTGTTGAGATCTTAGAGTCGCGACCTTTCAGTTTTTAAGGATTTTTTTATTGCTTTGTTGAAATGATTGTAGATTTCTATTGTTTTGTTCTTGTATATTGACATGACAGTGAACATGTGTAAGAGCGTGGATCAAGAAACTTTGTAAGAAAATTTATATACCGATGAATTTAGTTGTCTTGAGATTGGAAATTTTGTTGCAATTGTTCTCGTTGCTTGAGCACGTTTTTTGGTGCAATTTTGTTGGTTGATAGTAGTTTATGGGATGAATAAATATTTATCTTCTTTTGTGTTTTAGTTCTAACTAGAAGAGATCTGTGTCTCTATTATACTTAAGGGCTAGTTGTATAAATAGAATTCAAGTCCAAAATAATAGAATATCTAATATAAGGATAAAATAATTGTATATATAGATAAAAAAAAATGATAAAAGACTAAAAAACCCATGCCTAGCCACCATTTTGTTCGTTTCTTCTCAATTTTCTAAAATTAAAAACTATCACTAATAGTTATCAGTGATAACCACTGATAGCTGCTATCAGTTGCTTTCGCTGATAACTTCTATCAATTATTATCGATGACAGTTGCTATCAATGATAGCTTTCAATTTGAGAAAAATTAATACAATCTTGAAATATTAGCTTTTAATTTACTATCAATTATTAGTAGCTATAATTGATTAACTTTCATCAATTGGAATCAATGTTGAAATATTACTACTTAAGGCTATCAGTGGCTACAATGATAGATTTATAAATAGTGATCAACTTTGATTACCATAGTTGTTATCACTAATAATCTTTTATCATGGGTTATCAGTCGTTATCACTGATAGACTTTCATCAATTAAAATCAACCTTGAAATATTAACTCTTAAGGTTATCAATGATAGACTTCTATAATTGGTTATCACCTTTGAAAGAAACTCGATATATAGATATCACCTAAGTTTTATCACCGATATCACTAACATCACTCATATTGTGGTTATCGGTGATAGCTTCTTTCACTGATAACATCACTAATAAGATGCTATCAATGATCTCATTGATATCATGCTATCAGTGATAGTTCTCTATCACCGATAACGTGTTATCAGTGGTGACTTCTATCATCGATAACGTGTTATCAAGTAGCTTCTATCATCGATAACAAGTTATTAATATTAGCTTCTATCACTAGTAATATGTTATCAGTAGTAGCTTCTATCAATCATACTGAATACCTTTTTACCCTTTTCTTGTCCTTCCCAAATATTTATAAGTCCCTTTTCTTTTCGATGATAGCTTCTATCACTGATAAACATGCTACTAGTGATAACTTCTAGGCATTCCACTTATATTTTAGTTCGAGATTCAACTTTATTAATTCAATTGACTAAGTTGGCTATCAGTGATAGATTTCTATAAGTGGCTATTAACCATGAAAATATAATCAAAGATTAAGCTATCAATGATAGAAACTATTAGTGTCTATCACTGATAGACTTTCATTTGCTATTTATATTTATTATTTGTTATAATAATCAAACTTGATGATTGGCTTGTTGGTGTTATGTCACATATGAATTGAGTAATTTCAAGTCCTGCGTACAAAACTTAGCTTCATAATTCTTGTGAAAAAAAATGGGAAGAAGAAAAAATTTTAAAAATAAGAGAAAGAGAAGAAGCAAAAATTGAAAAAAGGAAAAAAAAATTAAATAAAACAAAAGGAAGCAAAAACCAGACAAATGAGAGAAAAAATAAAAAAAAGAAAAAGAAATGGAAGAAACAAAAAATCAAAGAAAGAAAAGAAAAGAAAAGAAAATAATAAAAAAAGATAAGGGAAGAAGTAAAAATCGAAGAAAGGGAAGAAAATAAAAATAAAAAAATGAATAAGCATGAACCGAAGAAAGAAAATAAAAAAAAAAAAGAATAAGCAAAAACCGAAGATAGAAAAGAAAATTAAAAAATGAAAAAAATGAAAGAAAAAAATAAGGAAATGAAAGAAAATAAAAAATAAAGGAAAGAAACAAAAATCGGATAAAAGAAGGAATAAAATTAAAAAAAAAAAAAAAAGAAGAAGAAGCAAAAATTGAGAAAGAAAATAAAATGAAAAAATGAAAAAGGGAGGAAAAAAAAAGCAAAAATCGAAGAAAATAAAGAAAATAAAAACTAAAAAAAGTGTACAACAATATAAGACAAGGGAGGGTGAAATTGGAAATTAAAAAAAATCAAAGATTGACTATCAACTCATCTATATTTGCAAATATTTTAAAGATGTAATATATTTTTAGATTTTTTCTCTTATTCTACTATGTATTACAAATATCCTTTAATAAATGATGTAAACTTATGTTGAGTTTATCTTTCTTTTTTTTTTCTTTTTTCTTTTTGTAGTTCAATACAAAAAAAGCATATACCCAAGAAGAGATTGACATAATTTGAATACAACGTGCAAGTTTTGTTGGTCAATTTGTGTAAGGTTGCACTTATTGTTTTTTTTCTTTGTTTTGTTTTGTTTTGTTTTTTTGTTTTAATAGAATGTAAATGCTAGTTTAGAATGAATCTTGATGAGTTTTAAATAAAATATGCAGGTTTAGAATGAATGAGAAGTACTAATGATTGTCTGTGGATAGACGAATTATTAATTAACCATGATATATTTGTTGGAATATTTGTGTATAGTTTTTTTGTTTATGGGTATTTGGTGTAAGTACTCATAGGAGTACTAATTGATGTTTGTGAAGGGACAAATGATTATTAATATTATAGAACTGTTTGATATTTTTTATTGTAGTTCCGTGGGAAGGGTGGTTCCATATGAGTGTCGGATATGATAATTTTAATTATTGTTCTATGGAAGTACGTTATCAATATACAAAGTGTTAGTTAGTATATTTATTGATATTTGATAAGTACTTATAGAATGGATCAGAAGTATTATTGTTTGACAAATTATTATCTATACTATAGAAGTGTTCTTTGTTGTAATTCTATGGAAGTGTGTTATTGTATTTTAGGTAACTTTGTATTTAGTTTTGTGGTAGAGTGTATTGTTGTGTTTATAATTATATTTTAGGTTTGAGTTTTGTGCATTTATAGGTGGAAGAGAAATATTGTTGGTTTGCCACGCAGAACAGTAAACATGCATATATTACAACAGACACGTATTACAACAAATAATTTTTTTTTTATATATTTCTTAAGACCCTTTCATTATGGGGTGACGGAGGGATCGTACCATTCGAGCCTTTTTTTTTCATGCTTTTCCCGGAGGTCTGGAGAAAGCTGTAATCAATAGGATTTTCTTAATCCTCCCTTCCCGAAAGCTAAAGGAAGAACGTGAAATTCTTTTTCCTTTCTTCCGCAGGGACTAGGAGGGAGCTCGACGGGAAGAAGATTGTAACATGAGAGAAGCAAGGAGGTCAACATGATGATGGACATTTCCTAACACAAAAATAGACATTTAATGTTGGTTTTTAACTCTTTGACTGACATTAAAAATAGATTGTACATTTTAAAAGATGAGGCGTTAAAAAAATATCGGACATATAAGATGATGTATAATGTCGGTTTTCAACTGACATCAAAGATGGTGTATAATGTCGGTTTTCAACTGACATCAAAGATGGTGTATAATGTCAATTTTCAACTGACATTGAAGATAATTGACATTGAAATTTCAGTAAGCTATAATGTCAATTTAAAATCGATAGTAAAGACCTTTTATAATACAATATTTGATATCGATTTTCAACCGACATTGTACCCCTGTAATGTGAGTTTTAAACCGATATTAAAGTCTAGTTTTGTAGTAGTGTTTATTAAGGTTGGACCATAAACATGTTGTTCATTAGCGGATTGGTAGGACTTAAGGAACTAGAGTTTATTACAGGGGTAAACCGATAATTTGACCCAATTGTACTTATGAACGACTAGTGAAGGATTGACTTACCAGTAACGGTTATATCCATGGACACAAAAATATGTTTACAGTGCGAAGAGTAAAGTTGTGCATATTTAGTGGAGTGAACTACAATTAGTGAATGTTGATTAATTTAATTAAAGAGTTTAATTAATTAATCTCGTATCATTGGAACTTCTAATCTGTAGGTCTATTAGGTCTTTCCAAAAGCTCATTAAGGGTAAAAATAAAATTGTTAAGGTTTTGGTTGAATTTGAATTGTTTAAATTATTTGGGAAATATAATTGTATATGATATAATTAATATAATGTATATGAATACATTATATTATAAAGTTAATTTTGAATAAGATTCAAAGTTAAATCTTATTATATAAGAAAAATAAAATATTTGAATAAAATTCAAATATTAAATAATATAAATTAGATTTATATTAAAATTATAGGTTAAAAATTAATATGAATAAGATTCATAGAAAGAAAATATATTTAAATATGATTTAAATATATATATTAATTAAATATATGATATTTAATTAATTAGATTTATTAAATAATATTTAATTAATTTAAATTAAATTTTGATTTAATTTATATTAATAATAGTAAATAAAAATAATAATAAATATTATTTTATTTGCATTTACTCAAATCCAATAAATTAAGATCCATGATTATTTCATGTAACTTAAGCATGTATATGAGACATACAAGCGGATCATGCTTTAAGTAATAGCCTAAATGGTTTGTAGTATAAGGATAAATGAGGGATAACTTATCCTTTGTGATACTACGGATACGACCCGCTTTGTAGATGTTACAAGTGTTGTAAAGTGCTACCAATGGTCCGATACTAATCATTCATGTGGAGACATGCGAGTTGGAGTATCCTATACAAGAGTTTATATAAGACCGGACCACGAGATGATTAGTCTCTTTATATAACGCCATTGATAATTGAGACTTACATTTCACAAAAATGACCATAGGTGACATGACCTTAATCCTGAGTGAGTTTGGAACTCCTGTTGAGGGCGATCCTTTGATTAGTATGGGTGAGAGTGGCCAGATTGTCAATCAACAAGCCTACCTTTTTGGGGATTCGGCTGATTGGGGAGCTAGGAACTCAGCTATACAAGACGGAATTACCTCCTTCCTTGAAGTAGGGGTAAGTAGATGAATTGCTCCCTTAAGAGCTGATCCCGGGTCTTGAACATAATGGCCACACCCTCTCTTTGGAAGAGTGGACTCAGTCATAGTAGGACTATGACTTATTGTTCTTTAGAGGAATCAGTGGTACTTAAGGAGTAAGATGTAACTATAGGGGCAAAATGGGAAATTGGCCCAACTGTACTTACGAGCGATTTGTGAAGGGTAATCGTGCTGTTGATTGGTTATATGCACACAAAAATTTATCTGTATATCGAATCTGAAACTTTGGTTCTTTCCTGTACGAAGAGTGCAGCTGTCAATCTTTAGTGGAGTGCCCGGCAGTTAACGAATGATGGATCTTGTGACTAAAGAGTTTAATCAGTTATTCACGCACCGTTGGAGCTTCAAGCTATAGGTCCATAAGGTCCCCTTGGTAGCTCAATGGATTCAAGTTGAGAATCAGTTTTTGGGTTAGTTTGAAATGTTCAAATTAACAAAAAGGAATTTGATTATATATGATATAATTAAATTGGTTCAATTATATGTGATATAATTGATTTTATGTATTAGATACATTAATTGGAAGAATTGATATAAATATGATTTATATTAAATAAAGGAGAAAAGAACTATGGTTTAAATATTATATATGATGTGATATTAAAACTATAGGTTATAAATATTATATGATAAGTTGGTTATTATATTTATATATAATAATAAAACATTTATATGATAATTGTGAATGGTTATTTGGTTTTTCCTTTAACCGTGGATGAAGTGGGAGGTTATGTTCAGTTTTTGATAACTGAAGAATAAAATGAAAAGTGTTTTCCTTTTACAGGGGATCGCTTCATTGATTTCTTAACTAATCGTTTACTCACAAGAGACTACACAATAGACCTTATGAGAGACTAAACAATCGAGCGAGATTTAAACAATCAAGCGAGTTTTGCAAAACGATCGACTCTTAGCGAGAGATGAAACGATCGTGTAAACGAGTGAGCGGGATACTAAGCGATAGAGCAAGATTTGCTAAACGATCGTGTAAAGATTGAGCAAGAAACTAAACAATCGGCTAGACGATTCTCACGAGAGCGAGATTTACTAAACGATCAAGCATTCTCAGTCTATGCAATAGACAGATCCTTTCTCCCACTTACTTGATCGTATAGTTCGATCGTTTCCTTCCTCCTACCCTCTAACAAATTCACACAGAGCCCACGTCTCTTGGATTTTAACTCCAAGAATACCAAGGTTTCCAGTGGCAGTGTCTAAGGGTTCTTGTTCGAGGATTAGATTGCTCGTGATTGTAATCGACAATGAGAGGTTGGCTAGACGATTGCTCACAAGAGCGAGATATTACTGTCCATCTATTCACGAGAGCGAGAAATTTCCAGAGAAGAGTTCTTCAAGGGTATGTCTCTCAACTTCTTTGTATTTAATTAAGAAAGCATGCTGTAATTTTCTTGAAGATGCATAACTATTCTTGTATGTTTGTGAATACATTTATTCTTGCACAATAGACTTGGAAAGATCTTGCTTCCGCTCATAGAGATCTCTGTTTAGATTTCCTTCAGGAGATACATGGGAAATTGTAGTGGGTGGCAAATCTAATTTAGGGAATTGCAAGTGTAGCTTGAGTTTTCTTTTTAAGTTTTGTAGAAATAGCAAAATCCTTATCCACATTCTTCACACGCGGACTCTATACCTTCTAAGTCGTCTCTCCAACTCTCACGTTCTAGTCTCATTCTCCAGGTTTTCTGGATTTGGGGGAGCGCTAGATAGTTGTTGCAGTACAACATCGAAAACAAATGGAGTAGAGTTAAAGCGACAAGGACATTTAAGGACAACGAAAAGAAGTTGGTTGTGCTTTACAATGTTGGGCAATTGGCACTTGGACCAACTTTTAATCTTTGAAAGTAGGGTGGAAGAGGGGGGCAAGAGCATTCACGAACGACAAGAAGAAGACGGTTGTTGTTGCTGGTAAGTTCTTTGTGATTTTTTTCTCTCTCTCTCCTTTCTCTCTTCTCTATGCAACAACCCTTCCCCTTTCTAGCATAAAGAGTCTGTAACTAAAGAATAAATATGTAATTAAAAAATTGCCACAAGTCTTTAATTACATAAATTCTCTTCAATTTAAAAAACACTTAAAATAACTAATCATTTTCAACAGTGTATCAATAGTATATCGAATATATTAAGTGTCTATCAATTCTATTAAGTGTGTATCAGCAGTGTATCAAGTATATCGGGTGTATACTAGTAGTTCAAGTGTATCAAGTATAACAAGTATATATCAGTAGTGTATCAAGCACGTATCAAATGTATATCAGGTGTATTTGAACTTTTTTTACATTTTGTGGGTTGAGCTTGTTTTCTTGGAATTTTTGAAGTAATAAGTCTGAGTTATGGGCCTAATTTTTAAAACTTAATTTTCCAAATTAGCAAGAAGCTCGAGAACAATTAGTGGTGGTGTTCAGAACATCTTGATGGAAGAATCATTGAAGAACGATCTTCAAAAGTGAGTATTTCTACATTTTTATTAAATTACAACATGCTTATTTTTTTTCTGTTCTTGTTTTTCTTTCTCGCTTTCTTCAACAAATATTGAAGCATGAGCAATCACATGCTTCCACACAAGATACAATCTCTTCAATTGGTATTAGAACCAAGTTTGTTTTTAATTTTTGTTTTTAAAAGGAAAAACAGGAAAAATGGTGGGTGTTTTTATTCATTTTTCTTGAAAATGCATGAAGGATTGCATAACATATGTTTTAAATTATTGGCACTTAGATACTATTTTTCCATTGATTAGATCAATGTAATGGCCTAGTGTTTTAGCTATTTATTATGTAAATCAAATCTGTAAGTCCGGGTCACTCGCGGTGAAGGTAAAAGACGGATTTCAGAGTATACGCCCGAGAGGTTGCAGTGCAGATTTCTATTCATTGTATGTCATTAAGAGTTTTTGACTGTCATATGTCATTGTTTGTGTGTAAAAAGGTTGTGACTGTTTGCAACATGAACGTGGCAGTTTTCTTCCAACACGAAAGTGGCTATTTTCTTCCAACAATTAGAAGAGGTAGTTTTTGTGTTTTAAATTAAATTAGTTAACTTAATTTAGGAAATTTGTACCAAATAATAAAAACATGAAAATAATCTTAACATATATTCTAGTTTTAAAATATTTGCTAATATAGCAAATATTCACCAGTCAAGCTATAAATTTTTAAAAAATTTCAAATTTACCCTCAAGTGCACACCCTGCTATTAAGTTTCCTTTTTTACTTTTCCTTTTTTCTTCTTTTTGATTTGCCGGGCTCTGGGTCTTCGTTTTCCTTCCATTCCCTTTCCTTCTTTTTGTTGCTTCCTCTTCGATTTAGTCTTTCCTTGATATTATGGCTAATTCTAATTCGTGAGTTCGTTTTCGTTTGGAGTTTTTTTTTTTGATTTCTTCAACTCTTTTACTCTTTTCTTTCTCATTTTCTCAAGAACGTAATGACTTCTTCAGCTCCCTGTGAGCGTAGTGGATTGCAGAGGGAGTTTGTTGTGCTTTAATGAAGTTTTGTTTTCTTCATTGGGTTCTTCACCTTTTCTTTGAAAATTTGAGGTTTGATCAATTAATTAAGATATTGTGTTCTTCACTCTTTTCTTTAATGATTTTGAGGTTTGCATTCTTCACTCTTTTCTTTGATATTGTATAATATTTCTATAAGTGTATTTTGATGTTTGATATTTTTAAGTTTGATAATACGACTACCTTGGCTTTTTGTTTGTCATTTATGATTTTTTTTTTTTTTTTTCAATTTTCACTATATTAACTTAGGGTTTGAAGCTATTGTCATTAATAGGAACATATCAGTTTTCTATCATTCATAGTGACTATCAATGATAGAAAATAAGCCACTGCTATCATTTTTATGTGTTCATTGTTTCTTATTGATATCCGTTGAAAGAAATGCCTAGTTATAGACTGGTATCAGTGATAGTGATAGATTTATATTTGCTTTTGATAGATATTAAAACCTACTGATATTGTTATTCAAAAGTTTTTGTTTTACTTTGGCCGGAATTTTAAAACATGGTTATTCTAATAGTTGTTTTTCATAATGAAATATTGAAAGAAAAACAATGTTATGTGAATTACAAATCTATTGAAGTTTTAGTAGCTGATATAATGGTTTTTGAAGACTCTATGGGTTTAATAGTGAAGGAGATTTGTTTGAATGCATTCATTTCCTCTATAGAATTTTCAACTTTATTAGATTTTGTTATGAATAAAGTTAAAAAATGTAGTTCAAATTCGTGAAGATAAGGATGTAGGTTGGTTTTTGGCTTTAGTTAAGGAACAAAATACAAGACATCTTTTGGTTGCTCATGTCACTAATTTGTGTTTGGAAGTGTCTTATAATGTTGTTTCTAGCAGAGATGAAAATTATTTATCTATTGTTCCTTTTTCTACGGCCTATGGTTGATGATGGTGATTTCCAAGTGATTATGGATATACATGTTGCTCGTGATTTGAAAGAAAATGATATGTTTGCTAGTAAAGAGATTTTATCAAATTGTTTATACTTGATAGTAGTCAAGAAGAATTTTGAATTTAAGACTATAAGATCAAATTCAAGTGCAATCTTGTTTCGATGTGTTCAAGATGGTTGTCAATGGTATGTGAGGGCATCCCGTTATAGGCGCAATATTTTGTGGATACTTAGGAAGTTTATTGATATTCATGATTGTTCTATAAAAAATGTTTAACCTTCTCATAGGCAAGCTTCCTCATCTTTAAAAGCTAAATGTTTGAAAAATAATTTTAGATTTAGTTCTTCTCATACCTCAACTCCTAGTGATATCGTAAATAAAATCCATAAGGAATTTGGAGTAATGAAGTCTTTGAAAGGCGATGCACGCAAATTATATGCTTTGATTCCAAAGTTTTTGATGAAGTTAGAAGAAAGGAATCTAGGTTTATTTTCTCATTTCCAACTTATTAATGGGTTGCATGATCTATCAATGATAGCTTCTACACTGGTGGGAGTCTATCATTGATAGCTTCCATCACTGATAACATAAAAATGATGGAAGCTAGTGGTGATAGACTCCAACCAATGATAGAAGCTATCATTGATTGGCATCAATCAATTATATACCTTTTATAAGCTAGCTTAGTTGTTCATGTTTATCTTATTTTAGGTACATTCATTGCATATGAAGTTGACATAAATGGGCATTTTAAGTATTGTTATATGGCTATTGGAGCGTCAATTGAGTGTTGGAATCATTATAGACCCAATATATCGGTTGATGGCACATTCTTGAAATATAAATATGTTGGGACTCTTTTGATGACTTCAACAATTGACGATAACAATCAGAGTTTTTCTCTTGCATTTAGTATTGTTGACTCTGAAAATGATGCATCGTAGAGATGTTCTTTTGAGAATCTAAAGAGAAGTTTTGGTGAACGAGAGGGATTAGTCATTATTTCCGATCGACATTTTAACATTCCAAAACGTGTTATGAATGTTTTTTCAACTGTTTAGTATTGTGTTTATCTACGACATCTTTTGCAAATATGAAGTTGACCTATAAGGATTCTTTAATTCATGATATATATTATAGTTGTGCAAAATCTTATACAATTAATAACTTTGAGTCTTGTATGAAATGGATAGAATCGATATATCCTACTATTCGGGAATATCTCAGTAAAGTTGGTTTTGAGAAAGTGGGCACGTGCATATTCTGGGAGAATAAGGTATAATATGATGACTACAAATATTTCAGAATGCTTGAATAATATTTTGGAAAAGCTAAAGTGTTCCATGTTGTATCGTTACTTGATTCCATTAAAGAAGTACTTCAAAATTAGTTTTATAAAAAAGGTCAATCCACATTATCCATGAAAACCGTTTTGACTAGTTGGGCGGAGTATGAGTTGCAAGAGCAACATAGTCAATTAAGAAGTTTCAAGGTACATAATTAGCCATTACTGTTGAAGATATCATTAATTTCAATTTATTAGTGATAACTTCGGTAATTGATAGCTCAAAAATATTTGATCAGGTAGTGATAGTATCACTTACATTTTCATTTATATTCCATTTTGCCATAAAAAACCAACTAACTACCCACTAAAGTGGTTGGAGAGAAAACAGAATTACTATTCAAAATAATAAATAATATAAATAAATATGATAACCAACTTATCATATTATATTTATAACCTATAGTTTTAATATTGTATTATATACAATATAAACTATAGTTCTTTTTCTCTATTTTATGACATTTAATATAAATCATATTCATATTAAATTTAGCAACTATGAATCTCATTCATAGAAAAAATATTTGAATGAAAATATTTTAATCACATTCAAATATTTATTCCTCCAATTAAACTAAAATGTATCAAATACATTATGTTAATTATATCATATATAATTGAATCAATTTAATTATAACATATATAATTAAATTCCCTCTTATTGAATTGAACAATTCAAATTAACAGAAAAACTAATTCTCAACTAAATCCTTTTGAGCTACCAAGGGGACCTTATGGACCTACAGCTTAAGCTTCAACGGTATGTGAATAATTAATTAAACTCTTTAATTACATTATCCACCATACGTTAACTGTCAAACACTCCACTAAAGACCGACAGCTACACTCTTCGTACTATAAATATATTTTTGTGTCCATTGGATATAACCAATCAATAGTACGATGACCCTCACAAAATACTCGTAAGTACAGCTGGGCCAAATTACCGTTTTACCCTTATAGTTACATCTAACTCCTTAAGTACCTTTGATCCCTCTAATGAACAATAGATTATTAGTCCTACTATGACTAAACCCCTCTTGGGCCAGGAGAGGGTGTGGCGCCACATTATTCAAGACCCAAAATCAGGCCTTAAGGGAGCAATTTATCTACTTACCCCTACATGAGGAAAAAGTGAATTCCATCTTGTGTAGCTGAGTTCCTAGCTCCTCAATTAGAAAAATCCCTAAAATAGTAGGCTTGTTGAGTTGACGATTTGGCCACTGTCACCCATACAAATCAAAGGATAACCCTCATAGGCAGGAGTTCACAACTCACTCAGGATTAAGGTCATGTTACCTATGGTTATCCTAGTGAAATGAAAGTCTCTATTATGAACGGTATTATATATTGAGACTAAACATTTCGTGGTCCGGTCTTATACAAACTCCTTTGTATAGAATATCCTCGCTTGCATGTCTAATACATGAATGATCAGGATTAGATCATTTGTAACACTTTACAACATTTGTAATATCTACAAAGCGAACCATACTTGTAGTGTTACCAGGATAAGGTACCCAGCCTTATCCATATACTACAGACCATTTAGGTTATCACTTAAACATTATCCACCTGTATGTCTCCACATACATGTTTAAGTTACAATGATAACCTGGGATGTTAGTTTATTGGTTTGTGGTTAATGCAACTAAAATATCACATATTTCACAGACATAGTGAATAAAATATCAAATATTATTAATCACATACAAGTTTATTCATACAAGGTTTACAAATTATAGGACCCTACGAGATTTAGGGCATACTTACAAGTCTCTTGAGGCTCAATATCTGCATGCTTAAGAGATTTATAAAGATCAAATTTTACATCTTCATCACTAAATCTAAATGTTAGCTTACCATCATGCACATCAATGAGAGCCCTACCGGTAGCCAAGAATGGTCTTCCAAGAATTATTGGAATGTCGGCATATTCTTCCACATCAAGCATCACAAAATTCGTTTGAAATATGAACTTTTCTACCTTAACCAACACATCCTCTACAATGCCATAAGGATGAGTATATGATCGATAAGCTAATTGCAAGAAAATTGATGTTCGTTTCACCTCTCCAATGTTGAGCTTCCTAAAAATAGACAAAGGCATTAAATTAATTTAAACTCCAAGATCACACAAAGCTTTATTAATCATCATATCACCTAATTGACAAGGAATAGAAAAATCCCTGGATCTTTCAATTTTGGAGGCAATTTCTTTAGTATCACCATACTACAATCTTCATTAAAAGTTATTGTCTCATGTTTACCGAACTTATTCTTCCAAGACAAGACATATTTCATGAACTTAGCATATTTTAGCATATTTTCTAAAGCTTCAACAAAAAGTATATTAATATGCAACTTCTTAAATATTTCCAAAACTCTAGAAAACTGTGTTTCTTCATTCTTTTTCCTAAACCTTTGAGGATATGGAATAGAATTAGGAACAAAAGGTAAAGGGCTAGAAGTACTCTATGCTTTTTACTCAGACTTTTTTGCAAGCTTTTTCTTTGTAGGCTCATCAACAAAGGTGGATTCAACCTCCTCTTGAATTGGTTCATCATCATCATCAATTAAGGCTTGTTTAATTTTTTTTCACTTCTAATTGTGATTCCTTTGCACTTTTCTTTAGGATTTTTCTCAGGATAACTAGGAAACTTATCTTTTTGCCAGGTTTGCACAACAAAAGACACTTGACTCATTTACATCTCTAAATTCTGAATGAATTTGTTATGGTTTTGTATGGTGCTCAACATAACATTAACTAAGTTCCCTAAAGTAGATGTTTTCTCCTGAGTTACCTTAACAAGGCTCATAACCAATTCCTTCAATGATGGTTTTTGTTCAGTTTGGATACAACTTGAAGAAGCCACAACATTCTTATTATTTGCATATGAAAAATTTTCATGATGTCTCAAACCTGGATAGTAGTGTGTGGAAACTTGTTGTGGAAACTTCTATCTTGTGAATCCTAAATTTGTTGGGTTTCTGATGCTTTAGCTGCTAAAGAGACTATGGACATTGAATTCTGTGCTTGACTACCTGTAGTCAATTCAAAGCATTAGTAATTGTGGTCAATTGAGCTTTAATAACACTTACCTCATCAACCTTATAAAGTTTTGCTACTTTGTTGGTAGAAACTCTATCACTTGGCCAACTATAGCTTGCAGTGGCCATGTCTTCAAAAATATTGTGAGCTTCTGTAGCAGTTTTAAAGAAAAGAGACCCTTCAACTGTAGCATCCAGAAGGGATTTAGTGCTACCATTTGATCCATCATAGAAAAACTGTATTTGTAACTAACTAAGATATCCATGTTGTGGATATCTCCTCAAAAGATCTTTATACCACTCCCAACATTCAAAAGATTCTTCATTTAGTTGTTGAGAGGAAGAAACAATTTCATACTTCAATTTAGATGACTTGGTAGGAGGAAAATATTTATTAAAAAAATGCTTGAGCTAACTCCTCCCAAGTAGTGATGCTTTTCGATGGTATGGCCTCAAGCCAATCTTTAGCCCTATCTTGCAAAAAAAAAAAAAAAAGGAGATAGTCTTAGTCTAATTGCGTCATTTGTAACTCCATTATTTTTAACCGTTACAGAAATTTCAAGAAAAGATCTAATGTGGTTATGAGGATCTTCAGTGGGGCATCCTCTAAAAGAAATGTCCTTAGCCATTTGAATCAATCCCGACTTTAACTCAAAGTTATTTCCATTGATCGGTGCCTCCACTATTTCGGGTTGAGCAATAGGAAGAGATGTTTGGAAGTAATCCTTAATTGCCTTCTCTCGTTCCCCGACCATCTCTTCTACTATGCCTTGCTTATTCCTACAATTTCTTCTCAAAGTACATTCAATCTTGGGATCAAGAGGCAACAGAGGAGCGTCCTTATCACGAGGCATGCACAAGAGAAAACTTCAAACAAAATTAGAACAAAAATAACCTTAAACAGAAACCATTATTTTGATCCCAACTCTTAAAATATTAAACAAAAACCATTATTTTGATCCCTAACAATGACGCTAAAAACTTGATGTGAATATTTTGTGTTGCACGCTGAGTATCGTCCTCAGGGATTATATTAACAAGTTATTGTTTAGCTATCTTATAATTGTGTCAATCTTGGCTAAGGAATCAGAATCGTGTTGAATTTATGATTTTATAAAATAAAAGACGGCAGAAGAATTGTTGAAAATCTAAGAATAAAAGTGTTCTAGGGTATTGAATTTGTTAATTACTTCAATAGATTTATTTTAGCCAATTCATGGAATCATGTATAAATATTATGCCTAAGTCTAGAAACTTAATTCAAGATTACTTTCTCTAAAAAAATAACCTATTCTCATGCAACTTATTTGATAGTTAATCTCATGAAATCAAATTAAGACATAAAGCATTAGGAATTGTCATTAACAACTTTCACCATTAACCTAATTATGATCATGTTTGATTAATAAAAATTTAATGGTATAGATCTAGTAAAACAATCAACCTGTCAATTAAACATTCAACCTAGCAAATATTAATGGCCAATCAATAAGAATTAAGCATGATACCATTAAAAAGCAAAGTGTTCAACAAACATCCATGAAAAGAACTAAATTCAATCTAAATTCATAACAACTTCATCAACAACCCTAAAACAACAAGTTTAGCCCACTCATAGATTGTAAAAACATATTATCATACATTGATTCAAGCATAATATTCAGAGAAAGAAAAGGAAACCAAAGAATCATCAAAACTCGCCCTGATCGTCACCTTGGAAACTCAAACGGTTTTCAAAATATCCTTCAAATTCTCTAAATTTTAAGCATAAACTCCCTTTTAAGTCTCAAATTTCAATCTTTAGCATTCAATTCGGTCATAATTTTCCTTCCCTTAAGTCAGAATGGTGTCCAATCATATAGAGGATGAGAAATTCGACACAAAATCTTTACCAAAATTATCATATTTCTTCAAATAAGGGAAGCCAATGCCGCACCGCCTCGACAGTAGCATTGCAACGCTAGTCCAAAATTGTTGTAGCGTTGCAATGCTCAATCTCAAATTGTAGCCACTGTCTTCTAGCATCAATCCTCGCTTCATGTCGTAGCATTGCAATGCTCCTTTGTTGTTTGGAATATTGCATTTTTCTTCTCTTTTCTTCACTCCATTTGGTCTATTGCTTGGTTTTGACTCCTTTAAGCCTAATTTAGTCATTTTTGGCCTATTTTGAGTATAATTGATTTTCTCGATCATAAATCCTAGAAATAACTAGCAAACACATCAAATCCGATAAAAACACACTAAAAACAATCCCAAATGTAAGGCAAATAACGTACATTTTATGTGTGTTTTACAGTGCGAAGAGCATTGCTATGGGTCTTAAGTGGAGTGACTCGCAGTCAATGAATGTTGATTAATTTAATTAAATAGTTTAATTAATTAATCTCATCATTGGAACTTCTAATTTATAGGTCCATTTGGTCTCCCCGCTAGCTCACTAAGGGTACAAATACAATTGTTAAAGTTTTGGATGAATTTGAATTGTTCAAATTATTTGAGAAATATAATTGTATATGATACAATTAATATAATGTATATGGTATAGGGATCAAATCCCAAGTAGAATCATGTAAATGTGTTGCATTTAGAAATCCAATTTTTTAAAGAAACAAAAAAGTAAAATAAAACATGTAATTTTAGGATAAACATTCAAAGAAAACATCGGCATGCTTGAAAAAGGAAGCATAGGAGAAATCACAACTTACCTTTGTTGATTCCTCTAGTTTTCTTCTTCCACCGTTGCTAATAATCTCGAACATCTCCAATGTAGTAGGACACCACCAATGAGGTTACCTTGCTATTCTCTAGGATTCAAAGAACTTGGAAGTGTGGTCTCTAAGAACTTTGAGGAGGAAAATGGTAAAGAATTCTAGAGAGAAGTTAGAAAGAAGGTGGAGACAATGTTTTTTTTTTTTTTTGTGACATCAAAATCTTACCTAAAATGACTATAAGGATGTATTTATATATGGAGAAGGATTAACCCCTTCTCCAAGAATTTCCTTTGATGCCCTTAGTGCTAATTAATTAAATAATCTTTATTTAATAAATTGACACATTAGTTAAATAAACATATATTAAATCCCATTTAATATACATTTAATCAATCATCATAAATATCATATATTTATGCTAACCTCAAATCTCTATTATTATTATTATTATTTTGAAAGGTATTGTAATTAAAGTGAGTTGAACAATTCAAGTCCTTCCTCGTTTATATCCTTTATAGAGCTAACAAGGAGACTGTATGGACCTACAGATTAGAAGCTCCAATCATATGAGATTAGTTGATTAAACTCCTTTAATCTAATTAATCAATATTCATTAATTATTGATCGCTCCACTGAAGACCAATAGCTACACTCTTTGCACTATAGATATATTGTTGTGTGCACGGATATAACGAATCAACAACGAGTCAACCCTTCACAAATCATTCATAACTACAACATGGTCAAATTACCATTTTACCTCTGTAGTTATATCTAACTCCATAGGTACGACTATCCCTCTAATGAACAAACATTTTATAGTCCAATTATAAACTAACACTTCTCGGGCCAGTGGGAGGTTGAGGCCTCAATGTTCAAGACCTGAAATCAACTATTAAGGGAGTATTTTATCTACTTCCCCTAAAGACGGGAAAGAGTGAATTCCATCTTGTGTAGCTATGTTCCTAGCTCCATACTCGAACAAATCCGCAAAATAGTAAGCTTGTTGAGTGTGCTAATCTGGCTACTCTCTTACCTATACAAATAAAATGATCGCCCTCATAGATAGGAGTTCAAAACTCACTCAGAATTAAGGTCAAGTCACCTATGATCATCTTGGTGAAATGTAAGTCTCTTCTAGCAACAGTGTTATAAAGAGAGACTATTCATTTCACTGTACGATCTTATACAAACTTTTTGTGTAGAACAACCTCGCTCGCACGTCTCCACATGAATTATCAGGATCAAATCATTTGTAGCAAATTACAACAATTGTAACATCTACAAAGCGGGTCGTATTCATATTGTCACCAAGATAAGGTACCCAGCCTTATCCATATACTACAGACCATTTAGGTTATAACTTAAACATGATCCACCTATGTCTTCACATACATGTTTAAGTTTTATCAAATAACCTTGGATATTAGTTTACTGGATTGAATTAATGTAGTTTAAACGTCAATAAAATACCTCTTATTTTATTAGATATGTAATTTGTCTTTACAAACCATAAGATACATGAGATTTAGGACATAAACTCCAATATATGGATACATTATATTATAAAGTTATTTTTGAATTAGATTTAACGTTAAATCTTATTATATGAGACAAATAAAAAATTTGAATAAGATTCAAATATTAAATAATATAAATTAGATTTCTGTTAAGACTATATGTTAAAAATTAATATGAATAAGATTCATATTAAAACTATAAGTTATGAGAGGAAAATATATTTAAATATGATTTAAATATAATATAATTAAATTTATGATATTTCATTATTTAAATTTAATAAATTAGATTTATTGAATATTATTTAATTAATTTAAATCAAATTTTGATTTAATTTGTATTAAAAATAATAAATAAAAAACATGGGGAGTTATTGGGAGTTAGCAGGTGAAGGGTAACTCCCTTTCCTTTAACTCAACGTGAAACGAAGAATGAAAAAAATATTTATTATTATTATTATTACTATTGCATCTTCTTCTTTCTCTCTAGTCTTAACTCTTTCATTCTCTCAAGAAATTTTCTCCTTCCCCCATACTTCCAAAAGGGCTCCCACAAGTTACGATTTTACTGGAGAATAGCGAAGATACTTTAATGATGGTGTTCGAAACATCTTGACAAGAGATCACTTGAAGAACTGTCTCAAGTGAGCATTTCTACATTTTTATTAAACTACAACATGCTTATTTGTTTTTTATTCTTATTTTCTTCAATGGATATTGAAGCATGAGCGTTCACATGCTTCTACATAGATTCACTTCACCCTGCTCTCTCCAACAATGTCTGATTCATATGCTTGATAACGGACAGAAATGTACGTTATCATAGTGCTAAGTTCTTAAACAATGTTGGCTTGCAATGATTAAGCATGTTAAATTGCGTCCATTAAGCATCAATTTCATAATATTGCGGTCGCATGCGTTCATCGCATTAGAACAGTTGATTTTTGTATTTTTGTGCATAATATGTGATGACGCAAGGCGAAAATTGCAATCATAGGAAACCATTGGTCGAGCGCAGCATTACCGCAAGGCTTTGCGGTGATTGTGTTCGCAAATATTCGCCTGAGAAGGATTGCTGCAACTTGATCAACGCAACATGGTGGGCGCATCTGGGTGAAAAGCTAATTAATCGCGATGGGACAGAAAGCTGATGACAGCCGAATCCGAATTAAGTTGACAGCCGATAACGATCACAAGTACATTTAGCTTTTCATTGACAAATATTCGGCGCATCAGTCAGGAATTAAAGCAGTCCCATCTATACAATCATGAGAGAGAAGCCGACTTTCACCTTACATGTTCTATAAATACCAAGGGCATCCTTCAGAAAATAGGTTCAGTAGTTCGAAATTTCATACTTCAGTTCGCACGTCCTTGTTCTAAGTTTTCTTTTGTTTTAAGGCGAACGCAAGAGAAGAGGTTGAGCCGACAGATCGTTTCGGTAAGCTTGAGAGAGCGCCGGAAGCTTCAAGGACACAGAGAGGGCCGACGCCTACAGAAGCAGGAACATCTTGGAACTGAATAGAGATTTACAGTATAAAAGCCTCGGTCAGCAAGGAATTGCTACCAGGCTCTCTACCTTTATCTTCCATTGTTATTTTGTACTTAAACTCATTTATAAAAATGGAATTTCCTTCTCTATATCTGTTCACTCTCTGTTATTTACGCATGAGTAGCTAAATCTGTTGAATGGGTTGAGAAGCATTTAGCTAGCACAACGATGGAATCTTCATTCTATGCGATTATCTTGTATTATGTATGCTTCATTCGTCTATTAGAGATACTTGGGAGGGTAGTCTAAGGACAGGATCTAGGCTTGGGAAGGTTAGGTTAGAATCTAGGCTCGGAAGAGTCAGATTAGAATGCATAATAAAGAGATAAGAGCTTAGGAATAATCACTATTTGTTATCAACGCATTGCATGCATCCTAGAGATAGGATATGATTGTATGTGGTCACCTTGCCTTTATGCATTTTGCATCATTGCATAGGAAAAGAGTAGAGACTTAGGGTAAGCTCTATGGACACTTTTGCATTCAACACATGCGTCCTAGACTTAGGAGCATCATATTTGCATTGGAAAATGACTTGCTATGCATGGTTGTAGCATGATCGCATAGTCTGATGTATTCCCAAAGAACGCTAGCTAAAGATATTCTCAACTCGTTCATCTGCATACTCAGTGCATCTATCACATAACTGACTTTTCTCAAATTCGATGCATTTGTTTATTTTTCATTAACGCAATCAACAACAAACCCACAATTAATTGAGTTACTAGTTACCGCAAGGTTTTCATAAAAATTACCATCGCAATCTATTTTCACAAGTCCTTGAGTTCGACCCTAGACTTACCAAGAAACTCAGTGGAATTTACACTTGGATTCCGCTGAGGAAACTTGAGTGCACAACGCAATTTTACCATCGCATATCATCCATAATTCACTTCATAAAAATAAGCATCAATGCTCTGCAATCCCATTTTGCTGCAGAGTATCTCTGGAAATATCATGATGAACAATTCCTTCAACTTTGCAGAACTCATTGTGTCATACGCTCTTCCCAGATTACCCTTTAAACTTACAAGGAGAGGTGACGACAGTAGTTACCAACCCTCTTGCTGGTACTTACTACCTACTAACCTGCTTATACTGAATTGGAACCTTGAAATGCATATAGATATACTCAATCATCAACTTAAGACAAAAGACAATCATTAACAGAGTTCTACATTACTCTTCAATTATATAACTTATACACTTTACATAAGCAGTAAGCCCAACACACTCAACTAGTCCCTACTTGACATAATACATGCGTACTACTTATACATAACCCTCACTTTGACTTTCTAACATTTTGGTTTTGAGTGGCAGAGCAACAACAGAGTCGTCTTCTAGGGAGTGATCGCTACCTATGGAGAAGACATTTAAACAGAGTGAGCTAGAAGCCCAATGAGTGAGTAACCTTTGAAACGTAAAAGACATACATACCAATCATGCTTAACAAAGAGATCATGAACTGAAACGTAAGTAATTGCATAAAACTTCTCTTACTAGAATTTAAACATAACATAGGCATCATTGACATCAGCTCTGGGAGGCCCTTAGGCCTCAACTTCCACATTAAATATCTTTGCAAGAGAGCACTCCTCTGGTCTGCTTTTAAGCATAACCTTACTGAACCTTGGCTTGGTTGAGGGAGGGACCCTCCGGCCCAACTTCCACTATCACCTTAGTCGAGGTGTATCACTTTTGATAATTACTTATGTCTTTAACTATAAATCATCGAATAGCTTCATAACACTTGAAGCATAAGACATAATAACGTTCTGTGAATAGTTCCTGAATCTTAGTTGAGAACGATAATTCATTGCTCAAGCTCCCAATGTTTGTATCATGCTAAGAAACTCATACTTCAGCCTCGGTTACTGAAATATGGCCTATGAGACCCATTCACCGGCCTCTCAAATATGGCCTAAGAGACCCATACTTCGGCCTCTTCTTCAGAAATTTTTACATGCACGTGGAGTTACGAAGTACCGTCAACTCCTTAGGTACTTCATGGACACCTTCCATGCTTTCAGTATCTGACTTACTAAAAACATATCATGCCCTAACATCATACATATTATGAATCTTTTAGAATGTAGCTTTAAGCTTAGCATTTGTGGAAACTTAACTACAGTCTTTAGAACGCATTCTTCAATATAAAATGCTTTATATGAAATAAGGCTATCATATTACCTTGGCATATGATCAAACAAGTACATACTTGAGGAAAATGCTAAGCAATCTCATGAAGCTTAATTGCTTAAAAAAAATATACACTTATCAATAATTATCAATGAATGACATAGTTTATCCCTCTTCATAGTTCTTGCTAATACAAAACCAACTCAACGCATAACATTCTTCATTAACAAGTTTCACTGAAACTTGAATTCATCTCTTGGGATGTGGATCCTCTATCCATCACCTTCTCAGTCATACTGACCTTACATGTACATAACTAGGGTCATATCATCAACGTATCTAAGATCAGTTACCACTTCGAGGTATTGAGCTAAACATACTTTACTAGGAGTCTTCACCTAGACATTACACTTAGCTTGTCTTATAGACCTAGCTTCCCTAGTAGTATATGCTAGCCATTTAAATTTTGTCTAGGGCAACATACTTCATGAGCACTAGACATTAATTACTTAAGAACATCATGTCTGGACTATAACTATCCATACTCTAGAAGTTATTAATCTACCAAGCATTCCTGAACATCAGTAAGGTAAATAGCTAGGTAAATGTTTGAGGCTGGCTATCCATAAGTAACTTTTCATAAAAGCATGACTTGTTAAATCATTCATAAACGTTTGTAAACATTAGAGTCACTCACAGTCTTTAGGAAACTCTTTTAAGATTGATGAGCTTCTCCTATTAATGTCAACTCTATGAACATATCAAATTACTTTAGTTACTAGTTATGGTTTCCCTTTTTAGACTCGCTTTCAGAATTAAGCTCACAATTTAACAGAACATATTGCTTACTTAAAAAATAAACATAATGAAAAAGGGGAACGTAAGGTGTGGGTCTTCCAACCTACCATCCTTAAAAGAAATTTCGTCCTCAAACTTACTTCGGTTAAGGGTTACTCCTTTGACAGCCTTATATTCTTCCCAAATACCACGCTTTCACTGTGCCACTCTGACACTAACTGTCTTAGCACTCACTTAGTGCAACGATTTCTCCTTAGCACTTTACTAAGAGTATCATTTTGCTTTCTAATACTTTCTTTTTCCGACAAGATTCTCATCTTCGATTCTCTTCCTTGTTTACTATCACAACTCCTTTGGTTAACCAAGGTAACCCTCAGGTTTCCTTGATAAGGTTAACATTATTTGATGTTTGTCGAACATAATCTAGGTCCGACAATTTCTTTCCTCTAACTAGCTTCATTTTGGCTTCGAGAGTAACTAACTACATGGCCTCCCATAAAAGCCTAATGAAAAGTCTTCCGCGACGTGTTCTTACATCCATTCTTGCTTTGGGAGTAAGTTTTACTCCACTGTCGGCTTCTGCCATTCAAGTTTCTCATGGTTTCTCTATTAACTTACAAGTCAAACTATAGATTTCCTCTTGTAAGAAAAGGCATTTCTAACTGCTTGAACCTTTAGTTCAATCCTAACCCTTACCTTTCCAGTTGACTTCTGGAATTCAGAATCTCTTAGGGCATATCAAAGAGTTTGAACCTTTGTCAAATGCAATAAATCCATAGTTGGGAGTGAATATGTCCCACAATAGATCCCAAAATCAAGCCATAGCCAAGGAGATCCTTACTTCGACCTTTCGTTGTTGTACTACATACGTGCACATGGTAACAACTAAGTACCGTCATACTTTAGATATTACAACCCAGATAGCTTCTCAAATTCTTTCAGTATCGGGTTAGTCAAGTTATCATGCCTCAGATACCTTCTGAAAGTCCTTCAGTATTGGGCTGCTCAGATACCTTCTATATGTCATTCAGTATCGAGCTAATTATATCATCATAGCTCAGATGCCTTCTCTATGTCCTTCAGCATCGGGCTACTCAGATACCTTCTCCACGTTCGTAGCATCGAGCTAACCATGAATTTAAGCAACACCTTCATTAATATGTTGTACTAGAAACATGACGCTAAACTTAGCTCATGCATAACTTTCATACATAATATTGAAATGCCTTTAGGATACCTTCTCTACCTTCGGTATCCTTCTCATATGCCTTAAGAATACCAATGCTATCCTTTAATATAATAGGTCAATGTTACTAAGGCCTTAACATCATTACTAACACATTCTTTAAAACTTAAGAAATAAGTTATCTTAAATCATGTTAAAACAGTCTTTTGAAAATGTTAACATGCGTTTGACATGGGAATCATACATAGGAATTCATATTCATTAAACACCATGTGTTGGTCCTACTTTCCAACATGAAGTTAAGTTGCTTGAAATTGCAAATCGGCCCTAGCATAAGATTAATTTTGTTAAAACATAACCAGAAGTCACGTTCGATGAACTATTGGGTTGTATGTCCTAAAACTCGTAATTTTGTAAACAGTAAACATATATGAAGTTATTCAGACAAGTGTTGTTGATTGTTTAATAACTCTAAATCCAATAAACTAAGAACCCTTGGCTATTGTCATGAATACTTGGACTTTATGTGGAGACATAAATTTAATCAAGTTCGAGTAAAATAGCCTAAACCGTCTATAGTACTTGGATTAGGTTGGTACTTATTTCTGGAGATACTATTGAATACGACCAGTTTTATGATTGTTACTAATGTTGTAAAGTGTCATAGACGATGTGATTAGTTCATTCATGTAGAGACATGTGAGCGGGGGTGTTCTACATGATAAGATTGTGTAACACATACCACAAAATAATCACTGTTACATATTAACGTCATTTACTGTTAACACTGATTAATTTCACTTCTTGATAACCTAGATAACTTGATCTGAATCCTGAGTTGTCTATGAACTCCTGTTTATTCGCTATTGTCCCTTGATTTGCATAAGTGAGGGTAAGCCTAGCGTCTCTGCTCAATATGCCTCCCACTTCAGGGATAAGACTGGGTAGATGGTTGGGAACATAGAATTTGCAAGATGAAATTCACTTCTACCCATTTCAGGGATAGTAGAAAGGTTGTTCCCTTAAGGGCTGATCTCAGGTCTTGAACAAGGAGTCACATCCTCTCATTGGCCTGAAAAGGAATGAATTTAGTGATTATGATCCCAAATCAATTGTTCATTAGAGGGACAGTAGTACTTAAGGAGAAAAGATGTAACTCAGGGGTATTTCGGTATTGGACCTAGCTGACGTTATGAAGAACCTGTGAAAGATCAACTTATTGATGACGGTTATATCAAATGGACACATAATATATCTACAATGAGGGGAGTCCAACTACAAGCTATAGTGGACAGTCCTGTTAGTTAATGAATGTTGATTAACTAGGTTAAAGAGTTTGACCGGTTAGTCTCGGATCGTTGGAGTCCATGATTTGTAGGTCCATCTGGTCTCCTTACTAGCTCAATATGGACAAAAATTGAAGAACTAGGTTAAGTAAGAATTTGAAATATTCAAATTCGGGTTTTAGGGAATATTGTATTTTATATGAGATATAATTTACAATTAAATAATTAATTTATTAATTGATTATTTTTTAGAGTATACTTGATCATTAGCATCAAAGTTTTTTTTAACTTGATTAATGTGATTAATCAAAGCTAACTGTGATATTAAATTTATTTATTTTTATTTAATTGAATTTTTTTAATTAAATAATTTCCAAAATTTGAAAAATGTTTTTCATTTTTTTAATTAAAAAATTAGTTAGTGGAAAAATCCAATTGTTGGATTTTCCTACTAACTAAGTGGACTTTGAAGTGGCATTTCTCAAGCTTAATACCTAGAGATTACATGCGAATGGAGTTTGAGGTGGAAGATATGCAAAATGAGATTTTGCATGTGTTTTCTCTAAAAAATGCTTTGTTTTTTAAATTTGCAAAACTAATGCTTCCACAACTTTTGATCTAAAATCTTCCACCTCTTTTCTCTTTACTCTTCTTCTTTCTATAGTGAAATTCCCTTATTTTCACTAACAAAATGGTCTTACAACCGTGTTCTTCAACCGGAGAATAGTGGGATTTACCGTTGGTGGTGTCGATCGAGCTCGGGACAGGAAGATTGCAGTGGAGTCTTCAAAGGTTGTATTTTCTATCCCTTTTGCATGTTTATTCTTGTTTTTATTGCAATTATAATGTTGTCGATTTCATCGCTTCTGTTGTGCATGCGTTCTTTATGTTCCATCAAATGGTATCAGAGCATGCTTATAACGTTCTATTGCATTTTGGTGGGTGTTATTCATGTGATGAATGTTTTGTTGACTAAAGTGGATTACGGTTTTGGCATTAGTTTTCATTTAATTTCTTGTTGAAATTTGTAATTGCTCACATGTATATGAGCTTTAATGTGTGGCAAAGGGTCTATAAATTTGCTAGAGTTATTAGAGTCATTTTTAGGTTGTAATTGCTCGGTTTTGGGAAATAGAACAGCTTCATTTTTGTGGAGAAAAGCTCACAGACCCGAGAGAGGCTTCCAGACCCAAGTTTGCCTCCCAGACTCGACCCGCAGCGCCTTCCGACCCGGTTCATTGAGTTCTCGTACGCGCGACTCGTCCAGACCCGCGTCCGACTCGGTTTTGTCAGCAGTCCCCACGTGCTAGCTATCTCGTCCACCCCAACCCACCCGCGCGCCCATTTCACGACCCGGTTCACGCCCCGTCGACCCACGTGCTCCGTCCGTTGACCACCTGCTGAGCGCGTTGACCAGTCGATCTGGACCGGTCCAGTTGACTTGGTTGAGCTTGTTTGACCGGTTCAACCGGGTTTTGGGTGTTTTCGAGCCAGTTCGAGTGGTTTTTGGCTAGTTTGGGTTAGTTCAAAGTGTTTAAAGCCGGTTCGAGGGAGCTACTTACTGAATTATGTAATAATTTAGTTGTATGTTTGCTTTTAATGCCAAAACCGGTCCACTTTAGTGTTGTTTACTTATTATGCATATGATGTATAAAATTGTTTGATTATGTGTGCGTAAAGTATGCCATATAGTTTTTTAAAGACCCCACCATAGGATAAGCATGTGGCATGCTATATGTTATAAGAGTTATAATGTATATAGTATGCATGCTAGGTTTTAATATAAGTGTTATATTAAAGCATGTTTTTTTAAGGAAGCATGTTATAGATGAATGTTCTAGGGTGATAAATGTTATAATTTATTTTATAATTATTATAAAATCAACTAGACTTTTAAAATCTATAACAAAGATAAGATGCATGCTCACCTAGGGTTAACCGGTGTAATTCAATCGCCTTTTTAAGAGTTAGAATAGGTCGATTACTTGTAAAACAAGAGTTGTTTACTTACTCGGAGATATCTTGTCTAAGGTTGGGAGTACTTAAGTTGACGGTTTACAGAACACCTCCTACCTGGAGATCAAACTAGTGTCTAAGTCCATAACCCTAGCTTTATAAGCATGCATGAGTTGTGTAAGGTAATAAAATTTGTTTATCACCTTTACATCATAGGTTAATCCCGGTATAAGAGTTATATTATGAAAAATGACCTAGACTTAAGTTGTTAAATATTAGTCAGTTAATAACAAAGTAAATACCCAATCTTTTATAAAATAGAACACTTCAGTGGTTGACTAATAGTATATAAGAATATTATTTCTAGCTCTCACGTCTATAGGAGTTCACACCATGAGATCCATGCTCGGCTTTGAGCTGCTATTAATGGCAACCTCCCATCGGAAAGTGTTTGCATGGGTCAATAACAAGGTGAATAAGGGAAGTAATTCATAGTAAGTGGGTGAAGGGTGTGTGTCAATATGTCCTACGGTCTCTTCCATTAGGTCACACTGTGAGATTCCTATGTTGTGCCTGCTGGTTGGCTTTGCGACCTATTGCTAGTCGTTTAGCAGCGGCTATCCCTTCAGAGGGTTGTAATATAGGATTTGGAACACCGTGAACTCCATAAATGGATAAGGTTACTTAGGTTCGTTTTTAAACAATTATTTCTCCTTCGAGGGCTTGTTTGATTCCAATCTCTGTAATTCGAAACTAGAGGGTAGACACTTACAAAACTTACTAAATGTTAGTAAAGTTCTTGATCAAATAAATGGTAACTAAGTACTATAAGAATAAGAGTTATTCTAATATTAGTATTTAGTCAAGAATGTCTTTATTCAGTGAAAGAGTAGTCAACTGCCCTTCGGTGGGGGCTATTCTGACTCACTGAAGTATCGTAACAAAATAATAATGAGCATGGGTACATTATTTTTGCTAAATAAATTGGATTAAAAAGAGTTAAAATCAATTCTCTAATAGTTTGTTTACTTTTTTAGCAATGTCAACATCAATTATACAACTGCTAGCTTCTAAGAAACTACGATAATTGCGAAACTTGGTAATCGAATATTAACACGATACTAGTAATAGATGATCTTTGATTCGTTTTAATGGAGGAGTGTCCTCCATCCCTTGGTCCCAACGCAAACTGAACAGTTCATGATGCATATGATAGATGGGCCAAAGCTAATGAGAAGGCTCGGGTTTATATTTTAGCGAATATTTCTGATGTACTGTCTAAGAAACACGAGAGGTTAGCTACTGCAAGAGAGATAGTGGACTCTTTGCAGGGCCTGTTTGGACAACCGTTCACATATGTCATGCATGATGCAATTAAATTCGTTTACATTTTTTGAACATGATGGTTCATTTCAATATTGTAGAAGTAAACGGAGCCGTCATGAATGAGAAGTGTCAAGTTGGATTCATCATGCAGTCTCTTCTGAATAGCTTTTTATATTCAAAACGAATGCAATGATGAATAAGATTGAGTATAACTTGACGACTCTTCTCAACGAACTCCAGATTTACGAATCTTTATTAAAAAATAAAGATTTAGAGGCAAAAGAAAATCTTGCTTCCACTTCAAAGAAGAAAACCCAAAAAAATTTGTCTTCTGGGAGTAAATATGGCTCTTCTTTCTCCAAGAATAGAGGTATTCAAAAGAAAAAGAAGGAAACTGGGAAAAGGAAGGCTCTAGCTGCACAAAAAGGCAAAAAGGATGTTGCCAAAGGAAATTCCATTGCAACGAAAATGGGCATTAGAAAAGAAATTGCCCTAGATATCTTGCCGAAAAGAAAGCTGAAAAAGAAAGACAAGGTAAATTAAATTTATTGGTTATTGAAACATGTATAGTGGAGAATGAAGATTCTACCTGTATATTGGATTCAGGGGCCACTAGTCATGTTTATCTTTCTTCTCAGGAAACTAGTTCCTGGAGACAACTTGAAGAAGATGAGATTCCTCTTCGGATTGGATCAGGGGAGCATATCTCAGCAAAAGCAGTGGGAGCTGTTAAGTTAACTCTTAGAAATAGATATCTGCATTTAGAAAAAATTCTTTATATACTTTCTTGTAAAAGAAATTTGATATCTATTTGTTGTTTGTTGGAAGATTTGTACAAAGTAAATTTTTGTCTTAATGAAGCATTCATTACAAAAAGAGGCATACAAATCCGTTCTGCAAACTTAGAAAGTAACTTATATAAGTTAAAACCATCTAAAGTTGAAGTTGTATATAACACAGAAATGTTTAAAACAGTTGAAACTCAAAGAAAAAAGGCAACACATTTCTTAGAGTACCTATCTTTGGCACTTGAGACTTAGCTACATTAATCTCAATGGGATTGAAAGACTGACTAAAAGTGGACTTCTAAACAAGTTAGAAGATGTCTCTTTACCGCCATGTGAGTCATGTCTCGAAGGGAAAATGACAAAAAGATATTTTTCTGGAAAAGGTCTTCGAGCCAAAGAAACCTTAGAGCATGGGATTCAGTTACATCTCTCTACACCGAGAACGCCTCAGCAGAATAGTGTATCTGAATGGAGAAACAGAACCTTGTTGGACATGGTTCGGTCCATGATGAGTTATGCTCGGTTGCTTAACTCGTTATAGAGGTATGCAGTAGAGACTGCAGCTTACATTTTGAATAACGTTCCCTCTAAGAGTGTTTCAGAAACACCTTATGAGTTATGGACATGACGTAAAGCTATTTTACATCATTTTTGGATTTGGGGTTGCCCAACACACATGTTGGTACAAAATCCTAAGAAATTGGAATATCGTTCAAAATTATGCCTATTTGTAGGTTACCCTAAAGAAATAAGGGGTGGCCAGTTTTATGATCCTCAGGATGATTAGGTAATTGTATCAACAAATGACACATTTCTAAAGGAAAACCACATTCGAGATCATAAATTTCGCAGTAAACTAGTATTGGAAGATATTTCAAATAATGCTACAGACGAATCAACAAAAGTTGTTCATCAGCCTTGCTCATCAACAAGAGTTGTAAATAGATCAAAGACATCTGGTCCATCACATCCTATTCAAGAGTTAAAAGAGCCTTAACATAGTGGGAGGGTTATGAGACAACCTGGCCGTTTTATGGGTTTAACTGAAACCGAAGTTAACATACCTAATGATGGCTTAGAGGATCCATTAACATATAATCAAGCAATGGATGATGTTGATCGAGATCAGTGGATCAAAGCCATAGACCTTGAAATAGAGTTTATATGCTTTAATTCAATATAGGAACTTGTAGATAAATCTAATGAGCTAATACCTATCAGTTGTAAGTAGATCTACAAGTGTAAAAGAGACCATATGGGGAAGGTACAGACCTATAAAGCCCAGTTAGTAGAAAAGGGTTATACCCAGGTTGAGGGGGTGGACTATGAAGAAACCTTCTCACCTATTGCTATGATCAAATCAATTTGGATACTCTTGTCCATTGCCACTTTTTATAATTATGAAATTTGGCAAATGAATGTCAAGACTGCCTTTCTAAATGGAGATCTTGCAGAGAGTATTTATATGGTCCAACCAGAAGGGTTCATTGAACAGGGTCAGGAGCAAAAGGTTTGCAAACTAAAGAGATCTATTTATGGATTGAAATAGGCATCAGGATCCTAGAATATAAGATTTGATACTGTGGTCAAATCTTATGGCTTTGAACAGAACGTTGATGAGCCGTGTGTATACAAAAAGATCATCAACTCCACTATAGCATTTCTATTTTTGTATATAGATAATATACTACTTATTGGGAATAATATAGGATACCTAACTGACACTAAAAATTGGCTAGCAACCCAATTTCAGATGAAAGATCTGGGCTAGGTGCATTATGTTCTTGGCATTCAAATAGTTCGAAACTGAAAGAACAGAACGCCAACCATGTCTCAAAAATCTTATATAGACAATGTGTTGTCTAGGTTTAAGATGCAGGATTCCATAAGAGGTCTTTTACCTTTTAGGAATGGAATACATTTTTAAAGGAACAATGTCCTAAGAACCTCAAGAAGTTGAGAATATGAGATGGGTTCCCTATGCATTAGTAGTCGAAAGTCTGATGTATGCAATGTTATTTACTCGTCCATGAAGGAACTCTTATACAAGACTACCTCTGAGTGGAAGCGATATCGTTCAAAACTCATTGTGATAAAATTAACGCATTCACAATCAAACATAATAGATATGCATGTTAAAACTAATTACAAGCATGCTTTTAACAAATACACAATAAGAGAATGAATACATACCAGTTGAAGACTCTTCTTCACCAAAGACCTCATTCTCGTACACCAAAACATGGTCGTTTACCCGCGAACGGTCTCCACACGAACACAGCAACGGGAAGGACACCACCACTTAGAACCCTCGGTATTCTCGGTGTGAAAATCCAAGAGGTATAGGCTTTGTTAGCAGAGGGAAAGAGGAGGAGAATATTGTATACCACGACCAAGAAAGTGGGAGAAGGTTGATGTCTATCGTATAGACGATGCTTTATCGTTTAGGAAGAGGTACACGATCGTTTAGTACATAGGCCGCGATCGTATAGACATTGTTTAGTAAACACTCAAGCGCGTGATCGTTTAGTAAGCTGCGCGCGTGTGTACGATCGTTTAGAAATGTTGAGCTATCGTGTAGGCTCTCGGTTTGCTATATGATGGGCAATATACACTATACTTGAGCAAATGACTGATCGCTTTTGCATAATGAAAACGATTTTCATTTTATTCTTCAGTTATGAAAACTAAAAGCAATCTCCCAATATCACACGGTTACGGAGAAAATGTGGGCACAATTATCCTATAATTGTCCAAAAATAAATAATAAATATAATCATATTATATTCATTTACCTATGGTTTAATATCACATCATATGCAATACATTAACCATAATCTTTTCTCCTCCATTAGATATAAATCATATTTATATCATTTTCCTCCAAATAATGTATCTCATACATAATGTCAATCATATCATATAGAATTAACCAGTTCAATCATATCATATATAATCGAACTCCTTCTTGTCAATTTGAACACTTCAAACTGACCCAAAACCTGATTCTCAACTTGAATCCATTGAGCTACCAAGAGGACTTATAAACCTATGGCTCGAAACTCCAACGGTACATGAATAGCTGACTAAACTCTTTAGCCACGAGATCCACCATCCGTTAACTACCAGGCTTCCACTAAAGATCAACAGCTACACTCTTCTTACCACATATATATTTCTATGTCCATCGGATATAACCAATCAACAGTACGATAACCCTTCACAAATGCTCATAACTACAGTTGGGCCAATTTACTGTTTTGCCCCTGTAGTTACATCTAACTCCTTAAGCTGTCTCTTATACACATCTAGATGTGTATAAGAGACAGACATTATATAACGAGACTATTAAATTTTGTGGTCTAGTATTATACAAACTCCTTTGTATAGGACTCCCCCGCTCGCATGTCTCCACATAAATGATCAGGATTAGACCATCTGTAGCAAGTCAAAACACTTATAACTATTCTATAAAGCGGGCCGCATCCGTAGCGTTACCAGGATAAGGTTTCCCTCTTATATCCATATCCTACAGATCATTTTGGTTATCACTTATGACATGATCCACTTGTATGTCTCCACATACATGCTTAAGTTACAAATGACAACTAGGAATCTTAGTTTATTGGTTTGTGGTAAAGCAAATAAAACATCCAATGTTCATAGACAAAAGTGAAGAAAATATCATATATTATACATCACAAGCGTTTGTTCAAAACTGTGTTTACAAACTACAGGAAATGAGAGTTTAAGGCATCATCCCCAACAGTCTAGACATATGCTTTGCAGTAGGGATTGTCAGTAGGTATCAGTCCAATCCTGGTTATGAACATTGGACTGCTGTTAAGAATGAGGACAATATTGTTGATCCGTTTATAAAGGCTCTCTCGGCTAAGTTTTTCGAGGGTCACCTAAAGAGTTTAGGACTGCGGGTAAAATAAATAGGGCAAGTAGGAGAAAATGTGGGTATGAAATGCCCTACTTTATTGTATTTAGTTTTCTCTCACAGCACTCAACTTTGTTGTAACCCACTAGGAGTTTTAGTCCAAGTGGGAGTTTGTTGGGTTGTATGACCTAAAACTCATAGTTTTGTAAATAGTAAACATATAAACTTAGGAAGTTTATTCAGAGAAGTGTTGTTGATTGTTTAATAATTATAAATTCAATAAACTACGAACCTTTGGCTATTGTCATTAATACTTGGACTTTATGTGGAGACATAAACTTGATCAAGTTCGAGTAAAATAGCCTAAACCGTCTATAGTACTTAGACTAGGTTGGGTACTTATTTCTGGAGATACTATTGAATACGGCCCACTTTATGATCGGTTCGTTCATGTAGAGACATGTGAGCGGGGGTGTTCTACACGATGAGATTGTGTAAGACAGGCCACGTAATAATCACTATTACGTATTAACGTCGTATACTGTTAACACTGATTAATTTCACTTCTTGATGACCTAGATAACTTGTTCTAAATCTTGAGCTGTCTATGAACTCCGTTTTATTCGGTATTTTCTCTTGATCTGCATAGGTGAGGGTAAGCTCAACGTCGTTGCTCAATATGCCTCCCATTTCAGGGATAAGACCGAGTAGATGACTGGGGACATAGAATTTGCAAGATGAAATTCACTCCTACCCATTTTAGGGATAGTAGAAAGGTTGTTTTCTTAAGGGTTGATCTCGGGTCTTGAACAAGGGGCCCCATCCTCTCGTTGGCCTGAGAGGGAATGATTTAGTAATTATGATCCTAAATCAATTGTTCGTTAGAGGGACAGTAGTACTTAAGGTGAAAAGCTGTAACTCAGGGGTATTTCGGTATTTGACCTAGCTAAAATTATGAACAACCTATGAAGGATCAACTTATTGACGACGGTTATATCAAATGGACACATAATATATCTACAGTGAGAGAAGTCTAACTACAGACTATAGTAGACAGTCCTGTTAGTTAATGAATGTTGATTAACTAGGTTAAAGAATTTGACCGGTTAATCTCGGATCGTTGGAGTCTATGATTTGTAGGTCCATCGAGTCTCTTGCTAGCTCAATATAGACAAAATTGAAGAACTAGATGAAGTAAGAATTTGAAATGTTCAATTTCAGGTTTTAGGGAATATTGTATTTTATATGAGATATAATTTACAATTAAATAATTAATTTATTAATTAATTATTTTTTAGAGTATACTTGATCATTAGCATGAAAGTTTTTTTTTTAAAACTTGATTAATGTGATTAATCAAAGTTAGGTGTCTTAAAAAATTTAATATGTGATATTAAATTTATTTATTTTTATTTAATTGAAAATTTTTTATTTAAATAATTTCCAAATTTTGAAAATTATTTTTATTAAAAAATTAGTTAGTGGAAAAATCCAATTGTTGGATTTTTCCATGAACTAAGTGGACTTTCAAGTGGCATTTCCCAAGCTTGACACCTAGAGATTACATGCTAATGAAGTTTGAGGTGGAAGACATGCAAAATAGTTTTACATGTGTTTTCTTTGCAAGACTAATGCTTCCACAACTTTTGACCTAAAATCTTCCACCTCTCTTCTCTTTACTCTCCTTCTTTCTATAGTGAAATTCCCTTATTTTCTACAGTGAAGTTGTTTGGCTCAGGAATTTCTTGACTCAACTAGAAGTAGTTCCATACATGTGAAGACCTGTAACCGTTTACTATGATAATAGTGGTGTTGTGGCTAATTCCAAAAAGCCAAGGAGTCACATACGTGGGAAATATATCGAGCGTGAGTATCACATGATTCGAGATATTGTGCATCGAGGAGACGTGATCGGCACGCAGATAACTTTAACGCATAACGTTGTTGATCTGTTTACAAAGACCCTTATGATTAATGTGTTTAAGGGTCACCTGGAGATTAGGTTTACGACACATGCCTCATTTTACCTAAGGCAAGTAGGAGATATTACTAGGCGCGTATTGTATACCCTAGTTTCTTGTTTTGTGCACATTATACTTTATACTTATTTATTTTTTCTTTTGTACGCCCCATTAGCTTTAGAACAAGTGAGAGATTGTTAGGGTTGATGCCTTAAATCTCACGAGTCTTGTAGTTATAATTGTATTATACAAATAATTTATTTATCTAATAAAATAAAGCGGTATTTTATTTATCATTTAGTTGCATTTATCCACAAAAACCAATAAACTAAGATCCAAGGTTATTTTCTGAAACTTAAGCATGTATGTAGAGACATATAAGCGGTTCTTGTTTAAGTGATAACCTAAACGATCTGTAATAGATGGATAAGGTTGAGTATCTTATCCTTATGACACTATGAATACGACTTGCTTTGTAGTTATTACAATTGTTGTAAAATGCTTCAAACGATCTGATCCTAATCATTTATATGTAGACATGTGAGTAGGGTGCTCTATGTAAAGAGTTTGTATAAGACCAGACCACAAAATGTATAGTCTCTCTATATAACACCCTTAATATATGAGACTTGCATTTCATTAGGATGACCATAGGTGACTTGACCTTAATCCTTAGTGAGCTATGAACTACTGCCTATGAAGGTAGACCTTTGATTTATGAGGGTGAGAGTGACCAGCTTCAATGACTCAATATGTCTACCATTTTGAGGATTCGTCTGATTAGGGAGTTGGGAACACAGCTACATAAGACGGAACTACTCCTTCTCTATAGTTAGATAGATAAACTGCTCCCTTAAGAGTTGATTCCAAGGCTTGAACAACATGGCACCACACCCTCTCCTGGCCCGAGAAAGGTTTGGTCATAGTTAAACTATGATAAATTGTTCCCCTTCTCCAAGTATTTTCCTTTTCATCCTTGTTGCTAATTAATTAAATAACCCATTCTTTTATTAATTGCCACATTAATTAAATAACCATATATTAAATCTAATTTAGTATATAATTAATTAATTAAAATATAAACATCACATGTTTATATGCTTCCACCTCTTTAACATTATAATTAATTAAAACTTCATGAATCTAATTCACATGAATTAAATATTTGAATCTCATTCAAATATTTTCCTCTAATATAATTTGAATTATAGATCGCATCTATAATTAATTATATATTAATCGCATTAATATACAATTTCCTCGATTTATTTGAACAATTCAAATCATTCCTCATTATAATCCTTTAGTGAGCTAACAAGGGGACCTGGTAGACCTACAGATCAGAAGCTTCAGCGATGTGCGATTAATTGGATAAACTTATTAACTAAATTAATCAATATTTGTTAACTGTGGGTACATTTTACTAAAGACCCATAGCTGCACTCTTTTCACTACATATATATTTCTGTATCCACGGATATAGACCAATAACATCAAGTTAGTTATTCATGAGTGTTCGTAACACCAACTGGGTCAAATAACCATTTTACTCTTGGGTTACCTCTGTATCCTTAAGTACTAGTGCTCTTCTAATGAAAAACCTGTTTATGGTCCAACCATTAAACAGAAATCCCTCTCGAGCCAGTGAGAGGGTAGGGTCCTTTATTCAAGTTTCGAAGATACCACTTAAATGAACACTCATCTACTTACCCTAAAGTCGAGAAGGAGTGAACTCTATCTTGTATTATTATGTTTCCAGCTCCCCATTCAGTCTTGTCCCCAAAATGGTAGGCTTATTAAGTCAACAAACTGGCCACTCTCACCCATACAAATCAAAGGACAATCCCTCATGAACAGAAGTTCATCATACACTTAGGATTAAGACTAAGTTGCCTAGGTAATCCTATTGAAATAGAAACCTAACTAGTCAATAGTGTTAAACCTAGTGGTTACTATTTTGCAATCTGGTCTTATGCAAACTCATTGCATATGATAACCCTACTAGCATGCTACATACACAAACACATTATATCATTATGTTTGTATCAAATACAAAGTGGGTTGTATCTATGGTGTCATCGGGATAAGGTACCAAACCTTATCTCTATACTATAGACCCTTTAGGCTGTATCTTGAACAATTATCCATATATGTCTCCACATATTGTTCATGACTCATAAGAAAGTCTTGAATGGTATTTTATTAGATTTAGGGTTATTAAAACAAAATAGAATATAACACAATCAATAACATTTTTTGAAATAACATCGATAGCTCTTTATTGATGACGGTAAATTAATTACATTTACTATCTATGAGTTTTAGTGCATAAAATCCAACAAACTCCCACTTGAACTAAAACTCTAGTCAATGAGATGAACATAATATCACTATCCAAAGCAATGGGAATGGTAAATAAATACAATAAACTAGGAAATCCATATACCCATTATGCATCTCCCACTTGCCCTAGATTATACAATGTACATGCTTGCAAACCTAAATTCTCTAGATAACTCTCAAACACTTTAGTCGAGAGTGCCTTCGTAAATGAATCTACAATTTTGTGCTCCGAAACGATCTTTGTGACGATCACATCTCTTCATTGCACAATCTCCCGTATCAGATGATACTTCCTTTCAATATGTTTTCCTCGTTTATGGTTGTGAGGTTTTTTAGAGTCTGCTATAGCCCCATTGTTGTCTCAATATAAGGTGATAGGCAATTCCATGTTTGGAACCACTTCTAGGTCACTTAGAAACTTCCTAAGCCAAACAACTTCCTTTGCTGCTTAACAAGCAGCTACATATTCAGCCTTCATAGTGGAGTCAATAATGCATCATTACTTGATTCTATGTCATACTACTGTTGGGAATGTCCTAGAACTCACAGTTCGTATTAAACATTCTATTTTTTTTAAATAAAATATTATTGAATATTTTATTCAATAAAGTTGTTGATTTTGCAGTCTATTATGAAAATCCAATAAACATATCTATGGCTATAGTATGAATACTTTAACTTTATGTGGTGACACAAACAGGATCAAGTTAATAGTATATAGCCTAAATGGTTTAATAAGTATATGGATGAAATTGGGTATCTCGTCTTGGTAACACTATTGGATGTGACCCATTTTATATAGGTAATACAAATGATGTGATCCACAGATCATTCATGTAGAGACATGTGAGTGAGAGCATCCTATGCAATGAGTTTGAGTATAAAGTGGACAACGAAATAGTCACTTTTCTTTATAATGACCGTTTACTATTAAAACTAACTATTTCATTTTTAAAGTAACCTAGGATAACTTGATCTTAATCCTGAGCCAGCTATGAACTCCTGTTTATTCGAGATTATCATTTGATCTGCTGGGTGAGAGTAGTCCAACAACACTGCTTAATAAGCCTTCCATTTTGTGGATAAGACTGATGAATTAGCTGGGTACATAGCTCTGCAAGATGGAATTCACTCCTACCCCTTTTAGGATTAGCAGATAGGTTGTTCTCTTAAGTACTGATTCCAGGTCTTGAACAATCAGGGCCCCGCCTTCTCATGATAGAGAAAGGACTTGATTCATAAGTATTATGAATTAAATTTTTCATTAGAGGGTGGTAGGAACTTAAGGAACGAGATGTATTTACAAGGGTAAAACGGTAATCTTGACCCAACTGTGATTACGAACAACCTGTGAATGATCAACTTACTGATTATGGTTTATATGGACAGAAATATATCTACAGTAAGAAGAGTGCAACTATCAAGCTATAACGGTATGTCTTGATAGTTAACGAATAGAAATGAATTCGATTAAAGAGTTTTAACGAATTAATGACAGATCGTTGGAGCTCATGATCTGTAGGTCCATTAGGTTCCTCTATTAGCTCATTAAATTAGAATAACAAATTGAGTATTGATGTATGAATTTTAGGGTTTTCAATTGATTGTATATAATACAATTATAGACGTTTAATTTAATTGAAATTATAAGAAATTAAAAAATCAATTAATATTTAAATTATGATTTAAATATAAAATTGATTATTTGGTGATATTGTATTAATTTAATATTTAGATATTAAATTAATATTAAATTAAAAATTAGTTTTATCTAATTAATTATTTTGAATCAATTTTATAAAACCAATTTAAAAAATAATTTTTTTTGAAACGTTTTTAGTTGGTGGTTTTTTCCATATTTTAGGAAAAATCCACTAACTATATTGGAGAATCACCAAATTCCATTGCTAATCTTCAAGTTGTAGCTGCCCAACATGCAACCTGATACATTTGCATGGTTTTTACCAATATATAGAAGCTCCATGCATGAAGAACAGCAAGAGATTGAATGAAATAGAAAAAGTTCTACATTGTTAACCCTGCTCTCGTTCTTCATCAACTCAGTTTTGATATAAGTGTTTCCACCACACATTCTAGCTTGAGAATAATAGAGAAGATCTCGGTCGTAGTCCTCTTGCTGATTCAAGCAAGATCTTGGTGTTTTTCCAGCTGATTTTATGAAGAAATCTTCAAAGGCAATATGTGTTTCAAACCATCTTTTGAATATCATATGTACAGCATGCTTAAAACTCAAATTAAATGTAGTTTAATTGCTTATTGATTCTATAGTCTTCCGTTGTGTGATATATCATTCCTATAATTGGTATCAGAGTATGATTTAAGCACTTAACTATTGTTAATTTGAGTTTGGTGGGTGTTTCTCCATGAACTACATGAAATAGTATGCTGATATGGTTTTTCAGTGTTTTGGGCATTTTAATCCTTTCAATTATGTTGTTTCTCTTGTAATTGGATCTTGTTTGATGGGTCTTAATATGTGTTTTAGAGTCTATAATTCATATGAAGTCATTAGAAGTTAAAATTAAGATGTAATTGAAGAAAGAAATGAAGAAGGTCGAGCTGCAAATTCCAGTCTTTCAGCATCTGATCAAATCTTGTTGTTGAAATTCGGGCGAGAATTCCATTTCTAGTGATGTTGATGTAAGTTCAAGCAAGATTTTGTTTCAAACGAGATTCTGAATAAAATTTTAGAGTGAGATTTCAAGTTCAAACAAGATTTTGAATCAAATTTGAGCGAGATTTCTAGTTCGAGCGAGATTTTATTGGAATTTTGAGCGAGAGATCGAATTGGGTGAGATTTTGAATCAATTTCAAATGAGATTTCGAGAATGGAGCGGGAGATCGAGTTTGGGCGAGACCTGAGTCGAGCGACACAAGAACTAACTAGAACTAGCGAGAACGGCCGATTCGACCGATTTTTTCCTCTTGAGATCTTGTCCAGTTCGGCCTCAAATGGTTTTGGTTGGTCTGGATCAAACTTTTCTGGTCCAGTTCAAGTTGTTTGGGTTCAGTTTGGAATTGTTTGAGCGGTCAAGAAACGGTTTTGAAGCTGTTTTTGTAATATTTAGGATTTTGTTTACTTAAAAATGCCAAAACCAAAAACCGTATCAGTATGTGTTTAATTGTTTATGCATGCGATGTATGTAATAATTCAATAAATCTTATATATGCATATAGTATGCCATATAGATTTAAAATCCCACCGTAAGAAGCATGTTACATGCAGTGAAAGTATATTATAAATTGTTATAATATATAGTATGCATGAATAGGGTTTTCTTTTAATATAAATGTTGTATCAAAATACCTTTGATGAATGTTATGGATGTTTAGCATGTCTAATTTTTGTAAGATGTTATAAAATTGTATTAGACTTTAAAATCCATAACAAAGAGACACAACATGCTCAATTAGGTTAACAACTAGTTTTAACCATTAAAATATATTGTTACCTTATAAATTTGGTTACAAACTCAAATAGGTTCATAAACCTGTCTAAGGCTAGGGGTACTTAAGTTAATGGTTTACGTAACACCTACTACCTGGTGATTATGACCGAAAGATTGAGCTTTGTTAATTGATTTTATGAGCTTGCATGAGCGGTGTGAGGTTTAAAACTGGTTTAAACACTTAGACATCGTATGGTTATATCCAAATATAAAAGTTATACTTGGATAAAAATGATATAGACTTGGGTTGTTTAAAAGTTAGCCATTTTTTAACCTAAGTAAATAGATACCTAAACATATAGAACACTTCAGTGGGAGATTAACAATATATTTAATATATAGTTATTAGCTCTCACGTCCTCAAGAGTTCACACCGTAAGATCTATGCTCGGCTTTGTGTCGCTTTTACCACGACTACTCCATTCGGAAAGTGTTTGCATGGGTCAATAACAAAGTGAATGAGGGAAGTAGTTCATAGTAAGTGGGTGAAGGAAATGTGTCAACATTGTCCTACAGTCTCTTCCATTAGTTTGAACTGTGAGATTCCTACATTGCGTCTGTTGTCGTTTTTAGGTGGCACAAGCTAGTCGTTAACCACAACGATCCCCTCGGAGGGTTGTAACATAGGATTCGGAACAACCCAAACTTCAGTAAATGAATAAGGTCTTATAATTCCGTCTTGGGTATTGTCTTCTATTCCAGGGGCATATTCATATCATTCGATAAGATATGAAAATGGCGGGTCACACTTACAAAAATTACTAATTGTTAGTAAAGATCTTGACCGAAAACGATAACCAAAAGAACTATAAGAGTAAAGAGTTATTCTGTATAGTATTTGGTCAAGAATTTGTCTTCCTTCAGTGAAGGAATTGTTGACTGCCCCTTGGTAACAACTATTCTAGATCACTAAATTATCGTTGCAAATAAATAAGGATTTATTGGGTACTTTCTTATTTTGCTAAAATTGGATTTACATGCATAAATGTTTAATAGAATTTGTTTAAATTATTTCAGCAATGTTGAATTCAATCATACAACTGCTAGCTTCCTATAAATTTAACGATGAAGAATATTCAAACTGGAAATCCAACATTAATACAATATTAGTTATGGATGATTTAAGGTATGTATTGACGGAGGAATGTCCTCCGGTTCCCAATAGTACAGCAAACCGAAATGTTCGGGACATTTATGATCAGTGGGTAAGGGCTAATGAGAAAGCTCGAGCCTACATCTTAGCAAGCATATATGATGTACTTAATAAGAAACATGAGTTAGTGCCCACCACCCGTGAGATAATGGCGTCGCTTCAGGAGATGTTCGGGCAACCGTCATCCTCTGTTCGACATGAAGCCATTAAGTATATCTACATTACTCGCAGGAAAGATGAAACCAACATTAGAGAACATGTTCTCGATATGATGGTCCATTTTAATGTTACTGAGGCTCATAGGGCGATGATAGATGAGACAAGTTAAATAAGTATGATATTAGAATCCCTCCTGGAGAGTTATCTACCATTTAGAACCAATGTTGTTATGAACAATATTACTTATAATTTGACCGAATTACAGACATATCAGTCTATGATGAAACTTAAGGAGAAAGAAGTAAATGTTATTTCTAGGTCTAAGAAGTTTTTTAAGGGGTCAACGTCTGGAACAAGACCCACTGATAACAAAAAGTATGTTCCTTCTTCTTCGAAAGACAAATCCGTACAAATTAAGAAAAAGGGTAAAGGGAGTAAGAAAACCACTGCTAAGAAAACAAAAACAAAACTCCTAAAGGAAAATGTTTCCATTGTGGAGAGGATAGTCACTGGAAGCGTAACTGCCCAAAGTATTTAGCTGAAAAGAAAGCAGAAAAGGCGAAACAAGGTAAATAAGATTTAATAGTAGTTGTAACATGTCTAATGGAGAATACTCACCTAACCTGGATATTAGATTCAGGCGTCGTTAATCATGTTTGTACTTTTCTATAGGAAACTAGTTCTTGGAGAGAACTTTCTGAAAAAGAAATGACTTTCAAGATGGGAATGGGTGGAGTCATTTCAGCTCATGTAGTGGGAGATGACAAGCTATTTTTTGGAGAGTCTTTTATCTTACTTAGGTATGTGTATTATGTACCTAAGATGAAAAGAAACTTAATATTCATTTCCTGTCTGCTAGAAAATATGTACAAAATATCTTTTGAATCTAATGAAGTGTTTGTTTTTTCAAGAGGTGTTCATATTTGTTCTACAACGCTCGAAAATAACTTATACATATTAAAACCAACTTAAGCAAAAGTCATTCTAAATATAGAGATGTTTAAAATTGTTGAGACTCAAAATAAGAAACAAAAAATTTCTCCTAATGCCTATCTTTGGCACCTCAGACTTGGTCACATTAATCTCAACAGGATTAAGAGATTAGTAAAAAACGATCTTCTAAATCAGTTAGAAGATGGTTCTTTACCTCCATGTGAATCATGTCTTGAGGGAAAAATAACAAAAAGATGTTTTTCTGACAAACATCTTCATGCCAAAAAGCCTCTCAAACTTATACATTCAGACCTATGTGGTTCAATGAGTGTAAAAGTACGAGGTGGCTATCAGTATTTCGTCAGTTTTATTGATGATTACTCGAGATATGACTATATTTACTTAATCAATCATAAGTCGGAAACTCTTGAAAAGTTCAAAGAATTTAAGACCGAGATAGAAAATTTGTTAAGTAAAAGAATTAAAACACTTTGATCTGATCGCGGTGGTGAGTATATATATTTACAATTCAAGAACTATCTAGTAGATCATGGAATGCAATCACAACTTACAGCACCTGGAACACCACAATAAAACGATGTTGCAGAAAGGAGAAATCGAACCTTGTTAAACATGGTCTGATCAATGATGAGTTATGCTCAGTTACCTCAATCCTTTTGGGGGCATGCAATACAAATTACAGTATTTATTCTAAACGTTATTCCATCAAAAGTGTTTCAGAAACACTGTATGAATTATGGAAAGGACGCAAAACTAGTTTACGTCATTTCCGTATCTGGGGTTGTCTAGCACATGTCTTGGTACGAAATCCTAAGAAATTGGAAACACGTTCGAAATTATGCCTTTTTATAGGATACCCCAAAGAAATAAAAGGAAGATTGTTCTATGATCCCCCAAGAAGAGAAAGTATTTGTATCGACAAACACCACATACTTGAAAAAAGATCATATAAAAAATCTTCTATCTCGCAAGAAACTAATATTGCAAGAAATGACCAAAGATGCTACACGTGTGTCATGCGGGCATCCAACTATGGTTGCATTCCATATTCAACTCAACTCTTGTCTTGCTTGATTTGGCTTGCACCCGACAGAGGAGTTGCGCTTATGCATTGATCCTGGTGACTTACCTTCGGTTTGGCTTGCCCCCACGTGTGTCATGCGGATATCCAATTACGGATAAGTGTCTTTCACAACTTAACTCTTATCAACAAAAGTTTTCCCATTACATTGACAGTGGAGTTGTTATTCTCAAAATTCCCGCAATTTTTATTTTTTTTTGGAAAATGATCGCAATGTAATGAACGCAATTCTCCGGGATCGTTGCCACCTCTAAACTTAGAGGTTGGCAGCGCTCTCACCGCAAAGCTAAAAATAAAATCAACAAGAATACGGTAATAAATGTTTGAGCAAAGGTTTGCACGCAATAAAACTTAAACTTTCAAAATTTGAAGAACCTATTAAAAGTAAGGAAAGCCTTGCGATGCTTATTTAGCAGATGCGGTGAATTATACGTACTATCATAGATGCATCATAAAGGAACGCAATTAAACAAGGAGAATTTCAAAAGGATAATGCATAAAAGATAACAAGAAAAGAAACTCAAATAGAATAACGCATGCCACCATGCATTGGAGTTCATACGATCGAAGCCATGCGTTGAAGGATGGAGGTTCCGTTGTAACCGCGCACCTGATAACGGGCAGAAATGCACGTTATTACATTGATAAGTTATTAAACAATGAGGGTTTGCGTTGATGAAATATGTTAGATTGCATCCAAAAAGCATTAAGTTTATAACATTGCAGTCGTATGCGTTCATCGCATAGAAACAGTTAATTTTTGTATTTTTGTTCAAAACATGCGTTGATGCAAGGTGGAAAGAGCGATCACAAGAAATCAATGGACGAGCATAGCATTACCGCAAGGGTTTGCGGTGATTTGTGTTCGCCAACATCTGCTCAAGAAGGATTGCCGCATAGAGCGCAACTTGGTGGACGCATCTGGTGAAAGGCATAATTAATCATAATGGGGCAAAAAGCTGATAACGGTCGAATTCGAATTAAGTTGACAGCCGCTAACGATAACAAGTACACTCAGCTTTTTTTATGACAAATATTCAGGGCATCAGCCAGAGAATTAAAGCCATTCCATCTGTGCAATCAAAAGAGAGAAGCCACCTTTCACCCTAGAAGCTCTATAAATACCGAAGGCAACCTTCAGAAAAGGAGTTCAGAGATTTAGAGAATTTTTCCTACATAGTTTAACCCTGTTCTTATATTTTATTTTACCTTAAGGCGGAAGCGAGAGAAGGAGGTTGTCTCGATAGATCGTTCCGGTGAGCTTGGGAGAGCGTCGGAAGCTTCAAGATCAGAGACAGGGCCAGCTCCTGCGGAAGCATGAATATCTTTTTAATCGAATAGAGATTGGCAGTGTAAAAGCCTCGGTCAGAAAGGAATTGCTACCAGACTCTCTACCTTTATCTTCCATTGCTATTTTGTATTCAAACTCATTTATAAAAATGGAATTTACTTCTCTATATCTGTTCACTCTCTGCTATTTACGCATGAGTAGCTAAATTTGTTGAATGGGTTGAGAAGCACTTAGCTAGCTTAACTAGGGATATTTATTCTATGCGATCATCTTGTATTAAGTATGCTTCATTCGTCCATTAGAGATACTCGGGAGGGTAGTCTAAGGACAGGATCTAAGCCTGGAAAAGTCAGGTTAGAATCTAGGCTCGGAAGAGTCGGATTAGACCGCATAATCAAGAGATAGGAGCTTAGGAATAAGCATTGTTTGCTATTAACACATCGCATGCATCCTAGAGATAGGATATGATTGTGTATGGTCACCTTTCCTTCGTGCATCTTGCATCATTGCATGGAAAAGAATAGTGTCACACCCTGCCCCAGACTACCCTCTGAGCCTAGGAAAGGACGAGACTGCAGCAGTTATCAACCTTTTTGTTGACACTTACTACTTAATAACTCTTGCGGAAATAACTCTGATACCAATGAACAAATTCAACAACCAACTGATTAAGTCAAGAAGGCAAATAACAACAGATTAAGTAGGCCCTTTTTATTACAACAATGCAACATTTATACAACTCCAAGACTTAGCTACAAAGTTTACAACAACTGTAAAATCCTCCGGAAGTGTATCTGCATGTGGCAGACCTTGACCTTAGCAGCACCCTGGAACTCCTCACCTTCCGCTACCTGGGAAGAAAAACATGAAATAACAGAATGAGCTTCACAAAGCTCGGTGAGTGGTAAGTAACTTCTAGAGTCTGTTTCAACTCATAAAAACAAGCATATCATAGATACGAGGTTACATTTAAATCTCAGCCTTGAATGAGTCTTGTCTCAACTCTATTTACGCGCACGGTAGATAGCTAAACTAATAACTACTTAGAATGAGTATGTTGTCTATCTACACACATGTTAGATAGATAACTGTTACTAAATACAACGTTTACTCTTTACGTTTCCTTTGTCTCCTATGTGCACATCGCTCCACGCTCATGGGCTCAGAAGCTAGGCTCGTCGGTCCTCTGAATATCCCATACAAGGATCCTCCCACAGGCTCAAGAACTAAACCTCTCGGTCCCCTGACCATCCCATAAGGTTTTGCTTACGGGCTAAGGAACTAGGTTTATTAACCCCCTGACCATCCCAATCCCATAATTTCATTCTCATGCTAGATACTCATTCATAACCTAAGCATATACAATTTACTCTAAAATATATGCTTTACGACTTAAAGAAAAGTACCACTCACCTTGGTCGTTTAGGAACCTTTCTCTTTAGAAGTTCCTTGATCTTCCCGGGCTCCTCTTTTGATCCCTAAATTTCAGATTCAATTTAAAGCTCAGGCTATTCATAGTTCTAGGCTTTATCTTGAGATACTTACTTCTACAAATATGCTCTAAAATGTCTCAGGAAGCTTACCTCAAAATCTTAGCTCATAAATTCTTGTGGTTTGGCCGGAATCTACAAAACATCAAGACTGGCCCAGCTTACCCGACAGCTCGAACCCTCTATCTTGTCCTCTCTTTCCAGCCTGATTCCTTGCACATTCTTCTTCGGCAGCCCTACCCTGAAAACTAGACTCATGTAGATTTCAGATGGATTTGGAATCACTTCAAATGCACGAGTATTCTGGGAGAACTTCTCGTCCCAAGTTGATGCTACTTCCTGTCCTTTCTTTCCAACAGCATCTCCCCTTTTGGAACCTCTTGACCAACGCATGGTCTTGCTACCAACGCATAGTCTCCTCCCAATACACTCTTATTTATGTCCTTTAAATAGAATTTAAGTTTCATCTGAAGTCTTTGGCCCTATTTATAGGCGTCCAAAAGAGTTCTAAGGCCGACACCTCTTACTTGGCTGCATGTCCAAGTGTCTCTTCCTTACACTATCAATGCAATCTTGCATTAGCGCAACCCAAGGTGTCTTGCTCCCCTTTTACAAACGCATAGCCCTCAACTATGCATGTCTTTTTATGCATCCACCTCATTTGCTTAAAGCTTAAGATTTCTTCCCAACAAGCCATATGTCCGAATGACGTCCTTCATATGCATTCATCCTTCATATGCGTTCATCCTTCCTATGCGTTCATCCTTCATATGCATCCATCCAACTCAATATGCGTTCATCCTTCATATGCATCCATCCAACTCAATATGCGTTCAACTAGGATGATGACCAACACCCCTTTCAACGCATAGTACTAGCCTCAGATATCCAACGCATAGCAACCCTTGGGCTAACTTGGTTCTCAACTCAAAGCCATCGCATCTCTTATAACCAACGCAACCCACCTCATTTACCTTGTTATTGCAAGCCTTAACAACGCAAGGGCAAAATCACTATGCGTCCACCTTAGCTCGTTACATCGTATAGCTTATACCTTATCAAGGCCACTGCATCCACCGTATCCATCGTTCATGCCATCTCATACTACCAATGCATTCCCTCGGTCGCATACCAAAGGCCGCTCCATTGCACGCCCTCGGTCGCACACTCTCGCGTAGCAAAGCCGCCGCAGACCATCAATGCATAGAACCGCGCACATGTTGTCAACGCATAGCATGGTTGCATGACATCAACGCATAGCACCGTGCACATGTCATCAGCGCCTCGCTCTATCACATGACATCAACGCATAGCACCGCGTGCATGTCATCAACGCATCCCTTCGGCCGCAACCCATCGGCCACATACTCTCACCTCCAACACATCCATCGCATCCACCTCCATCGCCGCATGCCATCCATCGACGCATGCCTCGCACCCCATCATCGCATGCCCTCGCATCACCGCATGCCCTCGCACCACCACAACCTACCAACGCATCTCCTTCAGCCGCATTCCTTCAACTGTATAGACACATACCATCGTGTCCAATGCATCCATCGCAGCCGTCGCAACCCATGCGTTGATCTAACCTCTAAAAGCAGTGGCTGCCGCATGCGTTATTCTTAGCCCTACTTCAAACTCTCTCCATGCCCAAGTAACCTCTCAAAACTTTATGGCCAACGCATAATCCAACACTTAGTCATTTTTCTCCTTGGCTTCCAATGCATGATAACTCTTGGCAATGCCTCTTACCAATATTTTGGCCAATCATGCGTCTAACCTTACAAACGCATGGTTGCCTTCTCAACTTATGCGTTAATGTCTCCTAACCCTTCACGCATGGGTCCTTTTTTGACCTTACACTTAGCCAATATTTCATCAATTAATGCTTAACTCAAAACTACTCAAAGAAAATCTATTCAACACTTAGAAATTTCCTTCTCTTCAACATAGGATTTAACTTTCACTTAGTTAATTTCTTTTAACACCTGCTTAAGTAAAGAAAATGAAAATCCGGGTTTCACAAGTATAGACTTAGGGATAAGCTCTATGGACACTTTTGCATTCAACACATGCGTCCTAGACTTAGGAGCACTGCATTTGGATTGGAAAATGACTTTTTGTGCATGGGTATAGCATGATCGCATCGTCTGATACATTCCCAAGTAACGCTAGCTAAAGACCTTCTCAACCCGTTCATCCGCTTACTCAGTGCATCTATCACACAATCAATCTCTTCTCAAATCTATCGCATTTATTTATTTCATTACCGCAATCAAAAAAACCAAACAACTATTTAAGCTACCGATTATCGCAAGGTTTTTCTAAAAATTACCGCAACCTATTTTCCCAAGTCCCTGAGTTCGACCCTGGACTTACCAGGAAACTCAGTGGGGTTTACATTTGGATTCCACTGAGAAAAATTGATTGCTCAACGCAACTCCATCACCGCATTTCCTCCATAATTTCACATCATAAAATAACGCATCAGCACTGAGGAGAATTATTGTCGCACCTACAAGGATCAAACGCACCACAACCAAGGAAGCAGCCGCATATCCAAAATAACAATAAAAATAAAAATAAACTTGTAAACCCCGAATTCTAAATTTCCTAGACAAGTATGTTTAGCCAAAGGAATGATATATTAAATATCTAATAAGTGAAAATCCATGTTATTTATAAGAGTTGTGGAGAAAGGAAAAGAAAAACATATTAAATAAGGAAGCTCACTTATCGGTTGGAATGGAGGCACTAAATATGGGGTGACGTGGCGGTTAATCCTTGAACTCGAGAGGCGGTAGAAAGATTAAAAGAAAGAGAAAATTCGAAAGCTTGGTTTCGGCAATCTACATGAGCAAATTTAGTGAAATTTGTGCCATTTGAAAGCTGGGAGAATCTAGTTTTTGAGATTGTCTTGCTGGAGAAAGATTGCATGAGAAGAAGAATAAAAAGTGAGGAATTTGCAGAAGATGCAGAATCTCGAATTAATTAGGGCCTGAGGTGGAGATTGGAAGCTCCAGGCCAAACTATAAAGAATTTTCAGCTAAAATTTTGAGAAAAGAAAGTTAACTCAATTTTAAACAAATTTGTAGAAGGAAGTTTCTTGAAAATAGTTTAGGATTTTGAGTTTTGAATTTTTTAATTTGAAACAGAGAGTCTGTGCAAAAGCAGACAGTTGCTTGAGAAGAACAAACAAACAACTCACCGTGAAGAGCGAGATAAGAAGGATGAGGATCTCGCTCAGGAAGATAATCTTGCTGATTTTGTGATGAGGATTTCCCTCAAGTAGGAAATCTCGCTAGAGATGAGAGCTGAATCTCGCTGGTGAGGAAGCCAAGTTTGTTAGAAGAGGTGAGTATCGCTAGGATGAAAATGTTGCTCAGAAAAGCTTGATTTCGCTCATGATGAGGATCTCGCTCTTGAGGATGAATTCACTCATGTTGATCATCTCGCTAGTAATGTTGTCTTTGTTGATGAAAGTTCTATTAGTAAATGAACTATTTGAGGTATTTTACTAAGAATTCTAAGGAATTTAACCGGGAATTATGTCCTTTCAGGCCAAGAAGAGCTAAGAGAGGCGTATAACTCATTAAGAACCCCAACGAGCTGTGAGTGATTATGTGATGATTTAATGTTTTAGTGATTTAGAAACTATGATTTATTTGAAGTTATTTCTCATGCTAAGTGTTTAAATGAAGTGCCAAGTGTCACAATCGCTCTTTCGGAAGGTTCTCTTAGCGATTGTGCGGCATTTGTTCCCGCTCACAAACAAGTCAGCCAACTCAAATACGGACTGCCGATGGCACACCGAGTGCCTCTCGCAACCTCCACCCCCGTTTTAGGGAAAACGGTTTTAGAAAACGGGTTTAGAGAAAAGGTTTTCGTAAGAAGTTTTATGAGTGTGAATAAAGAAAGAAAGATTGTAGTAGACTAGAAAGCAATAAGCAACATCAACAG
>NC_052351.1:36147214-36279896 GCF_009727055.1 Benincasa hispida | reverse complement strand
CCAACTGGCGCCCTTGCATATGCAAAAGGGCGAGTGGTCACTTACAATGAAAATGTAAAGAAAACAAGCTAACTAAGCTAATACAATACAAGATATGAAAGTATGCTAGAAGGGGGTCGGATCGGGCATGCGGCCATGGGCAACAGGCCCTGGACAAGCATGACCGTGACACCAAGCAACGTATGTTTGAAGCTATTTCTCATGCTAAGTAAAGCATGTTTTCCATGGAAATTGACATGATTTAAATATGTTATCTTTTCCAAATACTTTCAGCATGTTTTAGTAACTCCATTTTTATGGATGAACTAGTATAATGATTTAAGCACTAAGCCTTAGCTTTCAGCTAAATGCTTATAACTAGTTATACGATGGATACTAAAGTACAATGAGAAGGTATCCTAAGGATACTTAAGGACAATGAGAAAGTATCCTAGTTAAGTACCTAAGGTATGACGGTACTCCGTTATAAGCACTTGCACATAAGTAATACGACGTCGAGGGATTGAGCAAGGTTATTCTCATGCTAAATTTTATGTGATTCCAAGCAACTTATTTCTATGATTAGAAGCATGATCAACGCATAATGTTACTAATGTATGAGTTTTCCAAGTATGTTTTCCATGTCTATCGCATGCTAATGGTTTTTACAAGCTAGTTCAACACGATTTAAGAAATTCTCCGCATATGGTCGTCTTTGCAATAGCCTGGCTTCCGCATATGCGTCCGCTTCCTGCGTTAGCTATAAAGATAGACAATTGAACGCATAATAGTGGGTTAGCCGAGATTCTTAATGCTGAACGATGCAAACTCATTTTCTCATGAATTCCTAACATATTCACCGCATATTGCACTTAACAATCCTCATAATTCTAAATAAAAGACCTAAGATGACGTGCATTTTTGTCCATCATCAAATATCAAGTCAACATTTTGTCGATATAAGTTGCTTGAGACAAAACCCACAATCTGTTGCGATCCCTAATAATTTGGACCCCAAGTACATACTGCACCTCTCCCAAATCTTTCATTTAGAATGGACTGTCGGCCATTTTCAATATCAATAAGGTACCCTACATCATTCTCTATAACAAATTCAAGGTATTCCAAGAGTATCTACTCCCAAAAACATCGACCGTCTTCCCACTAAACTTCCTCCCTATTTATCTCCATTTCTCAGCTTCGTCAAAATTCCTATCGCTCAAGTTGATAACTTTCCCCAAGATGTAGAGGTCACATCCGATCTCCCTTACGACAAAGTTCAGCTTCTCAAAAAGGCCGTTGACGACCTCAAACAACCCCTCTTTGACTTTCTTCAAACTTCATATGCGGATTGGATCTTATATGACTTCGCTCCTTATTGGTTGGGTCAAGAGATCGGACCCACCCATGGGATGGAAACTGATTTCATCAGTATTTACGTTCCTCAATGGCTTGTGTTTCTTGCAACCATCTTTGGAGGTGGTCGGGTTAAAGTAAAGAATTTCACTGTTTCTCCCAATGGGGTTCCCTTCCCAACAATCGTTGTGTTTCGTCACTTTGAAATCGTAAGGATCTCCGACAGTGCATCCCCTAACGTCAGTGGGGTTTTTTATTTAGATTGCTTTAAAATGAGTGCCCACTATAGTGATTTATTTATAGAGCCTGAATTTAGACCGGAGTGGATTCAATTGCTTGGTGATGTATACGGTAAAATCATTTTTCCTATCGTCAACTTCCGACATCAGAGTACAATTCTGGTTACGAAAATCAGACGTAGCAGTCAATTAAAGAGTGGATTGACAAATAACCCAAAGCTTCGGTGATCTACGTGGCATTCAGGAGCAAGGTCAAGCTAAGTCAGCAAGAACTGACTGAGATTGCTTTAGGTTTGGAAAAATAAGAGTTGCGTTTCTTTTAGGTGTTTAGGACACGACGAGGATGAATCGACCCAAACCTGATTGAATTACCTGAGGGATTTGAAGAACGAACCAAAGGGCAGGATGTTGGTGGACCATTCAGGAGCCACAATTGAAAATATTGGGGCATGACTTGGTGGGTAGGTTTTTGACACATTCAGGTTTGAGCTCTATTGTGGAAGCGATTTAGAGTGGAAGAGCTTTAGTTTCATTAACATTTCTTGTAGATCAAGGAATCAATGCGGGGGTATTGGAAGAGAAAAAGATGGGTTACTCAATTTCGAGGAATGAAATAGATGGTTCGTTTATAAGGGATTCCGTGGCGGAATCATCGAAGCCGGTAGTAGTGGAGGAAGAAGGTAAGATTTATATAGAGATAATAAGAGAGGTGGGGGATTTGTTTGTAAATAAAGAAAAAGATGATAAGTTAATTGATTCGTTATTGGGCTATTTGAATGCGTATAAAAATGGGGATGAAAAACTTTGAGGTGAGGATGCACTAAATTTTGATGTGTAACTAATCTTGATATCAACCTTTTGCTTTACCTAGTCTATTGTCCAAGTAGATGGTTTCATTGATTCTCAATAAGTGTGATTTCTGGTTAAATCAAGTTGTATTTCTGGGGCATGTAGTTCAGTAGTAGGAGTCAGTGTAAATCCCCAGAAGACATAAGCGATAGTTAATTAGGAACAACCCACGACTGTATCCAAGGTACGTAGTTTTCTGGGTTTAGCAGGTTATTACAGGAGATTTGTGGAGGGCTTTTCTAAGATAGCTCTTCCGTTGACGAACCTGACCAGAAAAGATGTGAAGTTCGAATGGTCGCCAAAATGTGAGCATAGTTTCCAAGAACTGAAATAGAGATTAGTATCAGCACCAGTGCTTACCTTACCTACTCCAGGTAAAGAGTTTGAGATTTATTGTGATGCGTCCCAACAAGGACTAGGTTATGAGTTGATGCAGGATGGGAAAATGGTAGCCTATGCTTCTCGACAGTTAAAGAAGCATGAGTGCAACTATCTTACCCATGATTTGGAATTAGCAACAGTTGTCCTAGCTCTAAAACTTTAAAGGCATTATCTGTTTGGAGAGCGTTGTCGTATATTTACGGATCATAAGAGTTTAAAGTATATCTTTGATCGGAAGGAGCTAAACTTATGGCAGAGGGGATGGATTAAGTTGATCAAAGATTATGGCTGCTCAATTGAATATCATCCAAGTAAGACGAATGTGGTAGCTGATGCTCTAAGCAGGAAGTTGATGGTATTTAGAGCTATCACTGGCTCGATGGGAGGATTGTTGCTTCAGGAATTCAGGAAATTTGGGGCTGCCATAGCAGTTAGTTAGACAGGTGGACTATTGCCATCTTTCCAGGTACGACCTACCTTAGTAAATGATATTGTACGTGAACAGTTACGAGATCCCAATCTCCAGAAGATAGCAAGGGAGGTAGGTAGACGATTGAGAATTGATTTGCAGTTAAGGACAGATGAGGCATTGTTTAAGGAAGATAGAATGTATGTGCCTGATATTTTACATCTTAAGCAAGCTATTTTAGAGAAAGCACACAGTTCAGCATATGCTATGCATCCCGGCAATATAAAGATGTATAGGACATTGAGGAAATCATATTGGTGGCCTGGTATGAAGAAAGAGATAGCGGAGTATGTGGATCGATGTTTGATATGTCCACAGGTAAAACCTGAGCGGCAGAGGCCAGCAGGATTGTCGAACCTACTTCTAGTACCTGAATGGAAATAGGAATATATGACGATGGACTTCTTGTTTGGTTTGCCTAGGACGCCCTCAGGGTATGACGAAATCTGGGTGATTATGGACAGGTTGACAAAGACAGCTAAGTTCCCACCGGTGAAAGTCACTCACACTCTGGACCGATTGGCAAAGATGTATGTAGATAAGATAGTAAGCCAATTTAGAGCTCCAGTGTCAATAGTGTAAAATTGTGATCCGAGGTTTACATCAAAGTTTTGGCCTAGTTTGTAAAAGGTTGTGGGCACTAAGTTACATTTTAATATTACTTTTCATCTACAGACGAATGACTAGTCAGAACGGTCGATACAGACTCTAGAAGAGATGCTGAGGGCATGTGTATTGCAGTTCGAGGGTAGTTGGGATACACAACTGTCGTTGATCAAGTTTGCATATAACAACAACTACCATTCGAATATTGGTATGGAACCATATGAAGCATTGTATGGAAGACCATGCAGGACCCCAGTGTGCTAGAACGAGGTAGGAGAATGGAAATTATTGGGTTCAAAGCTAGTTCAGCAGACATCAGATAGTGTAAGCTTATTAGAGATAATCTTAAAGCAACTCGAGATAGACAGAAAAGTTATGTTGATAAGCGGAGGAGAAAGTTAGAGTTTAGAGTTGGTGATCAGGTATTCCTTCGTTTATCTCCGTGAAAAGGAATACTCAGGTTTGGAAGGAAAAGAGAATTGAGTCCACAATACATTGGGCCCTATGGATTATAAAACGAGTTGGCCCAGCGATTTATAAGTTGAAGTTACCTCTAGAATTAGCTTGTATTCATGATGTGTTCCATGTATCGATGTTGAGGAAGTATGTGCCTGATTCCACACATGTACTAACAGAGCAGCCGATACAGCTCAAGGAAAATTTGTGTTATGAAAAGAAACCAATGGAAATCCTAGATAGGGAAGAACAGGTACTCAGGAACAAGATCATACCTTTGGTAAAGATACTATGGAGGAACCATGGCATTGAAGAAGCCACCTGGGAAACCGAGGAGCAAATGAGGAAGAAATATCCTCAGCTATTCAACTAGTCTCAGGTAAATTTTGAGAACAAAATTTCTTGTAGGGGAGGTAAATTGTAAACCCCTAACTCTATTTTCCCTACCTAAGTATGATAGTCATGTGATTACAATACTAAGTAAGTGATAGGTGAAATAATGGCATAATGTAGGAAAACAAGGAAGGAAGAATGTGAAGAAGGAAACTTGAGTTATGTTAGGCCTCGGGTGAAGTGTGTGTGGTTAGAGGAGTTGAAATTTTGGCTGAGTATGGAAGCTTGAAGGAAGCCTTGGCGTGAAAGAAGGCTTAGGTGATGAGTTTCGCTTTAGAAAATTTAAACGGGCCAAAATTGTCTAAAGTGTTGGCCGTGTGAGAAGCTTTAAGTGATGAGTTGGGTGTTAGCAATGGTGATAGTGTGGCTAGGGCGTGACAAGCTGACGTAAAGCGTTAATGAGGGAGTTAAGGTTGGATTGGTGCCTTAAGCACCATTTAACCTAACAGCTAGCTTAATCTTGTGCCTTAAAACCCATTAGTGGGTGAAGTGGGAACTTAAGATTTTATGCAGTAAGGGCAGTCGGTGGTATAAAAGGAAGGGGAAATTCTAAGGTTGGTTTTGGACACTTCCCTCGTGCTATCTGAGAAATTTAGGTGTCATTGGAAAGCTGAGGAAGTCTAGTTTCAAAGGATCGGCAGCCGGAGAGAGATCTGGAAGGAAGAAGGCTAGAGAGTGAAGAATCTGCCGAAAGGTCTAGTCTCGGGTGCATCAGGAACAGCAATGAAGATCTGAAGCTCCAGACCAAACAACGAAGCATTTCAAGCTGGAATTTTAAGGTAAGATTGTTACTCAGTTCTAAACAACTTTGTAGAAGGAAATTTCTTAAGATAAAGTCTGAAATTCTAGTTATTTTCTCTGGAAATTGAATTTGGAAATTGTTGAACAAGTAGGCAGCTGTTTGGGAAGGATAAGCAAGCAGCTCAAAGATTAGAAGCTCCTGACCAAACCACAAGAAATTTTGAGCTGAAAATTTAAGGTAAGATTATTAACTCAATTTCAAACAACTTTGTAGAAGGAAATTTCTTAAGATGAAGTCTAGAATTCAAGTTATTTTCTCTAGAAATTAAATCTGGAAATTGTTGAACAAACAGACAGCTGCTTGGGAAGGATAAGCAAGCAGCTCAAAGATCACAAGCTTCTGACTAAACCACGAGAAATTTTGAGTTGAAAATTTGAAGTTAGTAATTTAACTCATTTCTTAACAACTTTTGTGAAGGATGTCTTAGTTAAATGTGAAGGAAAACAGGTGAAATTGTAGGAAGAAGCGATTGGTCTGGAATTCGAGTAATCTGGACAGGGTATGATGTTCGAAAGATAACAAGCTATAGAGATTGGGTTTGGAGCTAAAAATTTGAGGCAGAGAAAAGCTAGAATAAGCCTATAAACCATTAAGGGCTTGGACAAGTGTGAGTGATTAATGTTTCTAAATAATAAAGTTTATGTTTTGCAACGTTATTCTCATGTTAAGCTTTATGTGATTTCAAGCAACTTAATTCTATGATTGAAAGCATGACCAACACATGATGTTTACTAATGTATGAGTTTTCCAAGTATGTTTTCCATGTCTAACGCATGCTAATGTTTTTACAAGCTAGTTCAGAATGATTTAAGTTAACTTGTTTTACAAAGTATGAAGCATGTGTTAGGGTTAAAGCTAAGGTTTAATGAAGCTTGATGTACTATGTTTTAAATACCTAAGGTTGTCGAAGTATATGTATTGGTATTTCTAAACACAATGAAAAATGATACTAAAGGTAGAAAAGGTATCCTAAAGAGATTCCTATGCTATATTTGAAAACTATTTTTATTAATGCTCTTTGAGAACTCGATAGCTTAAGTGAGCCGAATATTGAAGGTAAGGAAGGTATCTGAGTAAATGATCTAATCCTAATAATTCATGTGGAGACATGTGAGCGGTGTATTCTATACAAAGAGTTTGTATAAGACCAGACCACGAAATGAATAGTCTCTTTGTATAACATCGTTGCTAGAAGAGACTTACATTTCATTAGGATGACAATAAATGTCTTGACCTAAATCCTTAGTAAGTTGTAAACTCTTACCTATGAAGGCGGTCCTTTGATCTGCATGGGTGAGAATGACCAGATTCGTTGACTCAATATACCTACCATTTTGGGGACTTGTCTGATTAAGAAGTAGAGAATGCGGCTTCATAAGAAGAAATTCACTCATTCCCTATTGTTAGGGTAAGTAGAGAAATTGCTCCTTAAGATTCCAAGGCTTGAACAATGTGGCATCACACCCTTTCTTGGCCCGAGAGGGGTTTAGTTATAGTTGGATTATAACTTATTATTTATTAAAAGGGATCGATGATACTTAAGAAGTTAGATGTAACTACAAGACAAAAGGGTAATTTTAGCCCAACTGTACTTAGGAGCAATTTGTGAAGCGTCAACGCATTGTTGATTGGTGATAAATTTTGTAGAGTAGATTTTTTTCTCCAATGAGGTGCCCTTCTAGTTGATAGCCCCTGAGAATGGGTCAAGCAAGATTTTGCCATAGTAGAAAATTTGTTCTGTTCATTTTAATGGAGGTTACCTGATTGAGGAGTTGATTCAAAGGTAGTCTGATCAGATTTCCACTGTTGGAGTTCGAGAAGATAAGTGACTGTTGATTTACGTTAGCCATCCCTTTGTTGGTCTGATACCAAATCAGAAAACAAAAAATGAGCATAGAAGAGACGAAAGCAGATTGAGGAATTCCTCTATATGGATTTTGTATTTTTATCTTCTTTAATACAAAAGAATGCTCAATACAATTACATATATATACACCAGGAGAAGAATATAAATTGTAACTAATCATACACGTGTACGAATAGGAATAAGAAGCAACTAACGGAATGTAGAGAATGAATAATTCCAGGCCTTCTGTCCACATTGGATACCACGTCACAATTAGCAGAAGTTGAGTCATTGTTTGACTGCATCATCATCATCTAACTCATTATGTTTGATACATATTATAATCAACATTAGAGCAATAAGAATGCACTCATTTTATGTATCACAAACACACACAAATAAGAAAATTTGGTCACATGACAAATTATATGATTGGACAATTTGATGAGATATACAAGGATGATATAGCTGAAGACACTTAAATATTTTTCTTGACATTAATAGGATGTCTTGAGAGGAGTTAAGGTGGGCTAGAGTGACACTCAATTTCTTGCTTGTCGCAAGGAGTTCTTAAATCCAATGTGTACTCCAAGACTTATTAATATCAATTCAACGACTCATTAATATCAGTTTAATTATTAAGGACCTATTTGGTAAAGAATCCAAATTCTGTTTTATATTTTCAGATTCACTACTAAGGGCCTATTTGGTAAAGAATCCAAATCCAATATTTTTATGTTTTCATCGAATCTAGATTTTGAATTTTGAATTTTGAATTTTAAAATGCGAAATTATGTTAAATAAAGATAAAATTACTTAGAACTACAATATGTAATATTATAAACTCAATTCATTTTTTTAAGTAAAATATGTATTATGTAATGTATTATGTAATGTATTATAAATTATAACATATGATAAAATAATAATTATATAAAAAATTTAATATAAAACATGTTCATAAATAAATTAATAATAGTTTATTGTTAATCTAATATTTAGTATGTAACTTCAACAAGTTTTATTATTTATAAATATAGTGTCAATTACATTTCAAAAAATTATTTAAATTAGAATTTTGTTTTGAATCTCTTACCAAATACATATATCAAAATATGAAATACAACTGTTTTCATTTAATCTCTTGTTTTCAAATTTGTATTTTTAGATTCTTTACCAAACAGGTCCTAAACGACTTTACTTTTTATCTCAAATGTTCTTTAAAGCGTATATTGTCCATTTATTTTTGCGCTATAACAATTTTGTAGTGTGTGTACATACATACATACAAAATAATCAAATAAATTGCTAGCTACTTGCCAACACGGATATAACTCAATTGACCTGAAATTTGTATTATCGATTTCTATGTAAGTTCGATTCTCTCATTCATGTATTGTAAGAAAAAAAACAAAAAAAAATGCTATTCTGGTTTATGCTTCCATTTTGTGAATAGCTTTTTTTTTTATAAATCAATTGTGTTAGTCAAAATGAAATGTACTTAAGGATATTTTAAAATGTCACATAATTTGTTATATTAACAAATAACAAAAAGGGTAAAAGTAACATATAGTGAATGTAGAAATATGGGTTAGTTGCGTAATTGGAATTCAAGTCCAAAATAATAAAATATATAATATAAGGATAAAGTAATATATAACCAAAATTATGAAAGTCCAAAAAATGCACACCTAGTCACCATTTTGAACGTTGCTTCCCGATTTTGCTATCAGTGATAACTTTCAATTTGAGAAGTGTACTATCAGTGACTACCACTAATAGCTGCTATTAGTAGTTATCATAGATAGCTTTTCAATTTGAGAAGTGTGCTATCAGTGATAACCTTCAATTTAAGAAGTATGTTATGAGTTGTTATCATTGATAGCTGCAATAACTTTCAATTTAAGAAATGAGTTATCAGTTGCTACATGTTATCAATGATACTACTGATAGACTTCATATTCTTAAAATCATATAAAAAGGAAAAAAAAAACTATTAGCCTGTTTGATAACGTTTTCATTTCTCAATTTTTTAATAAATAAACTTGTTTAATAATTATTATCGTTTCTTATTTTGAACTTTTAATAAATGTTTCTAAAAATGGTGCACACTTGAGGACTAAAATCTAATTTCTTTCAAATCCATTTTCATTTGCTTCGTTATAATAACCAAACTTGATGATTGGCTTGTTGGTGTTAAATCACTTATGAGGTAGGCACTTTCAAGTCTTGAGTTTGAAACTCGGTCTATTTTCCTTAAAACATGCGATTAACTATGATGGAATATAGAACTTTATATGGAAAAATTAAAAATATATTGTAGTTTTAAAAATTATTTAGAAAAATATTGTACTTTTTAAACTATTTAGAAAAATATTATTGTTGTTTTTTTTTAATAGGTCGAGGGTTCAAAATTCGACCTAAACCCTCGACCTTTAGATTAATTTTTTTCTTTTTAATTATTTAGACATTCGACCTTCTTTTTTTTTAATTTTTCATTTTATAAAACAATTTCTAAAAATATTTTATTATTTTATTTAAACTCTAAAAAGAATAAATTTAAAAAATAATATATCATAAAAATAAAAAAGTGTAAATTAAAATATCTCATTTATATAAAAATAATTACAAAAATCAATGTGTCCCACAAGGTGGACGTCGTCGATTTCAAGCTTGTCGTCGTCGACTTTGAACTTGAGGTTTTTGCTCGAGTTCTTCTTGATGTTGTTCTGTACCTTTCCAGACGCTTCATTATATAAATATTTATTATGCTCTCCACGACCCCAACCATGTCCATGCACGTATGTTGACGAAGAACCAGCCTCTGAGTCATAATGTCCTGAACCAAATGTTGGCATCATCATCATCAGACTAACATAATCAGTTTGACTCTGCGTCTGCATCATAGGGGCAAACTCTTCCACATTATGGACAACCTCATCAAACTCATCCTCTTCCCAAACAAATCCTCTACGTTTAGGAGCTGGTGGAAGAACAATAGGTATATCGTACATATAATGTATCTCCTCCATTTAGCTTTGGTTGTCACTACATATAGCAAGAACCTAGTTCGGATCATTCCCAGCCTCACGAAGTCTACTATTGTTTGATCTCTGTGAATTATAAAACAATTAGATAATATTGTAAATAAATTTAATTTAAAAATAATTAAATAATATTCATTCATTTACCGGATGACCCATAGCTACTCCCGGAAAAGTGACGTAGCGCCTTGTGATATTATTATACCAATTAATATATTCTTGAGTGACATCCCTGTCAAACTGTTCAATAGAAACCCCCACTGCAATAAACCTTGCACGATAGTGCTATCACACTACCAAATATGCAACTTTTTCGAACCAATCTCCAGTCCTTAAGTCAATATCATGCAGTAGTTGAAGCAGATCAAACATGTATCTATACTGGCTGACTACATGTGTGGCTGTCTTAGTCACACAAAATTTGTCTCTCCATCTAAATTTTTAAGTTGATAATTTAGAATCCAAATTAACTAAATCAGTGATATAAAAATTAAATTGAATTAAAATAACATACTGAGAACCATAGGCTCGTCCAGCTAACTGAGCGTCATTAACATGTTGTAGCTGTTGAGTCATTGTTGGAAATCGCTCCCAAGCCCATAGTTACAAAAGTATGAGAGGCCCAGCTATATCTCGAACCTCAGGTCTGGTTGCTTTGCATAGTTGTCTATACAACCAAGCCAAACATGCTCCACCCCATGAATACCGCCCCGTATCATAGAGGTTAGCTAATAGTAGCAGAAACATCAAGTGAACAAAATGACTTGATTTTATCGGAAAATAGACTTTCACCCATCATTTGTAATATAACGCATATCTTATGACGGTTTCCTCGTTTGCATCATCAGTGAGCTCACGGAATTGTGTTCCTAACCGTATCAAACTTAATCTCGATCTTTTAATCTTGTCGGCAGGTGGGGTCGCACCGAGGTACAGTTGATAAACATGTGACTAGTCATCATATATCACTCTAGTGACCAACTCACCGTCAACAGGTAACCCCAACAACACTTCTATGTCTTGTAGAGTGATAGTGCACTCTTCAACAGACATATGAAATGTATGCGTCTCGGGCCTCCATCTCTCAACCAAGGCTATGATCAGATGTCAGTCCAACTGAATAAATCTCAATCTAGCAACCCCATAGAATCCAGATGTGCACAGTATCAGTAGTATTCGAGGGTGGAGCGAGATAGTACACTGGAGAACTGCCTCTCGACACCTGCAAGATATTTATTTTTCAACGAATGACACTTCATTCGATTATGGCCTATCTGATTACAGAATCCAAATCGTTGTCGAGTGGCTAGTTCTGTCCAATCCATCTCGTTGTGATAACGTGAACTTTTCAGTCTGCCAGGTTTTCTCGACAACAATAGATCAAGATGTAAAACGGGCATATTAAGGTGCGTGATCCAATAATCTTCATGCGGTACAGGTTGAAATTGAGGAGAGTAATATTCAACATACGTTGACAATTTATAGTAGTCCTCAATAAAGTCTTCTTAGTTCATGTTAAAATGTGAGCAAACAATCATAAAATGTGAGCATGGAATGTCGAATGCTTGCCACTTGTTACATGAACAGTACTGCTCGGACTTGTTTAGCCTCAATATTTGAACGTTTCCTCCTTTGGCATTGAGACTATGACGTCCGGTTTTCACATGAAACACGCCTTCATACCGATCGTATGATTGTACTTCATATTTAATAGATCTTGCATCCCATTTATTTATTTTCTCGTGTGCGTACCTGGATTTTTACTCCACTTAGTATTATAAAATATGTTTGAAATAAATTTTTAATAACATATATATAAAAAAAAATAATATTACCAGGTGTATTTATCTTGACGCTCCAATGCATCCCTTATTTCTTCTCTTCTTTTCTTGAAATAATTCACGCATTTGAAGAATGTTATCTGAGCAAGAGCATTTATGACAACATTTGAACTTCTTTGAGGACTCCATTTATGCACTCTGATAGATTTTTCATCATCCACCCATATCTGAATCCTCCATCATGTGCTTGAGTCTATTGCTCTAAACTAATGTTGTCAAAAAAAAACTCAGACAACTCCGATTTATTCCTTTTATATCTTCAATTGTTTTATTGAACTTTCGAATTTGAAACTGACACCCAACACGATAAACATTATTTTCCAATGAATTAAATCTATATTTTTTATTAAAGTTGCTGACGATATGTCGTAAGCAGAAACGATAGTGACATTTTGGTCTCGTCCAACCATTTGCTGGATTGTTCACTGTTGCGATTATACCAGCATGTTGATCTGAAATTAAATACACCTCTTCGTGTGTTACAACTTCTCTCAGGTGTTTCAGGAATCATCCCCATGAGTCTGCGGACTCTTCATCAGCAACGGCAAATGCAAGTGGAAGAAAATGGTCGTTCGAGTCAACTAATGTAACAATCATCAATTTTCCTCTATATTTTTCGTACAAGTGTGTACCATCTATCTGAATTATCGGCCGACATTTATTAAAAGTTTCTATACAAGGACCAAATGCCTAAAATACAGAAGTTAGGATAACATGACATTCAGTAAGCGTTTCTTTCACTCTCCACTCTACACGTGTTCCGGGATTGGTCTGCTTAACCATATACAACCACCTGGGTAACAATTTGTAAGACTCATCCCAATCACCGAACACTTTAGCCAACGCTTTTCTTTTGCCTTTCCATACCCTATGGTAAGAACGTGATATCCAAACTTTGATTTGATGTAGGACTGCAGTTGTGTCATAGATGATTTTTCTCATGCGGCATCACAGAACTCTAGTGCAATCATTGATGAATCCAATTGCAGATGACTTTGACTTAGTTCTGAATAAAAGCATACATCGTACTTAGTGATCTCGAACAAGCCATGCAATTTTTTCTTTAAGTCTCCACTTGCAACCTTCCCCCACTTCTTACACTGAATTATCAAATCGTCGGTATTGATTCAATAACCTCATATGGTGCATGACATTTTATTGCAAAACATTTGACCGCGTGTTGTAGCATTTCCTTGTCTTGACAAATCATCCCTTTATATAATTGAGTATTGTCAACGTCCACAAGGACTACAATTAGGTCATATTCTCGAATGCCAATACATTTCTATCCAAATCGTTGAATGTATCTGAAAGCATCTCAAGTTCACGACCATCGAAATCCAACTCTTTAAATTTATCATCTGTTTCAACTCTGAAGTCTCTATACAGGTTGTTAGCCGCCATATCTTCATTATCACATGGCGATGCAACTGACTCTGGATCAGGATTTTGGCTAAATGATTATTCAAGTTTATATCTACCCCTATCCTATTTACATTTACCTACAAATGCACTAAATTCGGCAGTGACACTACAATTGAGAACATCAAGTTCATAGCTTGTGCATTCAAAATAGGGAATGACATAAACCTTATTGATACTGATGGTTCTAGGTTAGGATGTCTAGATTTGTTCCCATATCTACACTAAATGACATCCCAACCATTTCAATGAATTGTTCAAATACAATTCCACTTTTCACATTTATGCTAATTTATGCTAAAACTCCCACTTGGTGGTTGGTCATAATCAACTCCATCAATACCATCAATCATATAACCATTTGTAAACAACAAAAATCCCAAGCATTTGTCTGCCATTTTCTAAATAATAATAATTAAAAAAAAAAAAAAACAAACATTAACTTTTTGTATTATACTTTTTATAAGAAGTATATTAAAAAATATTAAAACTTTTTAAAAAAATCACAATAATTTTGTATTAAACTAAAAATATTAAACTTTTTAATTTATAAACATAAACTTTTTAAATTTTATGAACATCAACTTTTTAAACATAACAATAAATTAAACTTTTTATAAATATTTTTAAACATAACAACAAATTAAACTTTTCAAATTACAATGAAGTAAACTTTTTAAAACTATTTTTTCAAATTTAATACAAAATAAAAAATTAAATTAAATTAAACTTTTTCAAACTATTTTAAACTATATTTTCAAAGTTAATACTAGAAAAATTAAATATCATAAGAAATATATTAAAAAAATCACAATAATTTTATATTAAATTAAAAATATTAAAGCGTTGAAACTATAAACATCAACTTTTTAAACATAATAATAAACTAAACATTTTAACACTATAAACATCAAAGTTAGTACTAAAGAAATCAAATATCATAAAAATAAACTAAACTTTTTAAACCATACTAAACTTTTTAACTATCACAATAATTTTGTATTAAACTATAAACATCAACTTTTTAAACATAACAATAAACTAAACATTTTAACACTATAAATATCAAAGTTAATACTAAAGAAATCAAATATCATAAGAATAAACTGAACTTTTTAAACTATACTAAAATGGTTAACTATCACAATAATTTTGTATTAAACTATAAACATCAACTTTTTAAACATAACAATAAACTAAGACACTATAAACATCAAAGTTAATACTAAAAAAATCAAATATCATACGGATAAACTAAACTTTTTAACTATACTAAACTTGTTAACTATCATAATAATTTTGTATTAAACTATAAATATTAACTTTTTAAACATAACAATAAACTAAACTTTTTAAACTATACTAAACTTGTTAACTAAGAAACAATACTAAAATATAGAATGTCATTAAAAAAAAGGCAAATAAATAAAATTACTTATTGATCTTCAATTAAAAAAATAATATTAAAAAATAACATTATCATGATAGACATCAATATAAGGAATAAAAATGATATATTTAGCATAAACAAATATTAAAAACAAAAAACTAATAATAAATAAAAGTTAAAGTTCAACTCACAAATTCGACGATAGTTCTTTTTTTTCCTTTAAAGTGACAGCGTTCACCTTTTTTTCCTGTTATTTGTTATCTGGCAACAACTACAAAAAATTAAAAAAATTAGAATCTATAAAAAAAAATATATATAATAACAAAAAATAAATTTTATAATTATTCTTAAAAAATAAAAATTTAGTAGAGTAACGAACCAGTATAGTTTGTGATCAAGGGAAAAGTGTGAGAACAATTTGTATCAAATGAAATAAAAGAAGAGATATGAAAATGGAAAAAAAATGGGAGGAGATGGATGACTGAAAATCCTTGTGTTTAAAAACACATACACTCGACCCACAAATTAAAGGCTGGTGGTTGGGGAGGCAGGGCATGCGTTTAAAGATGTCTAGATTCTTGGTCAGCAGTAGGCATGGCAACGGCAACGGCAGACGAAGGCTGGCAGGATGGGACGGGACATGAAGCTTGTCGACGGTTGAACTTTCGACTTATGTAGGTCAAATGTTCAACATTCGACATATCTTACTTGTCGAGGGTTGAACTTTCGACTTATGTATCGACGTTCGACAAATCTCCATGCAAATTCTTTCACTAAGTTCATCGAGTTCTCAACCCTCACATCCATCTTCGTCGAATTCTCAACCTCGACTTCTAGTCTCGAATAGACAAAACAAGTATATTTCTCTAATTAGTTTTAAAACCACCATATTTTTCTAATAACCTTTTAAATCTACCATATTAGAATAAAAGATCCATTTTATATAATAAAAGATCGATTTTTTTTTTTTTTTTTTGAGAAAAGACCGAAATGATTAAAAATGGTATTCAATAAATGAAATAAATATTTGGAGAAGGAAAATTCGAAGAATGGGGGCGGCCGAGGAATTGATTGGACAGGTTGTTTCTTGGAAAAGGATGAAAAGAAAAATGTTAAAATTGAAGTCTGACTTGGATTTGTTATAGTTGAAACGAGAGATTTTGTGTAGATATTTGTAGTGGCCCCTAAGAAGATCAAAGATTGTATTTGTGGTCCTATAGACAAGGGCACACCATATGGGCCTCGCCCAACCTCATTTTTCAAACTTTCATACTCCAAACTACAACTTCTTTTATTCTCTCTAAGTTACTTCTGACACAGCCATGTACCGGAATTAAGAACCCCCACACAATCCATATTTTTGCAAGTTTTGAAATTTTTTTAACTTGAGGACTTGAGGTCAACTCTAGAAACTTTGAATATTACATTTTTTAAATACTTGGAGATAAAATTTGGAATATATCCAAATTTAATTCAAAATTTCATTGAGATTCAAGTAAATCCACAAAAGAAGGCCCACAAGGAGTACGAACTGAGATCCAGCACAACAATTGCCATGGAAAATATTGGTATGAGAAGTGTGGTTGGATTTACAGTTGTAGTATGCGGAAAATGTAGAATGGGAATGAAAAAAAAGGAGTATATGGAAAGGGAAAGGGAGTGGGTGAGGGTTGGTGGCAGTGAAGGGTCAGTTATTGGGAGCCAGCCAACCCAGATTGGCATCCGTTGTTCCCCCGTGGCCCTGGCTCTGGCCCATTTCCCAACTGGGTACCACTGTCTGGCCTCATCTTCCCCCTTTGCCTTTCACTTTCTTCCACCCACTTTCCCCATCTCATCCTTCATACTCGTTTCTCCACAACTCGACACTTCCTAAATAGATATGCCAGAATTTAGCAGACTCCCAATCAGTTAATTTTGTTATTAACTTCACTACAATACAACTACAACCCAATCTGGGTTTTCTTCTAAAGTCAACAAAAGAGTGAAGCCCAATGGACGCCACTCACCCCACTTTGTTAACAATCCTAATCCCACACGGTATATGACCACCACACCACCCTCATTTCAATATGAACTACACTTTATTAGATTGAATCTCAACAACGCCAAAAAGAAATAAACAAAGAACCGAATCATATCATATAAGCATTTTCTACAGAGATTGAAAGTTAAAACAAACCCACATACCTTTTTTCTTAGTGAATGCAGACTATTGAGTAGCACCACAACAGGCAGGTGGGCTCCATAGCTTTTTCCGTACTTAGCTGTACCTTTACATTGTACACGATACTTTTCTTCTTCTTCTTCCTTCCTCCACTTTCCTCTGTTTTCCATTATATATTCCCCAAATGCTCCTCCCATTTTCTCATTCCTTTCTTCTTGTCCTTCCTGATTTAGATATACCCATTTCCATTGGCGTTTTCACCTTTCCATTCCTTAATTCTTTCTCCCAACACATGACAGATTCCACATGGAGAGTCCCGATTTCTCCCCGCCTCACGCCGACGCATCCAGACCCTCCTTAGGGTTTCCCCTCGGCACTGCTCTTCTCCTTCTCGTTATCTTCACCTTGAGCGGAATCTTCTCTTGCTGCTATCACTGGGATAAACTCAGATCCCTCCGCCGTTCCGCTTCCCAACCCCTACATGATGACGATCTTCACCTCCGATCATCTCCCTCCAAATCTAACCCTACTTCCCAGGTAATTTCACCGATCCTTGATCGGTTACTTTTATTTTCTACTTTTGATTTCTGAAAGCCTGAAACGATTAATTGATTTTTCTGGATCAGGATTTGGAGAAGAATCAGAGAGAGAGCTTGTCGGTGTTGATGCCTGGGGATTCTATTCCGAAGTTTATTGCGATGCCGTGCCCCAGGGAGCCGCCGCGGGCGGAGATGATTGAGGTGAAAGTGGAGAAGCCGCCGAAGCCGCTGAGGATTGCGGTTCCTTTCTATTAGCAGATTCAGATTCACCATTGATTGATCTGTGTACATAGTAGAAGCAAATGAATTCTTTTCAGTTTCATCTGTTATGTTTCCTTGAGAAGGGGAATTTCAAGGGCTTCGAATTTCATTGTGTATATTTCACAAAGCGTTCCTCACCAAGTTTCGTCTCTGCCTCTGGGCAGTTACAAACTTACGGCGGAAAAACAGAGCATAAATATGAATTAGAAGCAATTTAATTTTTTATTAACGTTTTGAGCATTTTAATCATCTTTTAATGTTTAACGAAATGAATTGTGAAATCAATTCGAAACAGAGTACTAACCAACCCAGTTTAGAAAACATTTGGTAATTAATATGCCATTTATTACTTCATTGAAGTTTCATCAGGAAATTAACTTCGATGCAGCAGCTCATATGCACCATCTTTTGTGTATCCCAAATTCAGGTGACAATTTGATTTCTTTTTATTTTTTTTTTAATTTTTGTGATAAAGAGGAGGGGAGTATGGTGGTTTATTCAGGACAACTAATCATTTCTCTTGAACTACACTAAGAAAAAGTAATAAACTAGATTTTAAAAAATGGTTATAAGACATAAGGTTTTGTTTTATCTAGAAAAATCAATTTTTATCTAGAAAAATCAATAAAAGTAGTTGATTTGAACATTTTGTCCTTTCTGTTTAGGATTCGAATTCGAATGGTTACCATTTAGTTAATTTTTTATTTTTAAAGATTAAGTCTACAAATACTTCATTCACCTCTAAATACGTAATTTGTTATCTATTTTCAAAAATTAAGTCAAATTTCGAAAACTAAAAACAAAAAGGAAGTCATTTTTAAAAAATTGTTTTTGAAATTTGGAATTTGGCTAACAATTCAAAATCAAGAGAATCTTGGAGACGCACCAAAGCACGAAAGCTAAAATCTTTCATGAATGGGAAACCTTTCTCTTGTTACATGAATCCAATTTTCATTTCATCTAGAAAAAAATCATCTTTTTCACTTTTTTACTTAATAAAATACGAAACCATGGTAAAAAATTGAAACAAAGTAAACTTAATTTTTTTAAAAAAAAAAAACTAAATTCCTATTTGATAACCCTTTGGTTTTTGTTTTGTTTTTTTAAAGTTAAGTCTATTTCATCTTCACTTCTTACAATTAAAGTACAATAGTTAAATCTTTAAACAAATTCTAAAAAATAAAACCAACTTCTCGAAAACTAATTTTTTTTAGTTTTCAAAACTTGCTTACAGAAAACGTAAAAGCGTATTTATGGAAAATACCATCGTTATTTTCTTTTCTAGCCAGTTTTGGAGGAAAAAAGACGCGTACCTACTGCTCGTTTTCAACACCCAAATTTTAAAACTGTTCACTTTTTTAGCAGACACTCTCTTTTTCCACGGTTTAGGGTATTTCATTTCTTTGCAAATGGGTGTATTTTCTCTTTTCTCCTCGCCCATTTACTTTTTTACTTCGAATATGGTTAATTAATTAAAACTAATTCATATTAATTTATCGAGATAAATTCTTTTAATTTTTTGAATAGAATAACTCTTCAATATTTCATTAAATATACTTAATTCTTTTTTATAAATCAAAACTTATTAAAGGACTACAATTATTTATTTTAATGAAACAACATCTTAAATACATTTAATAACGTAATGGTCTAAATACTACTTTGGTCTTTATATTTTTTGTTTTTGTTCATTTTGGTCTCTCTACTTTCAAATTGTTCATTTTGGTTCCTATACTTTCAATTTTTGTTCATTTTATCTTTATAGTTTCAATTTTTGTTCATTTTGGTTCTTAGAACTTTCAAAAAAATGACCATTCTCGTCATTTAAAAGTGAAAATAAATAGACCAAATAATAACTCTTTAAAAGTATAATGACTAAAATGAACATTTTTAAAATATAGGGATCAAAGTGAACATTTTGAAAGTATAAAGATCAAAATGAACCAAAACTATTATAATGACTAAAGTAGTATTTAAACCTAAGTTAATTAAGGTCGTACAAAAATTCATTTTTTAACAGCATAATTAATTACTTATTAATAATTTATGATCAGTTCATTATTTATTATAAATAACTTCATTCATTATTAATATATCATAGTTATAAAATCTTTTTTTAGTATTATTTATTAATATATAATATTTTCTCACTTTTTTTGGCTATTTATTCAATATATTTTTTATTAAAATATATTCTCATATAGACGGTTTGATTTAAGATTTTATAGAGGTCTGATAACAAATTATGGTATGGGAATCAAATAACTTGTTATGTCAGTAAAATGCTATAGAATCTAAAATTACCAACATTGTACTTAATTGTTTTTTAAAAAATAAATATTAAATTATAATTAATATGATATGCATTAAATATTTTAATTGATTAATTTTAATTATAATTTTGAATCAAATCATAATGAATTTTCAAATAGACATAATGACTTTGAAGAATTTCAAATTATAACGTAGTTAAAATGAAATTCGTCTTTATTATATATAAGAAAGACAATAATTTGAAATATAAAATATTTTCAAATATGGTAACATTTTCCCAAATTAAAATGGTTAGATTTGATTGGATTTTATAGGATTATGATATAAATTATTTATTTAATCTTGTCATATTAAGCTTTCAATTAAAAAATCATCATTAGAAGAAAAATTTTCATAAATAGAAAATATGTCAAGCTATTTATAGAAATAACAAAAGAAAACATTGATAGACACTAATAGACTTCTATCAACGTCTATTAGTTATATTTACACAATTTTGCCAACAAAAGGTAGTTTAACTAGCATGGGTTCGTACTATCTACCTCAAGGTTTGAAATTCGATTCCCCCACTCCATACTTTAATTATAATATCTTTAAAAAAAATGTCTATTAGTGAATTTAAGTTTCCTATTTTGTCAATAAGTAAGACTTCTATCAGTTTTTATATTAAAAAAAATTAATTTTCTTATTTTATGTAAATAGTCTTACTTATTTTTCTAATTAGACTCTTCGAATCACTAATTTAAAATAATTTCTTAAACTTTTGTTTTTCAGTTCCAAACGGAGGGTTTAATTTTTAAATTATCTTTTTTCTTTTAGAATAAAATTTAAAATTATCTTTAAAAGATGTTTACTTTTGAATCTCGTTTACTTTTAGTCCCCAGAAAACTATATATAGTTCAGAATATTATCAATTTTTCTAAAAGAAAAGCAATACAATATGTCCACGTTGTCCCGATAATTTTAGCCATAAAACATTGCTGACAAATACATTAAAAACAAAAAAACATATATTAAAATTTATTATATATATATAAAAAAAAAAGAAAATCACTGGAGCTTGAGGACAGATCATTCTTAATAATTCTGATACAAGTTTACAACCAATTATATTAGCATACTTCGACTCAGGTACAAGTAACCTGAAAAAACCCAAAACAGAAAAGAGAACATGGCCGGAATTAATTGATTTAAAAACAAAACATTTGGTTTATAAACAAGTTTTTGAATTCAAATTCTATATTTTACCTCTGCTCAATTTAAAATTTGAATGAATTAAATTTGATGCAATATCGGAAGCTCAACGATTGAAAGAAAGTTGGTGGTTTAGTAATTTCACCCACATCTTTTGAATAATGATTTGATTGAAAATTGTAAATTAACTACAAGTGTGTAAGCATGGAGTTAATGAGTTGTATAACAACTAAAATGAAATTCAAAATCTCGACAAATATACCATATACATATTATTATTTTATATATAATATATATATATATATAATATATATATATATAAAAGTATTACATTATTCCTTCAAATCATTGGCCTTTGGAAATTAATCATCCTTAACCTTAATTATTGCTTAGTTTCTACTTCTCTCTCCCAATCTTGTCTGAAAATTTTAAAATAAAAGATATATGGTGGACATCGTTGAATTTATATGAGAGAAATCATAAATTTAATAATTATTAAGAGCAAACAAAATTATTAATATATGTATATACTTCTACGTTGTAAAATTGAATAAATTTTTCAAGTAAAGAAGGGATAGATAACAATCATGAACGATTTAAAAAAAATAATACAATTGAAGTATATATAATTATGGTATTAACTTTCGACTGACATGTTGATATTTCTATTGATATTTTTATATTTTCATAAATTTAAGATATGGATATTTGAATGGACATGAATATTTTGAATGTCGTAGATAAGTTAAAAAGAAAAGATGAAGAGATGAGATTATGATTATAGATGAGAAAAAGAAGAAGAGAGAGTGCAAAATGATGACAAACACTGACCCACTTACTTCTATTTCAACTCAATTTTTCATTCCCATTCAGCTCATCATCACTTAAATTCCCCTGTTTCTTGCACTATGCTTCAATTTTTTCTTTCTTTTTCACTCCCCTTTGTACTTTGATTTTTGTTTTGTACCTTCGATTTTTGTTTTGTACCTCTTCTCCACCGATTTTTTTTTTCGGTTTGTTTACGTTTTTTTATTAAAATTTCATCAACATGTTTAAATATTTAAATAGATATTTTCACATGTTCATGAGTTTAATATTATCATAAGATTAAATTGAAACATAAAAAAATGCTACTCATATGAATTTAATATAAATATTAAGTATCTTAGTAAAATATTTATTTAATAATTTCAATATCCTTTTATTTTTTTTATCCTTTTTATTTTTTATTCTAGGAGTATTCATCACATCAATATTTTCGTAGATATTTATGTAATATTGAGATTTTGACATTTTGATTGAGGGTTTAAATTTAAGTTTCCATAATTGAAGAGGTGTGTTTAAGGCACAAGAGTATGATTGTTTGAAGTTTTAATGATATTGATGAATTTCAAAACTTTGGAATTGTATGATCGGTTTATTTTTGCGAGCTTGGCGTTGGAAAATCATTGTTTCAAAAATTCTCTCTTTTTCTTAGTTAAAATACACTTTGGTCTTGAAATTTGAGTTTGTTGTCTATTTGGCCTGAGATTTCAAAAGTAATCATATGTCTTGTTCGGTAACTATTTAGGTCCCGTTTGATAAATATTTGGTCTTTTATTATTTTTGTTTTTTAAAGTTAAGTTTATAAACACTACTTCCACCTCCAAATTTTTTTATAAGTTATCTACCTTTTACCAATAGCTTAAAACCAAGCTAAAATTTGAAAACTAAAAAATGTAGCTCATAAAAACTTCTTGTTGTTTTTTTTAATACAATTGTACTTAAAAATATACAAATCATTGTAAGAAATAAGAAGGAAGTATGCTTAATTTTCAAAAACCAAAAACTAAAAACAAAATTATTACCAAACAGTGCCTTATTTTTTGGTTTTCAAAATTAAACTCGTTCATTTTCAACTGTTTTCATTGTCTCAAGTAAAATACTTGATTTCTATATAAATTTTAAAAACAAGAAAACATGTTTATACTATCTTATTTAGTTTTCAAAACTTGATTTGGTTTTTTTAAAATAAACAGAGAGTATATAACAAAATAACAAATTTAGAGGTGGAAAGAGTGTTTTATAAACTTAATTTAAAAATAAAAATAAAAATAGTTACCAAATAAAATTTTATTCTCAACCATTCAAAATTGGTTTTAAATTGTTCACTCATTTACTATTTACAAGAGTATTTTTCATTACATGACTGAATTTATAGAAAGAAAAAACATGTTTTTTTTCCTTAAAATGTCAAAGATGATTCAATATATTTTTTCTTCTCATTCTCTCCCTAAATAAAGATGATGATGAAATAATGTCCAAATCAAATCCCCTCATGGAATGGTTTGGTAAATTTGACTTGAAACAGAGAATTTAATTTAATTTACATTTTCTTTTTGTCATAATTTAATTTAATGATAAATTTTGATCACGAGATAATTCCATTGTCGAGCACTTTGGTGGATCTTCCAGCCCCATGTAGCAGAAACCATTGACCATTTTATCAAAGGTGGAAATTAGGAAAAGAAATCTGCCTCTTTCTTTTTCCTTTTTTTTTTTTTTTTAATAATAAATTATTATTATTATTATTATTATATTAAATCCGCCATTTTCTTCAAGCACATGATTGAGAGCATTTTCCCAAGTACGTATTGGGCATGTACCACCCAATCAAACCATTATTTCAAACTCGTACGAACCACATGATTAAACCATCCCTTACAAATTTTTCGAGGAATAAGATGAACTTTAATTTGTGTAAAAATATAATTTGTTATATTACATGATATTATATTTATCTTTTATCTATTAATTTAAACTTTTTTTTTTTTTTTTTATCAATCTATGATTTAATATAGTATTAGAATAGTGGTCTAGAAGGTCACGTATTCAAATTTCTACAATGTTATTTCTTCTCTAATTAATATTGAATTCTACTTGTTGGGTCTTCTACATATATCAAACACACAAGTGAATGAAGTGTTAAATGATATAATATTAAATTTACTTTCACTAATTATCTTAAGCTTTTGAATGATTTAATAAGATTTATAAGAGATTAATCTATGTTTTCCTCAATCCCCTTTCAAATTGGACCAAAAAAGACGTAATCAAGCTAAACTGAAGGCATAGGATGGTCTCATCCTTTGAGTCATAAGTCGACCTCAACCTCAGAGCTCGTGGCTGAGGTACGCAATTGGGTTAAATAATGGTTTAATTGCCTCCTCCACTAGTTTGTTTGGGCCCATATTTAGGCTTTTCAAGAGACCGTCTCTTGTTTGTTTTGAGTTACCCTAGTGTTATTTCCTTTTTCCTTCTTCAAAATTATCCATAGGACTCTTCTTTCTAAAATTTATTTAATTATTCTATTATGTGAGGATTTTGATGTTGAGATGAAAAAACTTCAAATTTTCTCTAGTTTTAAAAAAATTAGAAGGACGAAAAAAAATCCACCACCTAAGTATTCTATATTATCTTATAGCAACATTACTATTCATGGACTTAATATAATTATACTTTTGTTTAAGTGGTTAACGAAATAAATTCATGTGAAATAAAAATGACTATTAAATATATTAGAGATTCTCACAGAGGCTAAATACAAATTAGAGAATTACATTCTTATTCATTATTTTTTAACAGATAATATGAATAAGAACAATGACATCAAAATTTGATAGTTAATTTATATGGTCTAAAGAAATATTACCTAATAAAATATTATTGAAGTTTTTTATAGTGATCATGTGTCTACTCTTTTGTTTTATTTATTTTTCCCCTTTCTAAAATCTCTTCCCAACCACGTTTTAGTTGCACAAGAGAACAAAGGTCTTACATCATAAGACTTTGTCTCTTATTATTATTATTACTTAAGAATATAAGTTCAGAGAAAAAAAAAACTCCGAAAATATAATTAGTGGAACTATGCATTATTAAATTGAATATATATATTTATATAAATGATAACGTTAAAACAAAATAGTACTTCTTTTTAGTACTTCAGAATTTAGACACATTCCAATTTGGAGAATCAGTGGGATTCGATGATTCACTCATCTTCTGGAACTTAAGAGAATGTTTAGTATATCGTCATGAAATCTCAATCCTAGTTCTTAAGTGATGATGATGGTATCCCTAATTTCGAAAGATGAAGAAAGAAAATATCGTTTGTTATCTTCTAGTTGTAAGAAAAATTTATTCACGATAAATTATAACAAAACGTATAAAAATGGGTACAACTTAGACCGAGATGCACCAAATAGTTAGAAGGAACAAACATTTACCTAAATCATCCAAAAACAAGGTAGGGCATATTGCAGAAAAGGGAAAGGGAGTTCTTCCCCCACAATTCAAACCAAAAACAAGGGCTACAAACGTACGGATGAAAAGAGGTTAGAGCCTTCGTTGGTGTGGGACAATTGGTAGTGCCCAATGCATTGCCTTTTCTTTTTTCCTTCTTTTTCTTTCTTCAGTGCTCTTATCATCACATTGGAGTGGAGACACGACGTAACCTGCATGTTTTTCTTCTTCTTTTTTTTAAAAAAAAATTAATTTAACGTAAATTTACCGACAAATTATAATAGAAAAATAACAAAAATAATAAAATTTAATCTTCTTTGATCGAACAGATAGAAGGTTATCAATGATAAAAATCTAGTTGATAAAAATTTAACAATATCTATCGATATATATATATATATATTTTTGGCTATTTCTATAAACAATTTGACATTTTTACCATTTGTAAAAAAATTGGTGGAATAGATATAGTTGCATTTATGTATTTTTGTTTATTGGATTGTTGGGTTGTTTAACGTTTAGTAAGTCAAAATAATGATGATAAAGCAAATTGAGAAATTGGGGGCTTAATTTTAGGGTGGTTTTAATTTGAACCCACTTCTGGAACCTGGTTTTGGCATTTTTCTCTTTTTCATTATCTGGGGGTTACTCAAATTCCAAATGACATTATTAAGTATATCAATTCATTTTATGTTGGTTGAGAAGGCCTGAATAAAATCCATTTTTCTTTTTTTTAAATATTTATTTATTTATTATTATCCTCCATGTTCAATAATGGTAGGATGAGAGATCAAAATTATCACAACTTTAATGATTCTAACATGTGCTTATTTATTAAGCTATTCTTGAATGACGCAAAACACTTTTGGAGTAATGTATATTATATATGACTATTATGAATATATAATACAATTTCAAAACATTATACATTATACCTAAGAGTGTTCACAAGGCAGCACACAGATAAAGATCTTCCAAAATCTCCATTAAACTTTGCAACATGAAGGTCGGAATACCATGGTGGTGAATTGGGTTTGGTTTATTTTTCTAAAATAAAAAATCAATTAAATTACATGAATTCGTTTGGGAAAAAAAACTTTTAATTATATAGTAAATTTTATATTAAATTGTTCTTGATTTAAACGGTAGATTGTTCATAGAAAATCCTAGAAATTTCTTAAACTTCCCAATAGAAATAAGATAATATTGATAATATACCTTAGGATGAAATATTCAAACCATAATCATTTTATTTTTTTTTCTATTTAAATCATGATTTTGAGAATTGTATCAATTTAAATCTCAAATTAATAATTATATCAATTTAAATCTTAAAATGTTATATGTGTATCAATTTAAACTCTAAACTTTCATAATCGTATCAAATTAAACATGTTATTATATTTTTTTTATACATTTATGAAAGTTTAGGATAATTGTTAGTTTAAAGTTTGGTTTGACTTAGTTGATAAATAAATTTAAATCACTTGATAAATATTTGTTTTTTTATAAAAAAAATTCATAGCAATAAAAAAAAAAAAAAAAAAAAAAAAGGCAAATGGGATGGAGACGCAAAACAGGATAGGGGCAAGGAAGGCAGTCTTATCCCGTCTTAGTTTGGTTTCTCTCCTTCCTCCGTTCTTCGTCTAAATAATAATTCTCATACTCTTAATTAAACCATATATATATATATATAAAAGATAGAGAGAATTTCAAATTCGTGAAAAATAATAAAGAAAAAAATTGTGCAAGTACTTTTATAACTTAATTATTGAAGCCGGCCGCTCCAGCTCCACCCCACGTAACAAACCTTTACTTTCACTTAAAAAATCATATACTAATTTTTCATTTTTATAAATTTTGTTTAAAGTTATTATTAATATTAATGTCCTTTCAATTATTTTCATTTTAAAAAATAAAATAAAATAGGAAAACGACCAATATCAGATGGGGCAACTTAACTTTAAGGAATTGTTTGGGATGTAAAGTTGAGATAAATGTCTGAAGTTCATATATGGTGGAGTTCATATGTCTGTGTTTGAGATACATGGTTCATATATCAGAATATCTAATGCAGTTTTTTAAAATATTTTTTATTTAATAATATACTTTTATGATTACTGTGGAAAAATTCTTATAAATAGAAAAATCTCAAAAATATTTACACAAAAAGTTCTAAAAGTATTAATACTTTTAGAACTTTTTGCTAAATATTTTTAAATATTTTTTTATATTTAAAAATATCTCATTAATATTTTTGTTTTAAAACTTTTTTATTCAATAATTCTATCGATCTTTGTTTAAATAAAATATGGATTGTAATTTTTTCTTTTAATTTTTATTTTTTTTTCTTTTTTTCTTTTTCTTTTTTGGGCAATGAACAACAATTAACTCATTGCATTTCTTATATAAATATGTTTAAATAAAATGAAAAATTAAAACAAAATCAAAACTTTTGATTCTAGTTAATTTTTCTCCATGAATTTCATTATCATCTTTTTCTTTTACATCTTCTTCCAATTATTCTCTATATTTTTATCATGTCATGAAATTTTTAATTAAATCTCCCCATTATCCTAACAAACAATGAAATGTCACCACATTTTTCAATAATTTCACTTTCATTTTCTCTAAATTTGGAGATCATCAAATAAAAAAATCTCTATTTTTCACTAAATTCCGCTGGAAAATGTTCCAAGATTATTTTTTTTTTCATTTTATGATTTGTTTTGTTATATGTTACATACTTTTCAACTACATACATACTTTTGTCTAAATATTCTTAACATTCATTTGGTATGTGAATTCAATTAAATAAAAATATTTTTTTTACAAATTTTTACGTATAAATACTGCACTTAATGTAGACAAAACAATATTTTTTTATATAATCAACAACTCTACAACATACTTTAACAGTTATCAGTCTTATAATAGTCGAAAGTGGTTGTTGAAGTTGATTATTGAAGATGATTTTTGCTAGAGTTTGTAGTCTGAGGTGGTTGTTGAAGCATGAAATTGATTGCATGAAGATGTATTGGAGTTGGTTGTCGAAATTTGTCATCGGAGGTGGTTTTTGTATCCAGAAGTTGGTTGGACGAAAGTGGTCGTCAAAGTTGATCATCAAAGATGATTTTCACTGGAGATTATAGTCAGAGGTGACTGTCAGAGCCTGAAGTGAGTCGCATGAAGGTGGTATTAGAGTTGGTTGTCAGAGTTTGTCGTCGAAGGTGGTTGTCAAAGCCCCGAGTTAGTGATCGGAGTTGCTCGCTCAAAGGTGATCATCAAAGGCGATTTTTATCGGAGTTTATAGTTGAAGTTGGTCATCGGAGTTTGTTGTCGGAGCCAATTGGTCATCGAAGTTGGTAGCACGAAGGTGGTCGTCGGAGTTGGGTTACTGAAGGTGGTTGTCCGAGTTGGTCACATGAAGGTTATCGAAGCTCGGAGTTGGTCGTCGGAGCTGTCATCGGAGGTGGTTGTCGGAGTTCGGATGTCGTCGTCGGAATTTTCATCGGAGATGGTTGTCGAAGCCTAGAGTTGGTCGTCGGATGTGTCATTAGAGGTGGTTGTCAGAGCCTGGAGTTAGTTCTCAGAGTGTAACAATGGCCGATGGATAGATTCATTAAAAATATAGGAAGGGTGAGTTGGAGTGAGTTGGTAAAATATATCAACTCAACTCCACCAATACTTAAAATTGGTAGACCAAACAATGAGTTGATATATTATACCAACTCAACTCATGTTGATGAGTTAAACACTCTTAAGTTGTATCAAAAAAACAAAAAAGGAAAAAAAGATGGAGATAATATTATTAAAAGAAAGGGAAAGAGAGTGGAAAATAGGGAAATTAGGTAACAGGGAAGATTGAAAGGGACGTGGAGGGAAGAGTGGGATACTACAGAACACACCAAATTCAAACAACCACTTGTGTACAAATATCACCACTTCTACTATTGCAACTCCTAGTGACAAAGTTAGGTACAATTATTATTCAAATAACCTACTTTTTTTTTTTTTCTTTTTCTTTCTTTCTTTCTTTATAAATTAAAATGTTTTTTTTTTAAAGTAAACAATTTTACTCTCGATTATAAAAATGGATTGTTCTTAGGATTGGATCGATGCGATTATGCAGGAATCTAATTCCTTTAGTTTATTATATGCTGCAATTTCTTTTTCTTTTCTTTTTGTGTAATATCAGATGCTGTCTGCAATGACAAAATCAAAGTGCAGTTGGTTAGTTTAGTTTATTATATTTATATATTCCAAAGGGAAAAAAAAAAGAAAAAAGAAAAAAAGAGGAGAACAAAATGTGTTCTTTTGGCACGAAATGCCACTTTTGACCCCCTTTGGTGCATGGAATTTCAAATATATCCTTTAAATATTTTCTTCCATTTAATCTCTTGTACTTGAACCCAATTTGGTACATATACAAACACACTTTTCACTTGAGCGAATAAATCAATTTTTTATGTTATCAAATTAAATATTTTGTCGATAAAATTAAGTTAGTCCACCCGTACAATTTTTGATATATAATTAAGTTGGATAAAATTAGATCAGTCAAACTTTGATTTTAAATCGATTGAGAGGAGAGTATATTTGGCTTGACCTTTAAGCCATGACCACATGTAACATATGTCTTTTACATTCTTTACTATATTTGTGTAGGTCTCTAGCTATGAAACTAGTATCACTATTGACTTTATCATCAGTCTATAATCACGAACTAAAAAGTTTATGTTTGGTCACAAATAACATCTAATTGTCCATTACAGGATAAACTTATAGTATTTTGAAAGTTTAACAAATTTTCTAACCTTCTTTTATTGTTTACCTCGTCAAATATTGGTTTAAAAATAGTATGAGGTCTATTATCATTAATACGATATTCATTAATATTTATGAATATAAATGTTTAATGTTAATAAAGAAATTATGATACTCTCAGGATTAGAAGTTATACTTTATCGTGGAGTCCGCCTGTGGCTGCAGTCCCTTCAAGAGGTCAGAGTATCCGTAGGAGCTAATTATGAATTGGGCTTGGTCCACTTGAACTCATTGTATAGAGCCCAACAAAATGAACGATTGTATTGGGCCTAATAAACAAGGCCCGAAGCTCACTCTTGGGCCTTCAGCCTTTAGCCTTTAGCCTTTTTATTTATCATTTATCATTTTTATTTTTATTTTTTCCTATGATAGCGGGTTTTCCCCAACTTTCAAACCAAAAATGTCTGCACAGTGTTCGTGAGAATGCCCAGCACAAGTTCCACCGCCAGCTCCGTCGACATCAAAACTCTTCGAAGATCGCCAAGATTTCTCATTTCTACTCCACAACAGAACTTTCCCACCACGCGAAGATCTCTGAGGTTTCTGCAAAAGAATGAAATTTCATCTCCCACACCCCCGACGTTCCGCGGCGCTCAGTCCCCAATTCGCCAGGTACACTCCTCCCACGCTTCTCTCGGACCTTCTAAGAGTGTTTCTCTTAAAACCCCTAAATCTATTCTTGTAAATACCCCGAAAAGAACGAGTAAACCTGGTGTTGTTTCGAGTAAAAACGAGGTTTCGAATACAGGGTCGAAAAAGTCTTCGACATTTGAAAATGGGTTTGAGGGAAAACGTGTTCCAAGACGATCTCCTAGGTTATCCTATGCGCCGAAGATTGACGATGCGCTTGAGGTAGTTTCAAAGAGTTCAATTTCTTCCGGAGTGCCATCTAGTGATTTGAAAAATCCAAGCCCTAAGGTGAGAAGATCTCCAAGATTCAGTAATGGAGTTGGGGGGAATCAAAATATCGGCAAGTCCCAAAGTTTTTCGGGTCAGCAAGATGGTATCGAGAAGAGTAGCCGGAAACGGGACAAGTCTAGTGGTCCGGGTAGAAAAATTGAGTCATTACATGATCTGAATGTTGATGCAAGTTTGAACTCCCATGGGGAAAAAGTGGCAGAAGAGGAGAAGAGGAAGGGAAATTCTAATGATCATGAGGGTATCGCAACAAAAGCTGAGGGAACACGTGTAGTTGATGGAGAAATGGAAAAGAAGTCAGTGGCTAGAAGGAAAAGAAAGCGAGAGGATGGCGTGGTTAGGATTAGACAAGGGTGGACTAAGGAACAGGAAGTCGCATTGCAGAGAGCTTATTATGCTGCAAAGCCCACTCCACAATTTTGGAAGAAGGTCTCCAAATTGGTATTTCCTGTTCTTTTGCTTTTGATATCAGATCAGATAACTTGTACTGTTGCTTGTCTATCTTTTTCACTGCTAGACATTTGGCACTTCATTATTCCTTTCGTTTGTCTTCTAAATTTCAAATATGAACGTCAGTTTTCTAAGAAATAATTGAGAATTTTACTTGGCGTCATTGTGTAGAGTTTCATTCAAGTTAGAACTCTTTTAAAAGAGAAGTTGCGATCCATAGGATCGTCTAAGTTGGTAGTTAGTGGTGGCATGTGAAGCTGTTCTTCTAGTTTATTTCAGTTTTTTTTTTCCTTCCACTTCAGAAGATACACTTTTACTGTGCTCGTAGTATGTAAAAGCTTTATTGGGCACACTCGCACATTTTGTTAGATTTTCAGGAATAATGAACAATGGCTTAAATTTTGTAAATAATTACCAGAACACGAAGTCAATGAAAATATTGATATCAACTCCTCCCCTTTTGTATTAACATTCGGTCTACAATGGATGGACCAGGATTTTCTAGCCTGGAAGCTAAAGCAGTTTTTCTACTTAATGAGACGTCCCGAGGGTTAAAAAAATGCACTGGTTCAGTTATAGTCATAGCCACTAGAGGGGTCTTGTCTGCATTTTATTTATTTCTTTATTTAACCGTCAAGTTTCTTTTCTGTTTAGCAATATCTCGAAAGCTCATCACCTTGTTTGTATAGTAGGTCCATAAAGTCTACCTTTTTGGCTGGCAATATCTTCATCATTCCATTGAAAAAGGAAAACCCAATCTACTTTAACCTTGTGTTATGTGGATTGCAATTCACAGGTGCCTGGAAAGTCTGCCCAAGATTGCTTTGATAAAGTTCATTCCGACCATATGACCCCTCCTCAACCTCGACCTCGATCCAGAACACGAATCACAAAATCATCTCCAATTGAACTTTTGTCACTTTCAGAGGGTAAACTTCTAAATCTTGATGGTGTGAAGTCTAGAAAGCCTAGTCGCAAGAGTCAGAAAAACCATAATGCACAGAAAGCTGTGAGATATTTGTTAGAGAAGAATTTTCGGGGGGCCCTTAACTGTGAGGCCGATTTGTTCTCACAACTCGAGCCAAATATTAATCTCTCTAACCATACTCCTCTTCCAAGTAGACAACTCTCTAGCATCAAGGATTTACATGGACACCAAGGATTCCTCCATGAGAGATCCTTGTCGAATCACAAGAAACCGCTTTCAAGATTTAGTAGCTCAGCTGACAGAGTTGTCATTAGTCCACCGGTACTGAAACAGGTGAAGAACAGGGCCTTGCACGAGAAGTATATCGACCAGTTACATTGTAGGGAAGCAAAGAGAAAATCATTGTCAAAATGCAGAAAAAGTTGCATCTCCGAAGAGAAGAGTTTGAAGGAAGCCCATGCTACAAGAACTAATGATCTTAGAGCTGCTAAAAATGCATTGATTTCTGATGCAAGGGATGCCATCCATCAGTTAAAACACTTGGAAGCCAATGCGGCAAGCAATGTTCTTGATTTTGACGTCGATGAAGATTTATATGACAATGCCGATTATGATAATGAAGATGATACATGATACATTCCATTCCTTTATATTAAGCTAAATGCCTTAGATAGCATGTATCTGTATATATGGAGAATTTTTCTTTCCTTTTTGTGTGTAGTTTACTAAATTTCGGAAGCATTTAGTCTATGTTAACCGCAATTCTTGAAGCCTTTGGGTCTTTGCTTATTGCTTGTACGGTTGCATATAGAATGTCGTAATCAGAAGCATGCATTGATATGGGTTAATCAGAAGGGAAGGATAACATGAACAAGTGATGCTGTAATCTGAAGCCAACTAAGAAAAGAGAGTTATCATGAAAAATGGAACTCTTTTGTTGATCTCGTTCAGTACATTATTGGACTGTCATTTTCGGTATATCCAAGTCTAATCACTAAATGCAGCACATAAAACCTAGATTAATTATTGGAAAGAGACTTCCGGATCAATTATTTCTAATTGTAACAGATTCTCTCATTCATCCATATGAAGAACGCCATTAATGTTCTTCACTTCAATCTTCCTCAAGCTGAGAGCTCCGGATTTAAAGTCTTTCCTCTACAAGCACTTCCCTCCATATCCTGCATTTCTGAACAGTGCTTCCTTTATAACATCAGAACTTGCCAGAGCTTTCTGAGCACTTCCCTGCTGACAAAAAAGACCAACATTTTTTTTAACATTCAGAAAAGAAAAGGGGGAAAAAAAGAGACAAACACAGACATCGAAATATTACAAACCAAAAGAAACAAACAAGACACAACAAAACAAAACCTCTGAACAAGAAGCTTGCATTGAAAAATCATTGAAGCAGCTAATAACACACTGTTGAATCTCAAGCCCCAATGCTTCTAATGTGTTGACTGTTGACAGCAATAATCCTGGCCTCGTTGCACAGCAAATGTCGATTCGAGTCTCCCTCTCCTTCCTTTCAACATCGAACTGTTTAACAAACAACAAACCTTCAACCATTAGCTCAACAATGGCAGACTAAAAGTAAACAGTAACAACAACGGTGAGACCACATACCTTTGGGGAATTCCTCACTTGAACTTCATTAGACTTCCGTTCCTTGGAAATCCCATTGAAGAATCCCACATGATTTGAATCCAAACCAATTTCCTCTTCTTCTTTTAAGTTATTGATTCTTTCTATCAGCTCTTTCACATAATCGATTGTGTCTCCAAGTATAGACGTTCTATCCATCTGCTTTACATTAAAAAGAAAATGTAAAAAGAAAAAGAAAAGTAATGGAGATAAAGAAAAAAAAATGGAAGCCTTAGATTCATTTTCACCTTGCTTATTTTAGGGACTATGGCTCTGAGCATTGAAAGTCGATCATTCAACCGCTTCCTTCTTCTTCTTTCCGCCATTAAATTCTTTGAGGGCTGTCCTTCAATCTTCTTAGCTTTGTTGCTGTTTCTTTTCCCCAATTCAGCCACACCCATTTTAGAAACATTAGTTTCACGCACACCAAGTTGCTCCATTTCCACTTTGCAAACACTTGGAGCTGTTTCACTCTCTATGAAACCAAGTTCTTCCTCCTCCATCGCCGCCGGAGGGTAACCACCACTGTTCTTATTACTGATTTCTTCTTGCGAAACAAATGGTGGGGTTTCGTTGTTCTTAGTGTACGATGAGGAATCAAGCTCCGGCATTGCAAACCCTTCGAGAAAATTGCCGTAGAGCTGTTGGTCGGCGAAAGAAAAATCATTAGCTGGTTGAATACTGGGAAAATTAGGGAAAATAGAGGTACCCATTTGGGGATTTTCATCAAAAGAATTGAAATTCCAGCCATTTTGGAAGAAATCATTGAACCCATTTGAGTATGAAGAGGTCCAAGGCGTTGAAGCTAATAACTCTTCTAAGAAACCATGTTGACTGAGCTCCATTGTCTTCTTCTTCTTCCTCTTTTTCTTCCTTCTTTTGGTCTGAAGAAAGTGGAAAACGGACTAATGAACATGGAGTTGCACCAAGTTGGGGAAATATTATAATATATAAAAATAAAGAGGGTACATATAAAATTACAATATAATTAATAAAGGAAGGAATTTCTTTTAATAAGAAAAAAAAAGGGAAAGAAAAGAAAAGATTTGAGATAAAAAAGTGATGATCATGTTATACTGCATATGGTATGTACTAACCCTAAGCCTAAGGGGCTATGGAAAAAAGGAATCTGCTTTTTTGCGTTTCTCTCTCTCTAAAATTCTCTCTCCTCTGTGAATTTATGTCTTTTTCACCGAACTTATCAATCAGACAAAATTTGTTTTCTTTTTTCAAATAAACAACTCAAGATAGCTTTGACCCACAAATCTGTCTCACCCAACAAAAAAGCACCGATATACCATTTTTTTATAGAAAATTTTCACAAATAGAAAAGATGTCAAAATATTAAATAAAATAATACAAAACGGATAAATATTGATAGATTTTTATAAGTTTTTATCACTGATATCCACACATAAGAAAATAACTTCACTCTATAATAGTTATTTATTTAAGATTTAATATTTTATAAATTTTTTTAATAATAAAATGTTGTAAGATCCAACATATTTTATTTTGAAATTAATCAAGATATGTATAAATTAACTTAAACATCAATAGATATAAAATAAATAAATAAAAACAATTATCTCAACATTTGACCATAGAAATTTTATTTGACTTGTGACAAATGGAATATTGATATAATATTGTCATTTTCGTGAATAAATAGTATTGGTGAAAGTGAACTAATCGAGTTTATGTTATTTATTTGTGTTACAGTTGGTTCTCTAGAGTCTTAATTGCAAATAATTTGGTGTACTAGATTTTTAGTACTCTTATAATACTTGAAAATTTGTAACCAAATGATATATCATAATCAAGATGTAATTTTAAAGTATATAAATAAAATTTGAGATACAATTAAATCTAAAAATTATTATGTGAACATTCAAAATTATTAACTAAAACGAAAAAAGATAATCTTTTTTCTTATGATTCTAGTCAAGGACAACAAGTTTGCATACTCTTACCTTTGTCTTCACTCTTATGACTCACTAATATACTCATGGTTTTTTTCTTAGGCACATGGGACGTACTGTTGTCTACACAACTCACAAATTTTTTAGAAATCTTTAATAGAAAGTTAACGAGTAATAATGTGACAATTAAAGTTCAAATATTGATTCGAAATCTCAAAACTACTAAATAAAAAGTAAGGCATAAATTCAACATATGCCTACTTTTTAATTGCGGACAGGTTTTCCTTTTTCAGTATATTTATATTATTACAATCAAACTTTATTTATCTTACAATTTTTTTTTAAAATTTGGAGTAAGATATTGAAAACATATATATATGTATTTTCAATAATCAAATACAAAGATACAATGGATGAGCTAAAATTATTATCACATGATCCCTTATATTTACCCCTTTGCTTAAATAAATTTGGTTTTGAAGAACAAAACATGGAACTAAAACCAAAACAAAGCCCAAGGACAAAGTAAATGCATTTTATCCAAAAGACATATGCTTTTTTGAGGAGTATCCAAATCCAAAAGATAATATTATAAACACTCTTTTTTTTATTATTATTCATTTTCAAGTACTGACAATAAAATAATGCAACTTTACCAACCTTAGGTACACGTGGCCAAAAGCGTATTAAGAATTATTGAACAAAATACTAAGTACTAACTATAATGTTTTTTCTGAAGGAAAAAAAACTATAATGTATCTGTACATTAAGAAAAATTGAAAGTTCATTTCTTTCCTGTTTCTTAGATAACTTTGCAATGAATTCATCTTGTCTTTTAGTTTAATCAAATCAAATGATAGCATGTTGTCATTGTCATCCAAATTATTTCTGTCATCGATTTTATTATATCTCCATTGAACGAACAAGTCTTTTCTATTCTTTTTTTTTTCCCCCTTTGTGATGAGAAATTGGATTTATAAATATATAGCTTCAATTACGGCCACCTAATTAATTAAGTGGATCATCAAATATATAATTCATCTATTCATCATTTATAGCAACTTAATTTTTTTTTCTTGCTATAAAATTAATTGTGCTTGAGATTTGTTTTGTCCTTAATATAATCTCTGATTATCTTTTAAAAAATTTAACTAACTTCGATATTTTGTAACTAATTTTGTCTCCAAATTTGTGATAATTTGACTAAACATCATATGATTACCTATTTGAATCATTTTAGTGATATTTTCCCTTCAATTAATACAAGTTATTTCCTAAACCAATAAAGAAGTCTAACTTTAGGGTTTTGAATAACTTTCTCGACCTAAAATTATTTAGTATGAAAAGTGGGCAAATTGAAAGAACAATATAATTTATATATTTTTGTACGTGGCATCTTAATAAAGGGGTTTTGATTTCAACACTTTTTTGAGATATTAAATTTTTTGGTATTCTTGAAAACATTTCAAAAACTAAGTAATTACGAGCTTGACGAGATAGAAACAATGTGTAGTAAAATTCGAATCTTTTGTTGAAGGTAACATTTTGTTATTTTCGATCATTATGAGTTTGAAATCTTCGTTGTTTTATTGTGTATATATATGTATATATGTATTGAAGTATCTTTAAATATAAAATAGGAATAGAACAAATATTTTTTAGAAATATATGACATCCTTTCATTCATACAAGTCAAGCTTCTTGGGATTCATTTTAATTACAACAGTTTACATTTATCTCTAGTAAAAATAGATTGAGGTTTTAGCCAAATGTTCATAACAAAATTAAGTTTTTAAAAACTATTTTTATTAATTTTCAAAATTTGGTTTAGTTTTATAAAAACAACAATGATAAAAAGTAGACCACAAATTAGTAGCAACAAATTTAGAAGTGAAAGAGATTTTTGTAGATTTAATTTTTCAAAATCTAAAAACTAAAAACCAAGTAATTATTAATTGGGAGCTAAAAGTATAAGAACCAAAATAGTATTTTAATTTTTTCACTATTTTTTTAAGTGTTTAGGTATATAAAATTTCACCCTTTGTTTATACTTTAAAAAAAAAAATACATTTGTTTGTACTTCAATAAATATGAAAGTTATAGATATTGATTCTTCAATCTGAAAGAAAAAATATATAAACGTGGGTATTTATATTGATGTAAACAATTTAAAAAACAAAACGTATGATATTTAATATAAAAAAAAAGAGAAAAATAATAATTATCAAAGAGTAAGACATTTTGTCTTGAGGTATAATAAGTTTAAATCTTGATGACCAAAAAAACTGAAAGAAAACAAGTTATATATTTATATGGCGGAATATAAATATAAATGTGGGGTGTGACATAAAAGAAAATAAAGTAAAGTGTGAGTGATGTAATAGGGAACATTTTTTTTTCTTTTTAAAAAAAAGAGAATGTAATAAGGAGCATTTGAATATTATAGTATGAGGTCAATTTATATGTGTTGTAAAGTTGATGAGGTGGTAACGTAAGTAGTTTTTGTCGGGCGGGAGGAAAGCGAAGGGGCATTATTGACAAAAAAAAGGGCCTTTGCTTTTTGAATCTTTTATTTTTATAAATTGCTCTCATGCCCCCCTCTCCCCTCTCCCTTCTTTTCTGAAATTGCATCATAACCCCCCACCATTTCATTCTCTTTTTCTCCAGAAATTCAAACCAATTCTTCTTTTTCTAACCAACTTTCTCTCTTCTTCACTGATTTTCCTATTTCTTTTTAATACCTTTTTTTCAGAGAGGATATTTTCTTATTTTAAAGAGTTTTCTCTTTCTTTAATTCCCTTTTCGATTATTTATGACTACTATTGCAATGACACCCAAATATATTAAATTAAAGACTAATGTAAAAAGATAAATTGGAAAAGAAAAAAAAATGTTATCCAAACATGTGATCTATCATCTATGCTATAAAAATAAAACTAACATGTGAAGTAGAGAATTGAACTTCAGGCTTGAAGATTGATAATATAAATTTATGTCAATTGAATTATACTCGTATTGACCAATTAAGATGTTGAATATTAACAATAGAAATTTTAGGATAACTTGGATCAAATATTTGAACCATGTTTTCATCAATTAGAAACAAACGTACCTGTAACGTTAGGTTACGAAAAATTTGTCTTCTTCTGCAATTTGGCAGAACCATATAGGAAGAGTCCTTTCCGATCATAGGAGATAACATATTATAGTTACCTACTTATATTTTGAATATTCAAATATCTCCTCTTTTTTCTTGTTAAAACTTTTAAAAATGAAAATGAAAATGGAAACTGAAAAATCATGTTTTATAATTTCTAAAGAACTTACCATTCGTAATTCTAATGGGCATAATAAAACCTTAATTGGGTTTTTTTTTTTTAATTTAATTTTTAAGTTCAACACTAGTCCACCTTATTTTAAATGAATTAAAGTTGATTGTATTTTTTAATAATCAAGCTAGATAACAAGAACATAAAAACAATTTCTCAAACAAATTCCCACCTTCTGGACAAATTGTTGCTTGTTCATGCTAAAATTTAAATAAGAAAAAAAGACATCTGACCTTCATGTGACAACGACTGTAAGTTTGTAATTTAGGGAATACATTTTCACAAGATAGAGGAATATGTACATCAATGTAGTGCTTGCCACATAAGCTTCGATGTTTAAGTCAGAAAGTGTAACTATGTAGCAAGTATAGAGCTTGAGTATGAGAATAGATTTACTTGGCTAGCGTTACCATGACATATTTATAGGTGTAGTTGACCTAAGACCTTCTCCTTAGGGTTTTTGAGTTGCATTAGATTATCCTATGACTCACTAGATTGGAGTATGTGCAAGGAGCGTGCCCTGTTTAGTGTTTTGCTAAGGATGGCCTCGGCCTTGGTCAAAGCTAAGCACCTTCTTTTAGCTATATTTTAGGTCTAAGATGATCCCTTTCCCGAACATGTCTCGTTAGTCCTAGCCAAATGGTCCTAACCATTCATGCCTCAATTGAGCACACTAGACCCAAACCAAGTCCTTTTTCTAGGTCATTTTGATCCTAAGTTGCCACTTTTGACCCGAATCATGCTATCTTCTTGACTTTGTTGTTTTTGTTTTCGCTCGATTATGCACTCTGATCCAAATTCACCTGCAACATTGTTTAAGTCAATTTGAAGTTAATTTAACGAATTAAGAAATTAAGGTGATATATATATTCTCTTTCATTGAAAAAAAAAATCTAGAAAATCATGTGGAAGATAACATCCATATATTTTTAAAGTGTTTAATGTCTCTAACTATTCGTGTTTGAACGTTTAGTTTTGATGTTTTTGTAGGTTTGTGAAATTTTAGATACATCTAATAAAGTGAAAGAAGTATACTAAACACACAAATTTTTAAATTTAATAATATTAATTTTTGTACTAATATATCTCTAAATTTTAAAATATAGGTCGAATGGTAGATAACCTATTACATGAAAAAAAATGTAGAAAATAGTAGACACTCTCAAACTAAAATTTGAGGGGGGAAAAAGATCTTGAAATATAACTTTAAAAGATGAAAGATAAAGAAATGAATAGTAAAACCTGTTTTAAAAGGACAAAATAGTCAGAAAGTAATTTGTTTGAGTAAGATTTGCAACATCCATATTGATGGAATGCATGGAACAAATGTCTTTTCTATTCATAGTTTATATATATATATATATATATATGTGTGTGTGTGTGTGGATTAAAAATTATAGCACAAGCATCGCCCAACAGGGCCGACCATCTGAAACATATACCAAACCGGACCCCATACCATGTGACCATCACAATCTTCTCTTACTCCTCTCTCTTTCAGCTACCAATTTTCATGTCTATTAAAGAATTAATTATAATTTGAAAAAATAGAAAGATCTCATACGTAAAAAGTTTAAATATTAAAATAAACTTACTTTTCTTTAGAACTATCATGATGTATTCATATAGAGTTGCACTAGGTCATCCTTTAACTCACTAAGATCGACTTGAGCCATATTTTGATATTTTTCTAAGTTGGACCTTGGAAGCTATATTTTAAACATAAGATAATCTCTTGGTCAAAGACGTGCGCGAGGCATTTAGACATTTTGTGAGGCTCTAATTAAGACCAAACATGCCGGCTTGGGCCTGCCCTTTCTCTAAGCTTATTTTATCTTTTCTAATTTGGTTGTTTTTTATTTTTGTTGATGTGGATTATAGTGTTCAGTCTAAAATCACAGCTAGCCCATCACAATATATATATATATATATAGCATATACTCTGCAATAAATAAAATGTTAATCCTTCGAATTGAACTTGGGTGAAATGAACTTATACACACACGACACACGAGTCGTGAATCACGAAGATAGTGTTTTTTCATTGGATGGTTGTGTGTTTGGTTCGAAATGGTGGGTTTTACGTGGAAGGATATAATATATGGAAAACCACCTTCGTAGTTGTTTTGTAGTGGAATTCAAAACCATGGACTTCCAACAGAGAAACAGACCAAATATGTATGTCTTGATAGTGAATGAAAAGTGGTATTCGGTTGGTTGTACGGTTTGTGTGATGTGGAGCTGCTGGTGTTTGGTAGGTAACAATTGACAACAACATTATTTTCATCTCCTTGCCGTTTGACTCGGTTGCCTAGGCTTTCTCTTGTGTGTGTGTGTGTGTGTTTTTCGGGTAATATTAAATTAAAATTTTTTTTTTCTTTTATTTATAGGACATTTATATCCAAAACAAAAGTCGTGTCTGACCCTTACTCGGTGAGCGTATACTACAACACGTACGTGCATGTCTTCTCTTGCACTGTTTGACCTCATTTTCCCCAATTTTTTCTCATTTTAATCAACAACACAACCCCTTTTCTTATATATCTCATTTGTTTCAACTTAGGCATAATTCATTTTGTGTTTCACACCAACAAGAAATCCATAAACTTAACCAATCCACAATTCTTTAAAGTTTATTATATTAAGATTCAAACTCCAAATGCAATTAAATTTTTACTTGAAATATACACTTAGGGAAATATAATTACAAATCACATTCATTTCCACTTATATGAAATTTATTTGAGGTGAAAGAAATAGAATTGTTATAATTTATACCATTGTAAAAATATACGGGAGAAGATTTGATTTCGTATTAGTTTCAATTAATCTTACTGTAGATTGACTTCTCCCTTACTTTAATTTCATTATTGAATATGTAGTTTCCAGATGAATTGAAAAATCAATGATGCTAAATTTCTTTCGACATGTTAAATTAGCTTAGAAAATATCAAATATTTATTTATTTTTTTGATTTGAAAAAAAACTTTCCATGTTTTCACAAAATTGAGGTTACTATATAAAAGTTACTGTTTATACTGATATTTCAAATTTTAAAAATCTATTTATTTCACATGATTTCATTTTTTAAAAATCTAAGATAATAATATCCAAATAACTTTAAAATTAATTTGCCATTAGTTTTCTAATAGACTAATACCCCTATAATCGTGAAATTTTATATCTGGGTGAATAGTCAAAATATAACCTAATTAAGTAAATAAATTAATTTGAGTTAACCATTCTATTAATTTTTTAAAATATAAATATATTATTTAGATTTAATAAAAGGTTATTTCTAACTATAGAAAAATAAACAAAATATTTACAAAATATAACAAAAATTTAAAACTATCAAATGATAGACGTTGATAGACATTGATAGTCTTTTGTCAGTGTCTATCAATCACTTGATAGATACTGAAAAAAATTTATCAGTATCTATAATTGATAGTTTTAAGATTTTGCTACATTTTATAAATAGTTTCAACAATTTTACCATTTGAAATAATTTATCTTTAATAAATTTCAAGTAGTACATTTGTAAATCTTAATTATTTAATATAAATTATTAATATTCTAATGAATTAATTTAGTAATTAATTGATATAGGAATATATTAAATAATGTTAAATTTAATTGATGAATACATTAATTGTTTACTTAGCTTGAACGGATTAATTATCTAATTTTGTGTTCTATATGCAAAATTGATAAATCAAATACGAATATTCAATTTCCAAAGATTAATTATCTTGTATATGTAAACATAAATAATAATTATTAAAATATTTAGGAGTATTTGATGGCACATAATGAGATGAGATTGTAATAGAAAACTGAAGTTGGAATTAAGCATTTTGAACTCCATCTATAATATAAAATTTATTTGGTTTGGACAGTTTTTAATCTAACCTCATTTTTATTAATTTTATGTTTTACGATTTAATTTTGGTTGGGGTCAAAGCTGTTAATAGTTAAGATGGATGAATTAAAATTTGTGATGGAAAGGATGTAGTATAAGGAAAATAGAGTGGTGGTAGTGGGAGTGTCAGAAAATTTCACGGGTCATTTCAGGACAAGAAAACGAGGGAGGTCGAAAAGGGAAAGAGCCTCAAAAGAAGTGTATTTTTAACCACACATCACTGCCAGTCCTCAATATACTGTATACCCAATTCCCCATTTCCCAAACCCAAACCCAAAACCCCTTTCTTTTTATTCTTTCTTTTCACTCCCTTACCTTTCTGCAATCATAAGCTGCTCTCATTCTTTTCCTTTTTTCTTTTTTTTCCCCCACAAACACAACCCCCAAATCATTTCTTATGTTCTACGTTTACCCCGTTCCAATTCACGCTCAAACAAATTTTTCAAATTTTCATTTTGTTTATAAAAACTAGATAACAAATAAAAAAAAAAAAAAAAAATTAGAGATGGAAGTAATGTTTATACATCTAATTTTCAAAAATAAAAACAAAAATTCAAATGGTTATCTAATGGAGCTTAAATATATAGTAAATATAACAAAATTTATTAGTGATAAATTCTATCACCCATAGACTTCAAGAATAAGATCTAAATTGGAGTTACATTTCCTTTTTAGTTTACCCAGCCCATATTTTATTTTATTTTTATTTTTAAAAAAATAAAGTTTAATTGATATTAAATATGATTAGAGGTTGGATAAGTTGTAGACTGGCAATTTGAAAAGTTTGAATAGTAATATAATATGTTTTATGAGAAGGAAAAAGAAGAGACGAAGTTGTGGGTGTAACAATTATTAATGATAGTGCAATAGTGTAGGTTTCAACTTTTGTGTAGCTTCATAATAACTCTGGAAAACAGTTTTTGAAGATAAACTGTCAGATAGTTCTTGAGAAGATCGTATATATTTTGGCTCTTCTACACTTTCACACTCTTCTGATTCGGGGACTTCTTCAATTTTCTGATCTATGTCCATGTAAATTGCACAAATCTAAATTAATGTATTAAATCAAATTAACCTTCTATCATAATCCAAATGGATACCATATCATTAAGTTACTTAACAATCAATTGATGAAAATCATTAAATATTTTACTTTGAAATTAGACAACAACTTCATTGGTTGAAAAATATTAATGTGGACAAGCTCTGAAAATTATGATATTTTTGAATGCTACCCATCAGAACCTCTGAATTGTTTTTCTTTAATTGTTGTGAAAATGAGAGCTGAACCACTAGTCAACTTTTCCAAAATAAACCAAGAAAAAAAAATCCTAAAAAAAGAAAACATGAAATAAATAATTGTGCAGTTGAAGATTGAGATTCAAACGAGTTCAGTGGCTTTTTTCATAGAGTAGAACACCAAATTCAATGATTAAATTTTACAGCTGGTTTTGTATTTTATTATGATTAAACTCTTGGCATTTTGTTCCACTGTTTTCTGCATCTGTGCCTTAGAGAGAGACATAGGATTCATCACATTTAATTTAAAAAATAAAATTCTTTATTTTATTATAATTTCTTTCAGATTTATTAGTAATTATAAAATTGATCTGCAGTTTATTATTATTATCATTATTTACTTTCATCAATTAATTAATTACTCCGCCGGTTCCTTGGTTTTGTGTTGTTCCTTTCTTTATATCATTAATTTACTGCCCCGCCGGGCGGCCACTCAGACACCATAAGTCACTTTCTTTACCACCTAGCTAGCGTCTCTAATTAATTATAAAATTATTCATTTTAACATTCAAATCTACAATATTCTACACCCCCAACTACTAATTAGATAGACCTTCTTTCTATTTTCTTTTAATTAAAAAAAAAAAAGAATAAAGAAAATTTGGTTTATATAAAGGTTATTGAAAAAACAAATAGATTTTAAAATTATAAAAAACTAGAAGTTATATAGTTATCGAATAAGATCTTGAAGAACAATCTAGTATTCAGATTGAAAAATAAGTAGTTAGAGGAAGAACTATTTTGCCAATGGAGCATGTGGTACTTTTTGGGGTAGAAATGCAATTTGTTTTAAGTTTAAAAGTATAGGGACTTTTATACTTAAAATTTTAAGTTTACAAACTCAAAATGAAATAAATGTGAAAAATGTCAAATTGAGTGTGAACCATTAATAATATAATATAATGAATTTGGTTTTATTGTTTTTTAAAACATAAAAAAGATTATGTTATTGGTGCACAAAGCTTGTTAGGTCACTCACTCTCTATCAAAAATTAGTATAAGAGAAATTGCACTAGTGTGTATATTTCAATACTTAAGTGAGTATACTAAGTGTTTAGTTCAACTAAGTACGTAGAATATTGATTACCATTTGAGGTGGTAGAATGAGACTATTTATTTTATGTAGTCTGACATTTGTGTGGGACATGTGATTAACAGTTTCAATGTAAATGTGTTTGTCAAGGTTGTAGAGTTCTAATCAGTGAGCTCGACTCGATTGTTACTTTTTTAGTAAAACGTAACAAATTCGATTGGACTGATCAAAGATTTGAGGCCATAACTTCGCATTTCGACGTGTGAATGGAGTTCTAGACCTTGTTGTTATAACTTATAACTAAAAGAAAAAGAGATTCCATGCAATTTGGAGACGGTAATATATTCTACTCATAGTATACTATTATACACATCATCAAAATTGACAAAATTGACAAAAATCCCCTTTTTCTTCCATGATTGCAGAAGAGGCATCGGTATGTGGAATTTAGTAATTAAAAGAAATCGCTTTTTTTTTTTCTTTTTTTTTTCCTTTTACAATTTCCTATATTTTTATTCAAAGGGAAAAAAAGGGGGGGAAAAGAATAAAAATCACTCTTCAACCAGAAAAAAAAAAGTTTATATTTAGGTATCTCGCCATCTACGAGTTCGAATCTTATTCGATACCATTTTTAAATAATTTACGTCGTGGTCATTAAAATAAAAGTTGAAAAGGTTAGGAATGAGTGAAATTTTGATTTGCAAGTAATATTAAATTAGTTGTTTTAAAATTATTACTACTGGTTTTTATTGAGTGTTATTGTTATTGGTTTTTATTGAGTGCGATTGCTTTTATTTAAGAGGTAGTGGCTGAGAATTTCAAGGTGAATGATAGAAATTAGTATGTTAATGGTATAGTTAGTGCAATTTTTGTTTTTATTTAATTTTTATTGTAGGTGTTGAGTAGAAATTTAGTTTTTATTTTTCTGGTAGATTTTTATAATGTTCCCACTTCAAAGGAAGAATACAGAACTCAATTGAAGTATTTGATCTTTGATGCAATATTTTTCTCTTGTTTCCACCTTTATCCTCTTCTTTTGTTGTTTTTTTTTCGTTATAATGCATTATATGGAGAAATATTCTAAATTGTTCAAGATAACGAAAAGCTTTTCTGATTATATTTTTTGTATGAATTTTCTTAGTGCAACAACTAAGAAATGTAAGGCTCAAAGCTGTGACGATTGTGCTAGGGTATCAGCTTTTAGTTTGCAAATACATTATACTTCTATACCTTAAAAATAGTTTTGAAGCAGCATTACTGATGGGCAGTATTTGAATTAAAAATTATTTGGTAAAAATGAAATAATATAGTTTAGGATTTGAATAGGTTGATAGGCATGGCGAAGGTAAAAAGAAAGAAGAGGAAGGGAAGGAGGGTAATAATAAGAGTAAGAAGGGGCAGATGATGGCATCTAGAAAGTCACAATCCACAAAAACTGTAGCACTTTTGAGAGGGGACAACGTTTTTGTTTTAACATAAATTTATAAATCCAAAAAGAAGACCACAAACAAACAAGCCACTGCCCCATCATTTGCCTTCAAGAATAAGGGAGAGTGCATACGCTGGAAAAGAAGACCTAGAAGATAGAAGCTAAATATGCTAACATCTCTCTTCTCTTCTCATCTCTAGGGACCTTACAAATATTACTAACAAAAACATTAAATCTAAAAACCTCACATTCACCCACCATAGTATGTATATTCTTCCAACACTTTCAACCCTCCAATTAGGACTGATATGTGACCACCTTGGTTCTTTTCTCTCAGAAAAATGTTTGTGTAGTATGTTTATTGTTGTTAGTTATATTAGATAATCATATAATGATTCTTAGATTACTTTTTTTATTTCAACGATATGTGAAACAAGAAATTTGAATCTTTGATCTGTTGAACAAGAGTTCATGTTTTTTTGTCAGTTGAGTGTGTGTTCGTGTTGGCCTTAACTTGAAATGTATATATTATATAAATTGCTAGAAATAGATGTTTATATTATTTGTGGATATTGTTAATATGCATGATGTTTATAATGACATATGTCACGTTGTCCAAGACAACGCCCAAGCCCAAAGGCACCTTGAAGCGTGAATGAAGTTCACGTGTCTCAAAAGGAAAAGTGAAATTTTTTGGTCTTCAGTCGTCAAGTCCAGCTCACTTAATTTCATCAAACGAAAAATGGTTGAGCTGAGTTTACTACTGACACTTTGCAACCTTGATAGCATTACACATATTGTAACACTGTCAATATTGCACGTCTCCTAAATGAGAGTCAAACAATAAATCTTATAATTAGCTTTACACCATTAGTTTCAATGAATAAGATGGCGTACTTATTAGCATAATTACTTTAAATCTACATTGTATAGATTAACTCTAGGATCATTCATGCCAAATTATCAAGAAAAAATTGTTGAATTTTATGCCCTAAAACTTGTAGATAGTAAATGTAAATAATTGACCGTCATCAATAAAGAGTTCAATGTTATTTCAATAAGTGTTATTGATTATGTTGTATTCTATTTTGTCTTAATAACCCAAAATCCAATAAACTAATATCCTAAGTTGTCTGATGAGTTTTGAACGATATGTAGAGACATGCAGAGATCAATATTCAAGATACAGCCTAAAAGGTCTACGGTATAAAGATAAGGCTGGGTACCTTATCCTAGTGACACTATGTATACGATCCACTTTGTATTTGATACAAACGCGTTGATCCAACGCTTTCTATAGGTGACATGTGAGTGGGAGTATCATATGTAATGGGTTACCATAAGATTGGACCGTGAAATAGTAACTACTAGATGTAACACCATTGACTAGTTAGATGTCTATTTCAATAGGATGACCTAGGTAACTTAGTTTTAATCCTGAGTGTATTATGAACTCTTGTTCACGAAGGATTGTCCTTTGATTTGTATGAGTGAGAGTGACCAGTTCGTCGACTCAATAAGCCTACTTTTTAGAGACAAGACCGAGTAGAGAGCTGGAAACATAATAATGAAAGATGGATTTCACTCCTTCTCGGCTTTAGGGTAAGTAGATGAGTGTTCCTTTGAGTGGTGTCTCCAGGACTTGAACAAAGGACCCTACCCTCTCTCATTGGCCAAAAAAGGTTTTTTTTAATGGTTGGACCATATAAAGAGGTTGTGCATTAGAGAAACACTGTACTTAAGGATACAAAGCTAACCTAAGGGTAAAATGGTAATTTGATCCAGCTGGTATTACAAACACTCTGAAAGAGTTATCACATACTGGCAAAGAATTTTCTTTTAACTTATATAGAAGTCAGTTTTTTACTAACCTCTTAATCCTATTGAGATTTATGTGACCTAATCTTAGGTGCCAAAGTTTGGCATTTTCTTTTGGAGAAATTTTAAGTCTTTTATTTTGAGTTACTGTAGTCTTAAACATTTTAATGTTATGGAGGCCTTAGTGTCTTAGCACATAAAGGTCATTTCCAGTTTTGCAGAACAAATATCAATGCCATTTTTGGAAATAAACATTTTATTAACAAGAAAATTGATTACATAGGACTGTTCTAACAAGCACTGTAGAGAAATAAGATTCATTTTCAAATCATGAATCACATAAATATTATTTGATACAAGAAACTTATTTTGTAAAGTCAACCGAATTCCTCTCACTGCCACAGCCAAGACGACGTGCCCAGTTCCAACACGCATCGTCATCTCATCAGTTTCTAGTTGCCGCTAGGAACTAATTCCCTGAAATGAGGAACAAATGTGGTTAGTGGCCCCATAGTCAATAATTCAGGCAGAATCATCATTCTCCATTAAGCAAGTTTCCAAAACAAGTAAATCAGATTTACCTTGCTTATCTTTCTTCTTTTCTACCAAGTATTTGGGGTAGTTCTTCTTCCAATGCCCATCTTCATTGCAATGGAAATAAATTTCCTTTGCAGCCTTGATCGATTTTCTGCCCTTTTGAGCAGCAACTACTGGGCTAGCTTTCTCCTTTCCACCATTTTTCTTCTTCCATTTTTTGGTGCCGGAGGAAGAAGGTACAGACTTAGTTCCAGAGGTCGAACCTTTGTGGAACTTCTTAAAAGATGAAACAACATTTGCCTCATCTTTCTTGTCCTTGTTTTTATGCAGGGATTGAAAAGTCTGCAGCTCATTGAGCAGAGTGGTAAGGTTATAGTCAATCCTATTCATAATAACATTGCTACGAAAATGGAGGAAACTTTCAGGTAAAGATTCTGATATGAAGCTAACCTGATTGGATTCATCGATGGTTGAAGTGGACCATCATGTTGAGAATATGTTCTTGAACAAATGCCTCTTCTTGCATACGGGCATTAAAGATTTCTTTGAGATCGTTGTGCCTGAGTTACACGGACGGTTGTCCGAACATTCCCCTTAGGTACTCCATGATCTCACGGGCTGTGAGCATGTGATCATGTTTCTTGGCCAGGACATCGGTAAGACTAGCCAAGATATATGCTCGGACCTTTTCGTTCGCCCTTGTGGAGCGCTCATGTGCCTTTCGAATGTTTCAATGAGCATTTTGAGCAGGAATGGGAGGACAATCCTCCATTAGGACAAAAATAAGATCATCGATTATTAAAATTGTGTTGATCGTGGTTTTCCAAGTAGCATAATTTTCACCAGTTAACTTATCGGCGACGAGCAAGTTTAATGTAGCGGTAGCCACTATATAAATTGCTGAAAATGACAAACTATTTTCAGATTAGTTTATTTTGCATTAATCATTTCAACAACCAATCGATTTTAGCAAAATTCTAATGTACCCTAAGTGACATCTAATTTTGCAATGATGTTTCAATGAGGCAGGAAAAAGTCACCGTAGGGTGGTCAAGTATCCCTTCACTGAAATGAGACATTCTCAACCAATAGACATAACAACTCCTTGTCATTGTCACTATTAGTCACCATTGTTCGGTCCAGAATACGTTAAATTAACTTAACGATTCTTGTAAGTATAACCTCTCATTTTAGGTCCTAGAGTTCCACCCCAATGAGTAGACCGTAGGGAAAAATCAATTGCGACATGAAACTAAAGCAACCTTATCTATTTCTGGAGGTTAAATAAAGCGTCATGCAAAACTGTCATCCTTTAGGGGGACACCCACGATGCCATGAGGCGATGCATGACACTTTAGTTCGATCTAATGAGAGAGACCGAGGGATGTGCTGTCACACGTCCCACTCTCATTTAATATAAACACTCTCTCCATTCACCTTGGTATTGATCTACCCAAATGCCACCCGTAGGGGGACACTCATAGTGCCTCGAGGCCGAGTGTAGATCTCACGGTATGAATTTTCAGAGAGAAATGTGTAAAGGAAAACTGAAATATCATATACCCTGTTTTCCTCCCATTAAGTGTTCTACCCAGGGTCAATTAATTTAGGAAAAATTTTAACTAAGTGAAAGTTTAATTTGCCAAAAAACAACACTTGTCTTTGATGATTAAACAATTTTGATTGAAGTATTATTAAATTTTTTAATAATCCTTAATCAAACTTGTATGCATGTATGAAATCTATCTAATTCACCTTTCCAGGTAAGTTTCTAGGTAGGGTAGCAACATTTCCGTCATCTTAAGTACCCCCAGCCTAGACAGAACCCGCCTTAGACAAAAGGTCTCTTATAGATATATTTGTTACATTTTTAATCTTTTATTAAGAAATCAATTTAATCCTATTAAACCAATTAAAAGATTAAACTGAGATTTCTAATCTCATTAAAAATGTGATCTTAGGTCTATCTTAATCATATTTTAGAACATTTTTTTTAAAAAAATGATTATAACCTAAGGCTTGCATGCAACTCTTTATTATTGATTTTAATTCTAACTTCATTTAATTATAACGATTATAAATAAATGAAACAATTAAAAATTATTCATTGCATGCTTGACATATATTAGTTAATCATAACAATTATAAATTAACCTAAGGTAATGTCATACTTCATGCAATCTCAATTTCATTACTAATATATATATATATACACATATAATAAAGTAATGAAGGACATTAATAACATTCTTTAAAGAAAATATACATTCATACTTTATATAGATATACTTATGTCAGTAGTAGCACCAAAAGCTACCTACCACGTTCTGTAGGTACAGAAACTAAATTAACTTCAAAACAAACCAAAGTAAGAAGTTTACCCTTCTTTACACGCCACTTGGCATATTTGAGACAATCTTTCTTGAAGTGACCTTCTTTTTTGTAGAAAAAACAAGGATTTTCAGTAACCTATTTCTTGCTCTTATTCTGCTGAGATATTCCTTCTGTAACGCCCGTTGATTTCCTTTTCTTTTTATCACGAGAGCAATTTCCAAGTGAGCACTTTCTGTCCTTTCTCTCTTAATCATATATTCTTCTTGCACACATTGTGAGATAAGCTCATTAATACTCCATCTATCAATCTGAGTATTATAGCTTATCTTAATTTGAGTGAATTATGCAGAAAGAGAGATAAGCACTAGATGCACGAGTAAATTTTCATGTATCTCGATATCAAGTGCCTTTAATTTACCTACGAGATTGGACATTTCCATAATGTACTTTCTTATGTTTCCTTTGCCCTTATACCACATGGAAGTTAAAGAAATCAAAAGACTACTTGCTTCCCCTTTTTCATTTTTAGCAAAATATTTCTTAATTTGAGCAAGAAACTTATTGGCATTTTCACTTTCCGTGATAGAGTCCCGTTCCAAAATCGGGTGCCTAATGATCACTAGACACATGCGATTTGATCATTTCCACTTTCTAATATTAGCTGTATTCGGTTGTTCCTCAGTAGAAGTAGGTTTATCAGTCCTTAATGCATGGTTCAGATCCACACTCGAGAAATATCTTTAGACTTTCCTTCCGAATCTTATCCATTCAACTTAGGGATTGAACTCATATTTTCTAAATATTTGAGTAAGACCAGCTGAAACAATAAACAATAAAGTATATACTCACAATTAAAATATGACAAAATAATTTCACATATATGGTCAGCATCTTTAACAAGATAACTAACACAATATCGATGTCTAGCCTTTGGGCAAAAACACCAACTGTAAATGGTACTCTCAACGTAGTAATCAAAGTACTAACAATAAAATCTATAAAAAAAATAGTCTTTCTTTAGACCGACTATTTTTTACATGAGCAATCCTTATAATTGTCACATACTTATTACCACATGCATACCCTATAATTTACCCAAATAATTATCTTCATTTGGGTCAACAATCATCCGCATAAATTAATGAATATGCACATCTTATATTTTATAATTAAACTAATCTAGATAACAGAGGCTATTTTGGCAACATATTATTTTGACCAATACAGTCCAAAATATAAAACACAATAATATAATAATGTTAATATATTATTGTATATAAATAAACATCAAGGGGACGTTTGGGACAAGGACTATCCTAAGACTATAATAACCATCTCTTACTACCATAAATACTATGTCAAAACTCCCAAATTGTGACACTCGGATTTCCATTTTTCCTACTTAAGCAGGTAGAAATTAAATTATATGTTAAAGTGAAGGAAAATTCTAAGTTTTTAAATAGGAGTTGTTAAGTAGCCTTGAAATAAGCCATAGCTAGTGGAAATTTGGTTAAGTATAATGCCAAAAAGGAACTATGCATTGGAAGCTAGAAAATTGATTAAGTGTTGTCCATGCGTTGGCATTACTCATTTAGAGGTTATTTAGGACATTGAAGGAAGCCAAAGTGTGGCCAAGAGAAATGCATACGGCAGCCAATGTCTTGAGAGGTTAGAACAATGCATGCAGCAGCCTAAAGTTGCGCATCCAAGGGCGCTGGACGTTGGACACGATGGCATGCGGTGATGCGGCCAAGGGCATATGGTGATACGGCCGAGGGCATGCAGTGATGGGGTGCGAGGCATGCAGTGATGGAAGAATACGACGATGGATGCGATGGTATGCGGCGATGAATGCGATGGATACGATGGATGCAGTGGCCTTGCTAAAGTATAAGCTAGGCGATGGAACGAGCTAAGGTGGATGCATGGTGATTTGTCCTTGTATTGCTAAGGCTTGTGGTAATAAGGTTCATGAGGTTGGTTGCATTGGTCATAAGAGATGCATTAGCAAGAACCTAGGCGATGGTGAGCTATGCCTTGAGGTGTTGAGTTGAGAATCAAGTCGACCCAAAGGTTACTATGCGTTGGTGATGTGCTATGCGTTGGACATCCAAGGGCATGTGGGCGCATAGGACAAGGCTAGTAATATGTGTTGAAAGGGTGTTGGTCATTATCCTAGTTGAGCACATAGGGAAAAGGTAAGCCATGCGGAAGTGAAGGATATACGGCCAAGGAAGAGTCTTGCGAGCATCTAGTATATGCGACTAAGTTGCGTCAAAGGGATGCACAAGGTAGGGTTGGATGAACACATACGAAGTTAGAACGACGCATATGAGGGATGACCGCATATGGGATTGAATGGACGTATTCAAGGACGTCATCCAGACATGTGGCTTGTTAGGAAGAAATCTTAGGCTTTAAGAAAATGAAGTGCATGCATAAGAAGACATGCAAACTTGAGGGTCATGCGTTGGTGAAAGAAGAAGAAGACACCTCAGATTTCGGTGATTGAAGGTTGCATTGATAGTGTGGGGAAAAGTCACTTGGACAATAGCCATTTGGGGCACCAAATGAGCTCCGTTCACAAAACCGATTGGCGCTCGGCTTTTTTTCATCGTTCTTAACCCATGGGTTCGTTTTCACGTTTTTGCCCTACGGATAGTTCGCCATAAAAACTGGGTCCCGAGGTAGCTCCACGGGGCCCAATAGCCATTTGGGGCACCAAATGAGCTCTGTTCGATAAATCTTCTCGCACACAGCTTTTTTTCATCATTCTTAACCGCTGGGTCCGTTTTTGCATTCTCGCCCGCTGGAAATTTCGCGCACAAAAATTAGGCCCCGGGGCAGTTCCGCTAGGCCCGATATTCTTTTAGGGCACCATATAAGCTCCATCCGCAAAACCGTCTATGCGCATGAATTTTTTTCATCGTTTTAAACCCTGGGTCCGTTTTCGCGTTTTCGCCCCCAAGAAAGTTTGCGCAGAAAAATTGGGCCCCGAGGCAGCCTCGTCAGGCCCGATAGCTATTTGGGGCACCAAATGAGCTCCGTTCGCAAAACCATCTACGCACATGACTTTTTTCATCATTCTTAACCCCTGGGTCCATTTTCGCGTTTTCGCACGCCAAAAAGTTCGCGAACAAAAATTAGGTCCTGGAGCAGCCCCGCCGAGCCCGATAGCCATTTGGGGCACCAAATGACCTTCTTTCGCAAAACCGTCTGCGTGTATGGATTTTTTTCATCGTTCTTAACCTTGGGTCTTAATCCAAAAATTGATTTTCATTCGTTCCCTTTGAGCTACAGAGGAAACCTCATGGACCTGTAGCTTGAAGCTTCAACGGTACGTGAATAATTAATTAAACTTCTTTAATTAAATTATTCACCATCCGTTAACTGTCGGACACTCTACTAAATATTGACAGCTGCATTCTTCGCACTACATATATATTTCTTTGTCCATTGGATATAACCAATCAATAGTACGATGATCTTTCACAAATTGCTCGTAAGTACAGCTGGGCCAAAATTACTATTTTTCCTCTGTAGTTACATCTAACTCCTTAAGTACCACCAATCCCGCTAATAAACAATAAATCATAGTACAACTATGACTGAACCCCTCTCGGATCAAGAGAGGGTGTGGCACCACATTGTTCAAGCCTTGGAATAAGCTCTTAAGGGAACAATTTATCTACTTACCCCGACATTAGAGAATGAGTGAATTCTTTATTGTGTAGCCGTATTCCCAGCTCCCTAATTAGAAGAATCCTCAAAATGGAAGGCTTGTTGAATCAGCGATCTGGCTACTCTCACCTATAAAATCAAAGGATTGTCTTCATAGGTAGGAGTTCACAACTCATTCAGGATTCGGGTCATGTTACCTATGGTCATCTTGGTGAAATGGAAGTCTTTATTATGAATGACGTTATATAATGGGACCAAACATTTCGTGGTCCGATCTTATACAAACTACTTTGTATAGAATATCCCCGCTCACATGTCTTCCTATGTATTATAAGGATCAGATCATTTGTAACACTTTACAACAATTGTAACATCTACAAAGCAGGCAACACTCGTAGTGTCACCAAGATAAGGTATCCAGTCTTATCCATCTACTACAGACCATTTAGGTTATCACTCAAATATGGTCAACTTGTATGTCTCTACATATATGTTTATGCTACAAAGATAACCTTGGATGTTAGTTTATTGGTTTGTGGTTAATGCAATTAATTTTAAATAAAATATCACATATTTTATTACATAAATAAAATATTTGTGTATTACAATTACAAATTATGGGACCCTAAGAGATTTAGGGCATCAACCCCAACATTGATAACCCAACCCAAATCGTAGAGGTTGGGTTGGGTTGATTGATTTTTCGGGTCATCGGACTTTTTGAACACCCCTAATAATTTATAATTATCATTTCTATCTATATTTTACGTTTGTGAATATCAAGCTTTTCTAATGTGCTACCTTTTCCATTCTCTAAATTTTCTTAATTTTCAATTTAAAACTTTCATTTCCAAAGAATTTCAATTTGGAAAAAAAACCTAAAAAAAAAGAATACATTTATTTTTAATCCGTTTGGTTCAAATTTTTTTCATTGAATTGATGTGGGTTTCTCCTCAAAATTGAATTGATGTGGGTTTTATTTTTTTACCAAGTAAAAGTATTTGAAAAAAAACATATATCTATTTTTTTAACATATCATGACTTGGGAACAATATTATCATTATCGGATAAGTTATACTAATGTTGGGCTAGTACTTCGTAGATCATCTTTTGTTACTAAACTTACTATTAAATCTTGTATTTAATTTTCATTCATATGATTTAGACTTTATTAATAAAATACTCAATTCATAATAATTTTTCGGGCTTCACTATTATCTATTATTCTATTACCAGTCATATTTAACTTCTAAATATTAGTTTACATGCTTAAAGTCATAATGTATTACTTAAATAAGTTTGTTTTCAATTTTCACTCAAAACTCACAATATTTTTATAAATTTCTGTGATATCCATGATTTTTCCAGAATATTTGTCGATATATCCGTAAATATGAGTTATCGATATTAATACTGATAACGAGATTTTCGTTATTGTTTATATCAGATAAACTCATACTTTATTCATATAAACTCCCATATATATATATAGAAGAAACCCAAATAAATTAAATAGAATAAAAAACCAACAATGAAAACCTTAGGTTGCTCGTCAATGGTAGGGGAGAGATTCAATTGGAATAAATAAGAAGAAAGAGTAGGAGATTTAACTTTTCCATAATAGGCATATTAATAGGGGAGAGAGAATTGAGTAGACGAACATGAATGAAAGAGAGAGAATGGGGAGATTAACGTTTTTTAGAGAGAGAAAATGTTTTTTTTAGAATAGATGATATTATTATACAACAACAAGGAGGATCCCATAGCCCGGGATCAAGGTGATGATGGGCAGAAATGCACGTCATTATAGGCCTTTTATTTAGAATTAGGGTTGTTAACTAGAAGACGCGACGATTATATTAAGAATTCATGAGAAAACGAGCTTGCATCGATCGGCATTAAGAATCTCCGCTAACCCACTATTATGCGTTATTATGCGTTCAATCGTTTATTTCTGTAGCAAACGCAGAAATCGATCGCATGTGCGGAAGCCAGGCTATCGCAAAGACGACTGCATGCGGGGAATCTCTCCATCGCAGAGGCGAACACATATGTTCGACGCATGGATGTTACGACCATTAATCGCATGCGTTCATCGTATAGAAGTTGCGGCTGTCAAGCAAATGCGGTCAGTGCAGAGAGATTGCGGCTACAGAATAATAACCATAATAAAGGGATGACCGCAAGGGTGGTGGAATGCGTTGATACTCCAGAAACCAAGCATGAACGCATACCTCGGGAGTATCAAAAGGTGATGTTGACATTTCACCTACCACGCTGTTAGTAGCAGAGATTCAGAGCAGATCCATCACGTCCATCACGCCGTTAGCTATGGAATTTCAGAGAAGGACCATTAATGTTGTCGACGATCAAGCTTTATAAATAGAAGCCGTTGAGCAAAACTTCAAATTATCTAAGGTTTTTCGCCTGAGGTTCCCTGCCTTAGGGCGGATCCAAGTGATCCAGACCAAAGCGTGAGAAGATAATCTTGAGAGTTCTTCACCCCTTCAATCATTCTGAGTGACGACCGAAGCCTTCACCGGAGTTAGAGTTCGAGAGAGTCTACTCCATCGTCCATCCATGGCACCACCGGCAGCCTTGACATACATCTGATAGAAGCAAGACATTGCTTCCATCTGGCCCTCCATTTCTCTTCTATCTTTGTATTGTATTACATTGTGGCTTAAGAGATTAATACATTTTGTGATCAATGCATTTCTATATTTTCCTTCGATTCCATCTCCATCTTCATTTACTTAGCATCATCTACTTTCATTGCATCACGAAGTAAGACTGCTAGAGTATCGCATACTTAATCGTGCGGTATAGGAATATGAAGCATGTAGGAAACCACTGGGAGATGTGCATTGCACAAGTGTTGTGAGAAAACCTTATTTGTTTAGTGTGAAGCTGTAGCAACGCTTGTCTATAAGCGGACGCAATGCTTGTTTATGAGTAGAATCAGCAGCAACCAATTGTCGGGGAGGGTAAGTAGTTGATCGCATTAAGAGTAAGCAAGTGTTCACTAGAGATAGGAATAATCTTACATCAACTATGTTTATGTGATTACCTTGTCTTATGAGCGCATCATTCATCATTTAGGCATACTTGGAAGAGTAGTCTAAAAACCAAATCTAGACTCAAGAGAGCGGATTGGATCGAATAAGAAAGAATGGGGAACTTAGGAATAAGCTCCGTTTGCTACTACATAGCGTATGCATCCTTTAAGTAGGACATGGTGGTATGCGGTCATCTTGCTTATGTGTGAGAGCACGTGAGCGAGAATAAGACTTAGAAATAAGGCCTCGCGACACTATCGCATATACATCGCATGCGTCTTCATCAAGTGTATAGCATGATCGCATAGCATGCGTTGGCTGGGGTTGCCATTGCGGTCAAGCTTAGTGTTGCAGTAAAGAGATCCTCGCCATTTTATCTTATTTTTCATGCATTTTACTACGCGTTAACAGTTGTTGTGTCTCTACCTGTAGGTCATACTTCCATCGCTTAATCTGATAGTTAGGAGTAGGAGTAGCGCATGGCTCATAACCCTTAACATTCTTTTATTCTTCGCCGCAAACACATTACCGCATAACATTTAGCTACAAGTCCATGAGTTCGACCTCGGATCATCCAAGAAACTTGCGATCTCATTATACTTGGCGAGAGCGTAGGAAAACTTGATAGGAATGCATGGTCATTGCATAAGTGATTCGCATACTTTCCATTCCAACTCATGACCACCGACGCATGAAAACAAACACATAACCTAAGACATTCATCACACATATGCGATCCATAATTTTCTTCACCACAAGGCATCAAAGCAATAAAGCACAAGCAAAGACAGGGCAACAATACGCAAACATAGGCAACAAGATAAAAGCCAGAAGATAACCAAACATAAACGTAAAAAACCCCCAAAACACGAGGGAGAAAACCAGAGAAAAGAAACCAAAACCCCACAACTAGGGACAACAACAAAATAAAGAGCAACATCAAGTTCAAAAAGAAGAAAAGCAACCGTAAACATGCTAGATAAGACCAAGAAGATCAACCAACCAGGAAGCAGCTTGAGCACGAACCGTAAAGACCATAAGGTGAAACAAAGCAAACACCGACCTCGGTTGACCTCCATGTAGCCGCCAATTACGTTTTTGCCAGATGTAATAGATGAAAGCACACCAGAATACACAGAACAATTTACTATGCACCCCCTTTCCCGACCTCACATGGCACAACCAAATCAATTCAACATCTCAACTCGCCACCTGATGCGACGAACCCAATTGGCGCAAAACACTAAACCACACCTCTCTCCCAAACCCACACTCGAAAAATGATCCCGAGACTCTATACCTCCCCCACACAGAAGACACCCCTCTTTGACAACACACCCAGCTCCTCAACCAATCCTGCGTACCCAACTTGTCCCTCACAACTAACCATGCGCAGAAAGAGTGGCGTAGAATACCACCTTCCACCCACAAAATACTATCCCAAGGCACCCTAGGACGACGAACTCTCCCATGCACTACCGATAGAAAGCCACCATTAGCACTCTACTCCCAAACCCAATAATCATCCCCCCTTACCCTAGACCCCACTGCTTAAATAAGACCCAGATCTCAAGAAACTCCTAATTCACTGTAGGCCACCTCCAACCTTCCTCACTATCTAAGAACTCCGACAACCTCGCCTCTAAACTATTACCTGTATCTTAAACCACTGTAGACCCATATGAATCCAAAATTGCACCTTTCGGCAACCAAGGATCTCACCAAACAAAACAAGACCGTCCATCGCCGACCATTAAACAAACCAGATACTTGAATCTTTCTCTATAACACAAGATAGCCCTCAAGCACCAAGACCTCTCAACCTCACTCCAAACAGCCCACAAAGACCATCCATACAAAACATACGCCTCTACCCATACCACCCATAATGAACCTGATTTAATTAAAAGAAGCTAGAGCAGCTTCATAATAGCAGCCTGATTCAATGAAGCCACATGTTTCACACCCAACCCCCCTCCCAACGGCAAGCACACCTCATCCCACGCCACCCGTACACCACCTTAACTGACCGCACTTCTCTTTCATAAATAACTACGTAAAAGACGATCAACATCATAAGTTACACACGCAGGCAACATGAAGATGCTACGCCAAAACACTTGAAAGGACTGTAAAATAGACCTAACAAGCTATAATCTCCCAGCAAAAAAGTGGGACCGCGCCACCCAACTTCTAATACGAGCTGTAATCCTCTATATTAAAGGCATACAATCCACAACCCTCAATCGACCAACTAATAACAGTAACCCCAGATATGTAATAGGCAACGAACCAAGAGAGAATCCCATAAACACAACTAGTTCCTCCGCCTCATCAGGCTCCACACTCGCAACAAACATAGAACTCTTCCCAAATTTTGAAACAAACCCAGATAGCCCTACAAAATCCGTCAGGACCTGCCTCACAAACTCCAAAGAATCTCTCTCAGCTGCACAAAAAATCATCAAATCGTCTGCAAAAACCAAATGAGTTAGGCCGATATGCTCACATTGATCCTGGAACCTAAACCACACAGGAGGTTTATTCAACAATCTGGACAAGACCTCCATCACCATCACAAAAAAAAAAGGAGACAACGGACCCCCCCTTCCTTAACCCTTTCCTACCAGGAAAAAATCCCTCAAGGGAACTATTAATCATCACAGAGAACATAGGTGACGTAACACAAGCCGTCACCCAACTAACAAACTGAAGGGGAAAATCTATAGCCAGTAACACACCAAACAGAAAATCCCAATTGACCAAATCGTACGCCTTCTGAAGGTTTACCTTCAACACACAACGTGGATTCTCTCTACTCTCCTTATAGCCCTCCACAAGCTCCTGACACAATAAATGTTATCGAAAATTGACCTACCAGGAACAAGCGCAGACTGGTTACCACTAATGAAAGAAGGGAACCACAACTTCAATCTCTCAACTAAGATCCTCGAGATACACTTATATACAACATTGCAACAAGAAATAGGACGAAACTCCTCTATACGTTCAGCTCCCCACCTCTTTGAGATGAGAGTAATAGCAGTAAAATTAACTCCACCAGGCAGGTAACAAGACTAAAAAAAGTTCAGCACAGTATCACAGAAATCATCCCCAACCAAACTCCAAGCAGCTCTGTAAAAATACATTGAAAACTCATCAGGCCTAGTAGCCTTTCCAGACTTCATCGAGAATAAAGCCTTCTGAATCTCATCCCGACTCACTGGACGACCCAGCGCCTCCACCCCCTTCTCGGACCAGTTGAACTGCACAATATCCCCAAACTGGACAGTAAGATCCTTATACCTCATAGGCTGAGACCCCAAAATACCTCGAAAGAACTCAACCGCCACCCCTGCAACCTTATCATGCACTGTTAGTGAGTCCTCCCAGAATTCGTAACCGTAGATAAACCACTGCAACTGCGACGAGATCGAACATAGCGATGAAAAAATGTCGTGTTCAAATCACCTAACTCCAACCATCTCACCTTAGTCTTCTGTCGGAGCGACGCCTCCTCCAATCTAGCCACTAATCGGAACACCTCGTGGCCCGAGCCACCTCCACACATATCGACTCTGAGTGAGGATCCCTCTCCACCTACACCTGACAGCCTCCATAATCTACCTAGCCACCCACACCTCATCAGATTGAAGGATCTATTACCGAAAAGTTCCATGAGCGCGTTCAGATCGCTCTGATCTCATAGTGATCGAAATACAATAATATACACTCAACCGTATAGTTATGCAAGTAAATACTAATTATCGGCATGCTATAAACAAGAAATAAACCAAGAGAGAGAATACCATACCAGTTGAAGATGTTCTTCAAACTTTGGAACTCAATGCAGCGGAACCCTCCAATGGATCAACCAACGCCCAGCAGCAACGTCGACTATAGCCGTACGCACTATCGCACAAACACGAACGCCGCGAGGACGACACCATCAGAAAAAAGCCCCAAGTATTCTCGGAGTGAGAACCCAAAGCGTGATCTTTGGTAAATTTGGAAGAGAAATGAAAAAGCACAGATCGTGTAGGCGATAAGTAAGTGGGAGGGAAAAAAGGCGTTATCGCATAGCAAAATGCTTATCGTTTAGGAGAAGCTACAAGATCGTGTAGATTTTACTAAACGATCGTTTAGGTATACAATCGTTTTGCAAAATCGGCACACTATACGATCATTTAGAGAAGCTATGCGATCGTGTAAGAACTTGTGTACGATCGTTTAGGCACGAAGTGGATGATCGTTTAGGCGGAGAGGACTATCATATAGGCTCTCGAAATTCTTAAGCAATCGTTTTCTTTTCTATCAACGCACGCTCTCTCTTTATTTCTTTTGGATGATTTGACGATTGAACGAATGAACGATTCAAAAAATGAAACAAATTTCATTTTATGTAATCGGTTACAATAGCCGATGGTGCCCCACTAACCCATGTCCAAACGTGAAAATTGGCTTAATTTTCATATAATTAACCAATTAATTAATGATAAATATAATCATATTATATTTTTGTCATATAGTTTGATATCACATATCTACTATTGTATTTTCTCCTCTACTTAATATAAATCATATTTATATCTAATTTCCTCCAAAATAATGCATCTCATACATTTAACCAATTATATCATATATAATTAATCAATCCACTTATATCATATATAATCGAACTTCCTCTTGTCAATTTGAACATTTCAAATTAACCCAAACACTGGTTCTCGACTTTATTCAAGCTACCCAAAGGACCTAATGGACTTGTGGCTCGAAGCTCTAACGGTCCGTGAATAGCTGACTAAACTCTTTAGCCACGAGATCCACCATCCGTTAACTGTCAGGCATTCCACTAAAGACCAACAGCTGAACTTTTCTTACCACAGATATATTTCTGTGTCCATCAGATATAACCTATCATGAGTACGATGACCCTTCACAGATGCTCGTAAGTACAGCTAGGCCAAATTACCATTTTACCTCTGTAGTTACATCTCACTTCTTAAGTACCACTGATTCCTCTAATGAACAATACAACATAGTCCAACTATGTGTGAACACCTCTCGGGCCAAGAGAGGGTGTGTGGCGCCACCTCGTTGAAGCCCCGCAATCAGCCCTTAAGGGAGCAATGTATCTACTTACCCCTGCCTCGGGGAATGAGTGAATTGCATCTTGTGTAGGTGAGTTCCCATCTCCCAAATCAGACGAATCCTTAAAATGGTAGGTTTAAATCGGTGACCTGGCCACTCGCACCCATACAAATCAAAGGACCACCTTTAATGGCAAGAGTTCCCAACTCACTCAGGATTGAGGTCATGTTACCTATGGTCATCCTAGTAAAGTAAAGTCTTTATCATGAGTGGTGTTATATAACGAGACGTTAACACTTCGTGGTCAGGTCTTATACAAACTCTTTGTATAGAATGCCCCCGCTCGCATGTCCCCAACACGAATGATCAAGATCAGACCATCTGTGACAAGTCACAACACTTGTGACCAGTCCACAAAGCGGGCCGCATCCGTAGCTTTATCAGGAGGTTTCCTCCTATATCCATATACTACAGACCATTTTAGTTATCACTCCAGACATGATCTACTTGTATATCACCACATACATGCTTGAGTCACATACAGTTAACCAGGAATTTTATGTTTATTGGTTTAAGGTAAAGAAAATGAGCAAAAATACAAGATGTGAAGAAAATATCATACAAACTATTTACAAACTATAGAACACGAGACTTTAGGGCATCAAACCCAACACAGATAACACAGAGATACGTCTACCAAATGATGCACGTAAAACCCGCTTCACTGCCTTCAAATTTTGCACAAAGCTAACCATGGGAAACACATCCTTTGACCTTCTCCACACTAACTTGATAGTATCAATAAAACCATCAGCCTTTATTCAATGAGAAAAATAGCGAAACGTAGGAGGCGGCCTACTCCTCGTCTCCCCTGTAGAACCAAAAGAGAGCTATGATCAGAAATTCCCCACTGACCAACCCTAATCTTCGAATATGGAAAAGCTACCTTCCAAACCTCATTAGACAAGCAATGATCCAACTGGCGCAAGATACCATTCTCCTGAATTTTACTAGTCCAAGTAAACCAGATACCTATCACACCCAACTCAACTAGATCCGCCTCCAACAATATCCCATCAAACTTCTCCATCTCTCTTAAGCTAGGGCAACCTCCAAAATCCTCCAAACTACTACGAATAGCATTAAAATCCTTTGGAAGAACTCCAGGAAGCTGCCACGAGGCACACACATCAATCAATTGAGACCACAAGTTCCTCCTCTCACTCACGTGATTAGAGGCATACACAACACCAATATGTATCCTAGCATTAGGTACAATATTCACCAAGGTTCCAGAAATGAAATGATCCCCACTGACATCTGTAAAAATATCATAGACACTCTTCTACCACATCACCCAAATCCTCCCAACTCCCCACCCACTATAACTACACACACACCTTCAAGCATCACCACCATATGAAAGTTCTCGCGACGAACCCTCGTCTTAAGCAAACAATAAAAAGTAACAGAAGAGGACACCAGGAAGTCTGCCACCACCCTACACTTGTCAGGGTCATTCAATCCCCTAACATTCCAGGAACACTAAATCATGAATCTTGCAAGAAATCACACCTACCACTTCCCATTGGCTTTTGTCCAAACTTTCGAACATCCTCTCCATAACGGACAACGGATCAGGATCTCCTTGCATTAAAGCCAGTGCCAACGAAACTCCCCTCCTCCCCCCATCACACAAAACGTCAAACTGATTAAGTTCGTCAACATGCTTTACAATCCCATAATTCCAAGGGATCCATAAACTACTATGCTCCTCAAGAACGTTGAACCCGATGACCCACTACCACCCCTGTGCCCTATACCTTCTTTATCACGCCGACGACGATTAATCATAGTAAACTCGTCATCACTCCTTGCACGCCTATTCCCAACCACTGGGCTAACTTCTCTCCCACCAATACCCAAATCCTGCCCCTTTCTCACACTCTTAAGTACCTTATTCTCTCTCAAACGCCCTTCATTAACCCTCACAATACACAATTCCTGACCCTTTGCCACACCTTGTTTCTCATACGCAACCCCAGTATGCCCAAAGGAACCACAACAAGCACATCTACGAGGTTTCAACTCATACACTACTGGAATAATAAACTCATGACTCTGCATTCTAACAGTGACTAAAGAGGGCAATAACGAATCACCATCCACCTGAACACAAACCCTTGCATACGATAATCGTCACCGCTCTCTTGTTGCAATGCAATGCTTTTGTTTTGTTTTTATTATTTAATATGTATATATATGGATGAACCTTCAATAGTAGAAAACCACTAATATTAGTAAAAATATGGAGTGTAATAGGTTATTTATGTAAAAAAAGTAGAAGGTAAAACACATTAATGTAATATAGGTATATAAAGTATTTTATGTAAAAAATCTTTATTTATTTATTTTTTAAAGTTTTATTAACCTAGTTCACAAACGAAATTTCTATCTAGATTTTGTCCTAATTTTCAGATAAATAACCTTAATACTCCTAAAATTTGAATTATTATTGTTTTATTTATTTAAATTAATAATAAAAATATTTAACATTTCTTTATTTTAAAATTTAATAAAAAGTTGAAGTTGATTGTATTATAATATATATATATATATATATATAGTAAATAAAATATATACATATAAATAAATATATGTATTAAAAAATTAAAAAAAAAAACTATTTGGGGCGGGGTCTCTCCCCATCCCCGTCCTGTGTCTGGTTCGGGGCCCCATTTTAGGTCTCCAGTTTGGGGACCTGTTTTGGGTCTCTGGTTTGACCCCATCTCCGATCAGACGGAGATTTTCCACCTCGATCCGCAGGGACCCGACCGCGTGGGGATTTTTGCCGACCCTAATTTCTCTCTCTTATTAAAGTTTTAAAATTCTTATAATTTAATATTAATTGAAAATTCAATTAAATATTAAAAAATTTGTATTATCAAATAATTCAGTATATCTTGTAATTAATATGGGATATTATTTGATGAATATTATTTTATTCTCTCACTACTTATATAGTATTTATCCCATCAATTTAGGGATATTTTTTTTGTTAAGTTTTTGTTCGTTTTGGATGAGTATTTAATAAATATTACTTTATTCTTTCACTTACATGTATATATACAATTTTTATTTCAAATATATACAATATTATTTCACATATATATGAAGTTTATTTGAAATGTATTTAAAACAAATACAAATTGAAGGTTTTATAAAATATATACCTCATATTTTAATGTTAGTTTCGTTTCTATTGAAATATATATTTTACATATTTTGTCATATATACACATGTATATTATACTAAGATATATGACATCTTTAGATTATTTGAAATATATTCATGTATATTTGAAATTGAAAACAAAATGTATAAATAAATCTCATATATACTATGTGCTATAATCTATGTGACTTTTATGTGTGAGTTATTAATGATTGTCAGACGTGTGAATATGATTTTTTTTTTCTATATGTGTCTTTTTTTTTTTCTTCTTATTACTTTTTAAAATGTTTGAAACTCTATTTTTTTCATACGAATATTCAAAAATTCATTTAAGGCATATGAATATGGTATTTTTTATTCCATATGTATCTTTTCTTATTATTATTTTTCAAAATGTTTGAAATTCATGGAGGATGATATAGACATTTGAGTTAGAGTTTTGTGTAATATTCATCCCATTAGGTTATTCATGAAAAAAGTAGGAAGTTTAAGACAATTTTGTAATTAAATCTATATAATTAGATTATATGTGTCAAAAGCCCTTATTTTTTTCCTTGACGTCCTTGCGTTGCTTGGCCTAGCGCACCCCTCAAATATTTAGTCCAGCCCATTTTGGATTCTTGGCCCATTGAGTCCTACTTAGCTCAATGTCTCTAACAAATTTTGTTTGTTTGTTAGTTCAAACCATTAACATTATCAACCAGTTTATTTAAAGTTGATTGTACAAATAACAATCCTACTCAAAATAATAAAAGATGTAAAATAAGGATAAACATATTAGGAATATTGTATAAAATTAGCACCAGATATCACTAATAGCAGCTATCAGTGATAACTATATAGGTAAATGACCAAAAAGCCCACAAGCAGTCAGATATCTTCTTCCGTTTTTCTCAAATTGAAAACTATCACTCATAGTAACTATCAATGATATCAACTAATAGCACCTATAAGTGATAACTACTTATAGCTACTATTAGTTACTATTATTGATAGTTACTATCATCGATCTTTCAATTTGAGAAATTTCAATACAACCTTAAAATAGTAACACTTGAAATATCACCTTTTAATTTGCTATCAGTTTTCAATGGCTATCATTGAAATACTTGAAAATTTGGAATCAAACTTGAAATATTAACGCCTAAGGCTATCAATGGATATCAATGATAGACTTTTATAAGTAGTAATCAACTTTTGAAAGGAAACTATCATCTTTCAAAGATTAACATTTAAAATTATAAGTGATAGAAGTCTATCAATAAGAGGTCTATAAGGGATTATCTCTAATATGCACCCAAGTCACATCACCAATATCATTAATATCATTCATTTTTTTGAGATATACCTAAGTCATATCACTGATAGTTATGGTAATCATTGATCGCTTCAATCAGTGGCTATTACCGATAGCTTTTAGCCGTGACTATCAATGTTAGACCTTTATCAAATGGAATTGACTTTTATGTCATTGATATCATCGATATATGGGTATCACTTAAGTTCCATCATCGATATCACTGATAGCACTTATATTGGAGTTATCGGTGATCACTTTTATCATTGATAACATGCTATTAGAGATAACTTCTATCATTCTTTTTTACCATTAAATAACATGCCATTATTGATAGCTTCTATCACTAACAAACCTATTAGTGATAACTTATAGGCATTCAACTTACACTTTAGTCTGAGATTCAACTTTACTAATTAAATTCACTAAGTTGGCTATCGATGACAGGCTTCTATAAGTGGCTATTAACCGTGTAAAAAATCATCAAAGAATCAATGATGGAAAATATTAATGTTTACCATTCATAGACTTTCATTTTCTATTTATATTTAGTATTTCGTTATAATAATCAAACTTCATGATTGACTTATTGGTGTTAAGTCACTTATGAATTAGGCAATTTCAAGTCTTGGGTATGAAATTCGGCCTCATAATTCTTATGAATAAAAGGAGAGAAGTAAAAATCGAATAAAGAAAAGAAAGAAAAAAAAAGAAAGACAGAAAGAAAGAGAAGAAGCAAAAATTGAAGAAATGAAAGAAAATTAAAAAGAAAAAAAAAGGAAGAAGTAAAAAATGGAGAAAGAAAAGAAAATAAAAAATAAAAAAAAGAGAAGAGAAGAAGCAAAAATCGAAGAAAGGAAAAAAAATAAAAAAAGAAAAAGAAAGAAAATAAAAAAGAAAAAAGAAAGTGAATAAACAAAAACCGAGAAAAGGAAAGAAGAAGGAAATGAAAGAAAAAAAAAAAGAAAAAAAAGGGAAGAAGCAAAAATGGATAAAGGAAAGAAAAGAAAATAGAAAAAAAAAAGGACAAAAAAATAAAAAGACAAAAAAAAAAGGTGTGGGACGAGAAAAAAAGGACAAAATTGGAAATTAGAAAAAAATTAAAACGTTGATTAATCAACACTTTCATATTTTAAAGTGGTTATATATTTCTATATTTTTTCCTTTATTTTACTATCTATTACAAATAACCATTTATTTATCTATTAAATTATGTTTAAATTAATATGGATATCTTTATTTAGTGATTTATATTAACATTAACGATAGGTATATTTATCTACTAAATTATGTTTCAATTAATATGGGTGTTTTTATTTAATGATTTATATTAACATTAACAATTGGTGTGGTTATCTATTAAATTATATTTCAATTAATATTGGTGTCTTTATTTAGTGATTTATACTCTGAGAGAAACCTCTTTCTATTTCTATTATTTGACATATTATTATCCTCAATTTGTGTATATACATAAACTATGATCAATTTTTAACAAATCATATCCCATGGGATTCCATTTACGTAACTTAACCTTTTTGGAGAAAAAGAAAAAAAAAATTGAACTTTTAAGTGAATTTCCATTATAGTCCAACTTTTACAAGTTTCATTTTAACTTTTGTGAAATTGGAGGACAAAAGTTGATGCTATGATATATTGAATAAATGAGAAGACCGTAAGATATCGAATTCTTTACAACTTTCAACCATATAAAAAAAATAACTTGTTATCATTCATCTGAAGTAACATAATTTATGTATTATTTAGAAAATTTTCAAAGTTGAATGATTGAACTGAAATGCTTCTAAAATTGATTAAAATTTTAATGGATTAAACCCTGTTTTAGTTCTTAAATTTTGAATCTTATTTTATTTTGATCTCTAAACTTTAAAAAATATTTATTTTAGTCTCTAAACTTTTAAAAGTGTTCATTTTAGTCTACTATTAAAATTATGTTAACTTTTCAATAAAAATATGAAGGTGCTCGTATGTTTAGATGACTATGTTCTAGATGTGTTGAGCAAAATAAAGTTAAAAGTAGAATGTCAACCACCAACATGTCAAAATAGTGAAGGATCAAAATTTTGAATTAAAAATCTTTTAAATTCCCTTGCTTTGTCATCTTATTCAAAATTAAAACTCTAGACTTTTAGCATAACTAACTTATTTGGTATTCTAATCATTTATGAATACAAATCATCTTGTCATTCTATTAAAGATTTAATAAAATCTTAATATAACATGGATCAAAATAAGCACTTTTTCAAAAATACGAAAAAAAATAATTTTAAAAATTTAGGAATGAAAACAAAACAATATTAAAAGTTCATATACTAAGACGAACTTTTTTATAAATTTAATAGCCAAATAGAATATTGTTGAAAATTTAAAAACCAAAATAAGATTTAAACAGGTTTTTGAGCTTGAAATTTTGTGATTTAGGGAGAGAAGGAATGGAATTATCCACAATATTCTCTGATACGCAAGTGGTCCTCTCTTGTGGATAAAAATTAAAAAGCAACTGAACTCATACTGCTACAATGCAATTGTAGATCACCATATTTGATTCGATTTTCATCTTCTTCCATCTCCAAATTTAAGATGTTCATTTCATGGAAATCAATCTTCTTCTTCTTCTTCTTCTTCTTCTTCTTCTTTTTCCAATTCTGCAAACCATCCTCAGACCTCCAGTTTCCATGTAATCTATCTCTCCATCCTTCTTATCCCTTCTGCAACCAATCCCTCTCCATCACAGCCAGAGCTCAGGCCATAGTCTCTTTGCTCACTCTTCAAGAGAAGATCCAACAGCTCTCAAACAACGCCTCTAGCATTCCTCGTTTGGGTATTCCTTCCTACCAGTGGTGGTCCGAGGGCCTCCATGGCATAGCCACCAACGGCCCTGGTGTCACCTTCGACGGCCCCATATCTTCGGCCACCACCTTCCCGCAAGTCCTCGTAACGGCTGCATCTTTTAATAGAACTCTCTGGTTCTTAATTGGGTCCGCGATCGCAGTCGAGGCTAGAGCAATGTTCAATGTTGGGCAATGTGGGTTAACAATTTGGGCCCCTAATGTCAACATTTTTAGGGACCCCAGATGGGGAAGAGGCCAGGAGACTCCAGGTGAAGATCCCATGGTTGCTTCGGCTTATTCGATTGAGTTTGTTAGAGGTCTTCAGAGCGGGAATTGGATGAGAAAGCGTGAAATTCGAAATGGGTTTGAAGAAAATGGGCTATTGGAAGAAGATGATGGGATGGGAAGTTTAATGGTCTCTGCTTGTTGCAAGCATTTCACTGCTTACGACTTGGAGAAATGGAATAATTTCACTAGGTACACCTTCGATTCTGTGGTAAGATTTACTTTCTTTCTCGCTATGTATCAATATCACCCAATTTTTAGCTTAGTTCATTCAAGTAGTTTGGTGCCTGATCGAAGATTTGAAACTACCCACTGTGATCTCAACTGGTTTACGGCCTGTTTGAATTGATTTTTCTAAGTGCTTTTTAAGCACTTGTAAAGACAATCCAAACAATGCCTTGGTGTAATCATCTCGATTCAAACTGTGAGGACATAGATTTGGAGCTTTGCTATAGTTTTAGCTTTAATTGGCTCTCGTTTTACTAGGTAACAGAGCAAGATCTTGGCGATACATATCAGCCACCTTTCAGAAGTTGTATTCAACAAGGAAAGGCTAGCTGCTTGATGTGTTCTTACAATGCGGTTAATGGGGTGCCTGCATGTGCAAACCCCGATCTTTTGCAGAAAGTTCGAAATGATTGGGGACTGAAAGGGTAAACACTTCCCTTTAATTATTGCACTAAGTAGAATTTTAAGATTTGTAGAGTAGGGGATGTCCTAGATTTGAAAGTTTGAAAATCTATCACTCGTTCGATATAAACGAGTTAATATGCTGTTTTGGGTTGGAGTTTTATTCCTTGTTTCAAGCAAATACAGGTATATCACCTCGGACTGTGATGCAGTAGCAACAGTTTTTGAATATCAAAAGTACGCCGACACTCGTGAGGATGCTATAGCTGATGTTCTCAAAGCCGGTATTGTTATGTCTGCCATGGATTAGCTACCTCCAGTATCATTCAATTTGGGGTGTTTTCTTTACTCTAGGAAGTGATGATAAACAATTTAATTGGTCGTAGGACTGGATATTAACTGTGGTACATTCATGCTTCGGAATACTAAATCTGCGATTGATCAAGGGAAGGTGAAAGAAGAAGAGTTAGATAGTGCTCTCCTTAATCTATTTTCGGTTCAAATCCGTCTCGGACTCTTTGATGGGAATCCAAGAGAGGGGAAGTTTGGGGAGCTGGGAGCACAAAATGTTTGCACTGCACAACACAAAACTCTGGCTCTAGAAGCTGCAAGGCAAGGAATTGTGCTGTTGAAGAATGAAAACAGATTTCTTCCGTTGGACAAGAATGCCATTCCTTCCTTAACTGTTATTGGATCTTTGGCTAATGATTCAAGCAAATTGCTTGGAGGTTACGTAGGTGGGGGTTTCTTGATTAGTCTTTAATTATGTTTTAGTTTGATTATAGTATTAGTTAAAATGTATTTTCGGTTGCATAGTTCTGTTACTTGAGTTTCTAACCCCGTCAAGGTTTATTAATTGGAAGCTGAACTTAGGATATGCTTCCTTTGTTCTTTATGTAGTCACTCGTCTTGGTGAGCTAAAGCTAGTCACAATATTCATTTTGTTGATCAGGAGTTCCCTGCAGCCCAATGAGCCTTGTTGAGGGATTTCAAGAATATGTTGAGACGATATTCTTTGCATCCGGTTGCCTTGATGTGCCATGTGCTTCAGATAATGGATTTGACGAAGCAATTCTTATAGCCAAAAAAGCTGATTTTGTTATTGTAGTGGCTGGACTCGATGCATCTCAAGAAACTGAAGATCTAGACCGAGTTAGTCTTTTACTACCTGGTAAACAAATGAACCTTGTATCTTCTGTGGCATCGGTGAGTAAGAAACCGATCATCCTCGTGCTCATTGGTGGAGGACCACTCGATATATCTTTTGCTAAGAAAGACTCAAGAGTTGCAAGTATTCTTTGGATCGGGAATCCTGGGGAAGCTGGTGGAAAAGCTCTTTCTGAAGTCATATTTGGAGACTATAACCCAGGTTTGTACTTCACAATTTGGGATGATAACTAATGTCTTATTCACTGAGCCAAGCTCAGATTGGCCACAAGTAGATAGCACATTGCCCTAACATATTTCTAAAATCAGCTTCATTTCCAGTTTATGTAATGTAATATATTTTCTTCCAAACAAAATCTCAGGTGGAAGGTTACCCGTAACATGGTATCCACAATCATTCACCAACGTTCCTATGAATGATATGCACATGAGAGCCGACCCATCTCGTGGTTACCCCGGAAGAACATATCGATTTTACACCGGAGATAGAGTCTACGGATTTGGGGAAGGCTTGAGTTACACAAGTTTCAAGTATAAGTTGTTATCAGCACCAAAGAAGCTGAGACTTTTGGGGAAAATTGAGAAGTCTAGAAGAAGAATAATACCTCAAATAGGAGATGGAGTGAATATGAGTTTTATGGAAGTCGAGGAAGTAGAATCATGTGATTTGCTGAGATTTCAAGTTAAGTTATCAGTGACCAACATTGGTGACTTTGATGGCAGCCATGTGGTGATGCTGTTCTCTGAGTTTCCAAAGGTCTTGAGAGGCACTCCTCAACGGCAGCTGATTGGCTTTGATCGCTTGCATGTGAAGAGGCAGCAATCAGTTCAAAGCAGCATATTGGTGGATCCTTGTAACCATGTTAGTTTGGCAGATGAATATGGAAAAAGAGTGATTCCTCTTGGTGATCATATAATAAGCTTGGGAGATTTAGAGCATATTATTTCAATTCAGGTATAAGTGTGTATATGTGTGTGAAATAAAATATCTTAGGATGCTCTGTTTGTTGCTTCTTAAAGTATATGCTCGTATCAAATTAAAATATACCTCAATTTAAAAGTTCGCATTTGATTTGATGAGTATTATTGTAACAAAACATTGTTATGTTTAATCAAGTTTCATATTATAGTTTACATGGTCAACGTTTAGATTGAAATTTTAAAGAATGAATAAAAAGATAGTTTTATGATAATATTAGAGGTAAATGATTGAAAATTTTTCATTAGACTCACATATTAGTGACAGAAACTTAAAAGTTTAAGCTTAGCTTTTGGTTATTATTTACGTCTCACTCTAGGGGTTTGATCGATTTAAATTTTAAATTTTTGTAAGTGTATGAATTTACATCTTCCATTATGTTTCGTTTGAAAAAACTTGTGTGAAACTTATAATTGCATCCATTAAACCTCTAAACTTTCATAAATGAATAAATTTAGATTCTTGGACAAATTTTCCTTTGAAAATTGTCTATGCATTTACTCTAATTGTCTAATTTGTGAAACCGACATTTGAAGAAGTTTGAGAATTAATACATGGATAATTTTCAAAGGTAATCATAATGAAGGGTTTAAATTGATTAGCTTATAAAAATTAGGAGTTTAATTGATTAAAATTATAAACTTTGCAAGAGGGTGTAAATTGATACATTACGAAAGTTCAAAGTTTAAATTGATACAATTATTAATTTAGAGTTTTAATATATATAACAAATTATAGAGATACAAATTGATATTTATTATAAATTTTTAAAATCCATATTTCATTTTTATCATGCATGATTTTACTTTCTAAAGTTTTTATATCAGGCATCATCCTAATAAGCTGATAAGGTTGATATTGCATTATTGCTAGCTTAATACATTCAGGTCGCCAGCATAAGCATAGCTCAACTGATATAGTGTTTATACTATCAATTTTGAGGTCATTCCTTTTTTAGGATTGAACCATTATTAGTTTTGTTTGTTGAGTTCTTTGCTCTTCTATCATCTTCCTTGTTGAATTATTAATTTAGATTATTATTTATTTAGTTGGTATTTTAGAATTAAGGTTTAAATCCATAAATTTTGAGTTTTATTCTATTTTGACCTTTAAACATTTAAAATATCTATTTTAGTCCCTAAAATGTTTAAAATGTGTCCATTCTAGTCATTGTTGTTAATTCTATGTTAATTAGTTAACAGGTTGGTGATGTGGCATTTAGTTTAAGATATATATATATATATATATATATATATATAAAATATCCACGTTTGATGATTTGTTGCAAGGAAAGAGGTGAATTTTATTTTGGTGGCCTACTCTCATTCTTTTGAGAGGGTCGAAAAGGGGTTCTTACAATTCCATCATTCTTTTGAGAGGGTCTATTCGAAGAGAATAGTCCTAATTTCTCCATCTTTCCATTAATATTTATGCAAAATTCTCTCCTAATTTGTCCCTCCACCATCTTTCTTGAGGGAAAGAACACAGGTTTGTGTTTCTGTAAATTCTTAGATAAATCTGTTTTTGTGAAACTTGTTAGAGAGTGATTTGTATTTTTTGTAACTTCTTAGAGAGAGAAAATATAGAAGGGCGAGGAGTTTGGGCCGTTTTCTTCAACTTTTGTGAGAGAAAATAGAGAGGGAGTGAGAGAAGTTTCTCTTCCATGTAACTTTTTGGAGAGAGAAAGAGGGAAGGTCATGCTTTACCAACTTCTCATAGACATATTTTTAGTTTGAAACTTAGAGAGAAGGGGAAGCTTAAAGGTTATATTTTTGCACCTTTTGAGATATAGGAAGAGAGAAATGAAAGGGGAAAATCGTAATAAAAGATCATAGAAAATGATTAAGAAGAACAGAACAATTACTAATAATCAGTATTACGAAGGGATGAGGACGAATAAGTGAAGAAAATAGATTGGTAAAGAGAGCCCATAGAATGATTCCAAAACTAATACGTGAGGTTTATTTTTAGAACAAGAGTGATGGTTAAGAGAATTTAAATACATCTATTTTTATTCTAAACTAGATGTCACGTCATCAATCTATTAACAAATTCATAAAGAATTAACAAGGACCATAATGTATACAATTTAAAAATTTAGGGACTAAAATAAACGTTTTAAAAGTTCAGTGACCAAAATAGAATTTAAACCTATAATTAATTAGTTAATTGTCTTATTTTCTTGTAAGGCTATAAATAGCCATTTTAGGATTGTAATTGGAAGTTTTTAATTATCATTTCATATAGAACTTGCATTCTTGGAGAAAGTTCTCTCAAATGAGGATGAATTTCCCTTATTTAACCTTATATTTTCCCGATGCATCATTGGCAAATTCAAAAGCTTCAATGGGAGGGGAACTAATGTCAATAGTCTCGAACATAGCAGCCTTGTTTTGAAATCCAAGGGCTTTGTTCCCCCTCCCCCCTTCCCCCAATTTAAAAAAAAAAACGTGTCTAAAATTACCTCTAGGGGCTAGAGGTCGAGTTATTGATGTGAGATGGATCCATACAAAAGCTAGGAAATTTATTCGGTATCTTGAATTTGTAATCTTCCTATTAATGATCACGATAGCCTATTGGATTTCAATCATGCCCCTACCATCCATTTCTCCCCTTTTCTCCAGCTAGCGTGATAAGGAGAGACAACTCTCCATTCAAAAAAAGTATTTAATAGGTCTCCAAACTTCTAATTGTGCATCTATTTAGACCTACACACTTTATAAAACTCGAAATCATGTTTATACTGATTTAAAAAATATCTAATAAGTATCTGAACTTCTAATTTTGTGTCAATAGATCTATGTACTTTATATATATGAAATATGTCATTCAGCTTTCAATTTTATTTTTAGATTATGTTTACAAATCTATTATATATAAAATTGAGTCTAAAGGTACTAAACTTGTAATGACATGTCTGATAAATTCTATTAAATACAATATTGAGTTTAAAGGTTTTAAACTTTTAATGTCTGATAAATTCTATTAGATACAAAATTGAGTCTAAAGATACTAAATTTTTAATGTCGTATCTGATAAATTTGTGAATATATACCTATACAAATAAATATTTATTAGATACATAATTAAAAAATCAATATTTATTAAACAAAACAATTGATTAAAAAATAAATAAATTCTCTCTCTCGGCTTCCTCCTTTCCTTTCCCCTCGTATATGTCTAAAATTCTGTGACGGGCAAAGAACTTTTGACTGCCCAACCAAACAGGAAATTATTGTCGGAAAATAAATAAAACAAAAATAAAGAGACCAAAATTAAAAATTTAAAACCAAAACCTAAAATGCAGCGTCTCCAATTCCAGTGTTGGGTTAAAACAAATATTGAACATTCCTTTATCTCCACTCGGCTATGGATAACTCACACGTTTATTCCGGACTCGGTAAATATGGCTACCTGTCATCAACACTTCAATCGGCTAAGCCACGTTGGCAACAACCATAAAAACTCTCTTTCTAATTCAAACGAACACAACAAATCCAAATGCTGGTATCACCTCCCCTTTCACATTGAACCATCAATCCATCAACACAAAATCTGCTCTGGGTTCTCATTTGCACGCAGTAAAAGATGAGCCAAACCAAGTATGCTTATCCCTACTACGGTGAAGGTTACTATCAGGGGCCACCGCCGCCTCCAGTGGTGGCGCCGCCACAATATGCAGCCGCTCCTCCTCCCCAGGGACCGGGATGCCTAGAGGCTTGGTAATTTTAATCATCTAACCCCAACCCCCGTTAAATATATCACCCATTTTTGTTTGTTTACAACAACCTAATGTTTTTTCTCTATCTTATATTTCTCAGTCTTGCTGCACTGTGCTGCTGCTGTCTTGTTGACCAGTGCTGTTGGTGCTGTGATCCCTGGTGTTTGTTTGCCTACTAGCTAACCTTACTCTGTTTTGTTTCAAACTTCATCATTATGTGAGGCATAAATTTGGTGTATGTGTAGGACTAGATGTGACACTTTTATATATAATAAAGTTAGGGGGTTCTCAAGAATCATATGAAAGTTTACCATCATTTGCTCATCTTGGACAAGCCAAGAAAGAAAATCCTGGCAGTTTTATACCTTCTTTATCTTGATTTATTTCTTAGCCTATTCTTTTTGTCACATCAAGTAAATTATGATAATATTTGTAATGTATCATCTTGGTGTTGTCATGTTGGCCTCATCTACAGCATGCAATAATTTAGATCCAATACAACCAACATCTAAACATAAGCCAAGAAGACAATCATCGATGATCATGATCATGATTCCCATCTCCAACACAATTCAGCTCGAAAATATAAAAACACACAATCCAACAATGGATGACACTGGGATCAAATAAATATTCAGAATAATTTTAACACACCCAGGAGGGAAATTGATTTCCGAGAGGCGGAGAACTACAACTGAAATTCCCAAGTCCAATTGATAATTGGTTCAATTTCTCACCCCTGTTTGTCATGGCTTCATAAACTTACATCTGCTTTAGGAGGTACGTATTAAACCACCCACTTGATATATATTACAAATTACGTTTAAATTCTGGTTGTCTAAAATGTGGAAGTCTGAAAAGGGTGTTTATTAGGCCTTTTTTTTCCTTTTAACTAATGATTACCAAAGGGCTTTAGTTACTTAGTTTAAAAGTAGAAAATAAGGTGTCTTTTAATTTGTATCCTATTTTTAAACATTTTTTTAGAGTAGAAATACTATTACGGGCTCAAAAAAGTTATTATAGTTAGTGTTTAGTGCACTTGCAAATTTAAACCCAGATCCTCAAGTCATTATTTACCATGGGGTATATCAGCCAGTAGAGTGCAGTCCAGTCATGTGAAATCATGATGAACTCACAAACGTTCCACATTACCAGACTTTTAATCAATTTAGAAGGTTAATGGGATATACGAGAAAACTGACAGATTTAATAGCAGAGTTAACATTACAACACATATTCAAGTTCAACAATCAAATCCATAAAATAATAATTTCAATACTGTAAAATGTATTTTCCTAGAGCTAAAGTAGACATGTTCTTACGACACTGATGAAAGAAGCGAAACGTTGTCATTATCACCAATGACAAACTCCAAATCAATGTTCTCTATGAGTTTTTATGATCTAAATTTCTTGAGTGAAAAAATATGATTCTGAGACTGACAAAGTCGTTGTGGTAAGTATGTCTACGAATTTGAATTTAAATAATCATCATATTTAGAAATTTTAATTCTTAGATCAGGATCTGCAAGTAGTTTTCCTAAATTGATTTTTATATAAGATCCATCCGAATTAAAGTTATGTTTTCTTTTTGGTGACGATGACTTTATAGTCTCTATTATTATTTTTCTAAAAATATTTATCCATATTAATATAGAATTAACTCTGCAAAAGCATTATCAATAAGTATGAAAATTAATTAAATATACACTAGGTAATAAAAATCTAAAAATTAGGTTAAAGAAAATGTTGATGATACCTCTTCAATAGAATGTTGTTGAGATTTGATTGAAAAAATTTAGGTAAAAAAATATCTATAATAATAATAATAATAAAAAACACTTTTGTTGATTTTTCTTCTTTTCATTTTTTCTATGAAGCACAGACACGGATACAGCTACACGATATAGATATGATCGAATACGATGATTCGTTAATTTAAAAAAAACTAAGATACGGATTCAGATATATTTCTAAAAAACAAGAATATTGATACGTTGAAAATACATTTTCTTTTTCCCTAAAAAAATCTAAGATATAGGTAAATTTAGCATACAAGTTAATAACAATAACATAAAATAAAATACAAACACTGAAATACAATACAAAAAAAAACATCTAAGATGTTGAAATACAATAATTAATAAAATGCAATAAAAAAAATGACTCATATTGCAAAAAAAAAGAAGAAGAATATTAGAGGGAGAAGTGTGAAGATAAACAAAGAACTTCATTGAATTGTTAAAGATATCCAAATGGTTTATATTTTGGTAAACTTTGTGGGGAATCAAATGTGAAGATAGAGATTAGATGATTTAGTCTAGAGCTTGACCCAATTTATTTATTTTTTCCTTTTAGTTTTGGACTCGAGTAGTGAGCTTTCTAAATAGGTTGTCTAATTTTAGATTGGGAAAGATTACATGAGTTGCTTGTCTTTTTTCTTTAAAAAAAAGTACGCATAAAAATAAATACGTCAAATCGAGTGTCAGATACGTATCTTGAAAATATCTGGAAGTATCGGTATTTGATACGTGTTTGATAATGATTTTTTGTCTCACCTGAAGTATCTGTGCTTCATAGTATTTTTTTTGTTAAGGTAACGGCTAACAAATTTGAATGGTAACAACACTACCAGAATTCGATCTTAAAACAAATTAAATTTCAAAAAATACATTAAAAAATTTGAAACCGCAACCTACAAAATCAACATGTACCTAGCTACCATTACACCAACTTTGGTTTCAAGAAGAATGCTGATTTTTATAAATATATTGATTAAATTAAATTTTAAAAAATCACGTAAAAAGATTTGAACCCACAAACTGATACATCAATGTATCCCCTGTAACCACTACACCAACACCTGTTTTTTATATCTATTGATAAATATTAATTTAAGTTTTATAATAAAGATACAAAATACGATAAATTGAGGGACATGTGCCTCCCTAGCCCATATGTGGCTCCGCCGATGGCCGGAGATGTTAATCCCAACAAGGACTTAAATGACAAAACAGCAGGGGGCTCACGTGCTAAAAACACAAACGCTAGGCATAAGCCAAAAATCAGCGGATGAAGAAAACTAAGAAAGTTTCTAGTTCTTTGTGATCCATAAGATCTAGTACGGATTCTCCAAAGAATGGAATTTGACACCAACTTTGGATTTTGCTCCACTTCTACGCTGACCCACCCAGCTGTAGCTTCCATTTAACTCCTCTTCGGCCTCCTAAAGCCAAAAAATTGGGAGATCCCCAGAAGGAAAAGAAAAACGACCTGAAGTCTGTCAACTCCCTTTCTGCATGGTTTTTTAGTTTTCATTCTATACAAAGCTCCCTACACTAACCAGGAAAGATGGCCCATGGTGGTGGTAATCGTCGTGATACAACCATTGACATTGGTAAAACTACAAAGTTTAATGGTGGGCTTGAGTTTTTTGACCTTACTTATACTGTGTTAAAAGACAAGGAATATGAAGGGAAAATGGTGAAGCAAGAAGTAGACTTGTTGCACAGAATTTCGGGGTATTCACCAAAAGGAAGTATCACTGCAGTATTAGGTCCCAGTGGGGCTGGAAAATCTACCTTTTTGGATGGTCTAGCAGGAAGAATTGCAAGTGGAAGCCTGAAGGGCAGAGTTTCTTTGGATGGCATGGATATGAGCCCAGGCTTGATTAAAAGAACTTCTGCATATATCATGCAAGACGACAGGCTTTTCCCAAAGCTCACTGTATATGAGACTCTGATGTTTGCAGCAGACTTCCGGCTTGGTCCGATTCCGACATACGAAAAAAAGCAACGAGTGGAAAACATGATTGAGCAGCTTGGCTTATCTGTAAGCAGATCATTAGCTTTTTCCTTTTTCTGTACTTGCTATATTTTCAAGATCTAACCAATGAAATCACTGGTTGCTGGTTGTAGTCAGCTCGAAACACCTATATTGGAGATGAAGGAACAAGAGGGGTGTCTGGGGGTGAACGAAGAAGAGTATCAATTGGGGTGGACATCATCCATGGGCCATCACTGCTCTTCCTTGATGAGCCAACTTCAGGACTAGACTCCACCAGTGCTTATAGTGTCATTGAAAAGGTGCATAACATAGCTCGCACTGGCAGCACTGTGGTCCTTACAATCCACCAGCCATCGTCACGAATCCTATCATTCTTAGACCATCTCATCATCCTTGCTCGAGGACAGCTTATGTTTCAAGGGTCACCAAAGGATGTTAATCACCATCTCAGTGCAATGGGACGAAAAGTGCCTCAAGGGGAAAGTCCAATTGAATATCTTATGGATGTTATTCGAGCATATGATCAGTCTGAATTTGGAGTGGAGGTACTTGCTGAGTTCGCTAGAACAGGAATGAAACCCCCCCACTTGACCGATGAAGAGATTTCACTATCTACTATACAAGCCTCGCCGGTTTCATCCTTTCATTCTAGTGTACAAAAAACTGGCAACATTGCAACTGGAAAACGGCTCCATTTGCAAACTAACTCTCATGCTTTAAATGATTATAACCATAGTTTGAGAAGCCCTTATAATACATCAAGATCATGGAGTGCGAGTAATAGTGTGGTTATGCAGGCATTGAGGCTGCCACAAAGACAACAAGAAGGAGAAAAGAATCGTAATCAGATGAGGTACATCAAATGAATCAACAGCAATTCAATTGCTTAAAAGTTGCATTTCATTAATATTTTACTATTAATATCCATTCAACAGCATCAAACCGTCCTATTCAGAACTATAATCTTCAGTTTTTCTTGATTTGCAGTAATTCGTCAGCCTCTTATGCATATTCATTTGACGTTCTGCATGGCACACCAACACCTCACAGCAGTGATTACACAGTAAATGAAAATGACTACCTGACTTCAAATATCGGTTCCAAATCTGTTACCATCCACAATAATCTAGGCAAAAAGATTTCAAACTCATTCTTCTCTGAGACCTGGATTCTTATGCGTAGAAATTTTAAGAACATCTCAAGAACCCCCGAGCTGTTCCTCTCAAGGTTGATGGTCCTCACAGTTATGGGATTTATGATGGCTACAATGTTCATGAAGCCTAAAGAGAATACCCAAGGAATCACAGACCGTCTCAGCTTCTTCATCTTTACCGTCTGTCTCTTCTTTTTCTCTTCCAATGATGCTGTCCCAGCATTCATACAAGAACGTTTCATTTTCATCCGCGAAACTTCCCACAATGCCTACAGAGCATCATCCTACACCATAGCTGGTCTGATTACTCATCTGCCTTTTCTTGGCCTGCAAGCTCTAGTCTATGCTGGGATAGTTTGGTTTGCTTTGAAACTTCGAGGATCTTTCATATATTTCCTAATAGTCCTCTACATGTCCCTTCTTTCAACAAACTCATTCGTTGTATTCATTAGCTCAGTAGTACCGAACTATATCTTGGGTTATGCAGCTGTGATTGCTTTCACTGCCCTTTTTTTCTTGTTCTGTGGGTACTTCTTAAACAGCCACGACATTCCTCCTTACTGGAAGTGGATGAACAAGATTTCCACGATGACATATCCATATGAAGGGCTGTTGATGAATGAGTATCAGACACCCATTTCTTTCGGGAAGCAATCCAATGGAACTGATATTTCTGGTATCAACATATTGGAAAGTCTCCATATCAGTACCGATTCAGACAAAAAGTGGGAAAATGTGGCTGTGATGTTTGCATGGGCCGTGCTTTATAGGATTCTATTCTACCTAATTCTTCGTTTTGCATCCAAGAACCAGAGGAAGTGAAGAACCAAGGATATGGTCATAAACTTGTTCTTACATTAGATTGCTGATTTAATTCAGAGTGAATTTTGCTTTCATTTTCCCTCTTTTTTTCTTGTATTGGAAACCAAGTTCTACTTACATCAGTGAAACTGCAGCAAAAAAATGACTCAATTTCCTGGGAGAATCCAAAGTTAAAATAACAGCAACGAAGTTCTTGAATTTGGACAAAACAAATTCAGGAGCTATCCATATTAGCTTAGGAGGTTCATATTCAAATGCAGGGTCACCCTCATATCCATATTCCAATTCTAAATACTCTCCCAAAATAAGTCTTGGCAGTTCACCTTCCTCTCTAAGTCCCGTTCGTTCATTCTCTCTTTCATCCTTGTTTTCTGTTTTCTCCATGTAACTTAATTTTGGATGAATTAAATGCATTGCTATTGAAAAACTATATCCTATTATAGAGCACGCAAACAAATCAATTTCTTCATTGGAGATGATCAAATTTTTGAAAAACCTAAATTCCGACTTCCTCGTTGGTATTTTGCACAGAAGTCGCTTCTTCGCCAACTTATGCCTTAGGTTTAAATTTTCATGGCCTACCGGTTAGAATCTACATTAGCTTGGTGGAATCTTCACTGGTGTCACAGCTGCTCATTTATGATTACTAAGAATCTGGAGCATCCGGCAAAAGGTCATAGACAACAAAATAACATTTATTATGTTTGCATATTTCAAGGAATCAAATATGTAGAGAACCCAACAATAATATTAAGGGGCTAAGAAAAATGCAATAGAAAAGGCCAAGAACAATCAATCAGTGTTGGCTAAGGAAAATGCAATAGAAAAGGCTAAGACAATTATTTCATCAATTAATTTGAACTTCCTGATTATATGAAGGAAATCTATGAAGGAAATTTGAAATGATATGGTGGACGGACTGATGAAGAGTGGAGATAATTTAAAGGACAAGATGACCCAAAGAACTTGGAGGGGTATTTTGAACAACCTTCACCAAAGACTCTTTGAGTCGTGCCATTTAACAACTTGCTAGTGATTCCATAAGTTGAGCAAAAGAACTAAAATGATCCTGGAGAAATTGTGTCAACTAATTCACATTTTAATGCTAGTTTGACCAACGCTCAGGGTAACAGGTTAACCAGACACAATTGTCTTGTTCCATTGACATCAAATATACTTTTCCCTCTTTATCATAATAGTACATATTCCCTGTTCAAGCACCCAACGTAAATCTGAATTCAAGTAGATCAGTATAACAGCACTAGACAGATATGATTTTACCATCAATGTGTTTTCATAATTTGGGTTACACAAGATCCTCATATTTCGTTTACACTGGTGAAAACAAGACAAAAATTATAACAGGAGCTGTCTCTTTTTATACAAGGTAGAGTAAACATTAACTGGTAAAAAGAGATGAGTTAGCAGATGCAGTACTGACTTGGACTTCAAGCATTTCAAGCCGCCGCTCCAGCGTATCAAGCTTCTCGTTCAAAGATGCCAACTTGCTCTTTGTTGTTGCCTCTAATGGAACAAGGACATGAATTAGAAACCCGGATATTCCTATTCTTAGTAACCGAGTAAGTAAAATACAGCAATACTGACTTCGAAATTGGAATTTAGTAATAAAAAATTTCTAATTGGAAAACGATTGCCGGAGGTTGAAAATTCATAGGGCAAGTTGATGCTCGGCTAATCAACTTCCGGAAGATAAAATAATCATATAAATCCAGACCATAGGACTCAATTCTCAATCTTATCAAGAAAGGTGCCAAAAGTTTCAGAATGAATCAATTGTAAAAGGCAAGTAATTAGAACAAGTTAAACACACAAGGAAATTTCTAATAATATAAGATATCTAAGAATCGATGAGAGAGAGCGAGAAAAGGGGATAACTACCAAAATGGACGAGGAAATCAAAGAGACGACGAACATTGATGGAAATATGAGAGATGAATTCGCGATTCTCCCAATCAGCTTGAACCGCTATCCCTACGTTTACAGCGTTAGTAATTCCTCCAGCTCTAGCCATCACACAGAGATTTGATCTATGGCGTGAACTCAGATAAGCAGATCTCTTGGATTCTTCAAGGGCAAGGGATGAGCTCGCAATTTCAATATAGAATAGCATAAACCACCAGCCGAGAGCGAGTTGATTGTCGTGAAGAAGTAGACCGGGGTTCCCATTTTCACCAAACTATTGTGCCCACCAAAATCTCTCTCTCAGATCAAAACTGGAATTGATTTTTTATTTTTTATTTTTTTCGGAAAAATATTCCATTTTTTATCCTAAACTTTTTTTTTTAAATAATAATAAAAAAAATCCTAAACTTGTTCTCTATCAAGTTGCAAGTTGTAACCTAATCTCCCAATTTCATCACTTTATACTCTAGACTTATTTATCTATTGCAATTTATACTATGGATGTAAACTATTTTTTTTTCTTTTTTTACTGATTTTAACAAAAAGAAACTTAAAAAGATTAGATATTGCAATTTTTTTTTTTATTTTCGAAAGTAGAAAAAGAAGAGAAAATATTTCACAACTAGTAAAACTTAGTTATAGTTGTGATAGACGTTGTTATCATAATAAATGCTAATAGAAGTCTATCAACGTCTATCAACATAGAAACTGATAAAAGTCTTATCACTAATAAATGTTGATAAAAGTCAATCAGTGTCTATCAATGATAGAAACTGATAGAAGTTTATTTTTGATACTATCAATAATTGAAACTAATACAAGTCTATCATTGATAGAGTTAGATAGAAGTCTATCAGTGTCTATAAATTTTTTTTTTTGCTATTTTTATAAATAGTTTGACTTTTTTTCTATTTATAAAAATTTCTCTTTTTTAAAAAGGAAATATTGCAATGTATACCATGTATGTAATTTTCACTAATTTTAACCAAAAGAAATTTCAAAACCGTAACCTCATTAATTTCAATAAAGTTACGATGAAAAATTAAGTTTGCTTTTACTCAAATTAATTATTGTATAATGCTCAATTTAAGCATAGTTTAGTAAATAAATATATTAATTATCATCTAAATGTTGATGGAACTTTCCATCATTGAAATTATATGAAAGTACTTTTTTTAACAAATTTTCAAATGAAAAAAAATAAAACACTCTTTAAATTTATGGTTAAGAGTGAAACACTTATATAAATTTAGAGTACAATTTGGTGAAATAAAATATCTGTAAAATTGGGTAAATTTTGATTTCTTTTCCACTAATTATTTTCTAAAGCAATTTTTATAAGTAAAATCAAGGTTAAGAATAAAAATATAAATTAGTTATAAAATTTAGGCAAAATACATGTTTTGGTTTCAGACATTCAAGTTCTTTTTAAGTATAGTACAAGTAGAGGGATTTGAATCACGAACATTTGCTAACACATGTTGCATGTCAGTTGAGCTATGCTCGTTCTGACGTGTATAAATTTTTTTTAATATAAACTTAATTAATTAAATGATGACATATGATTAAAAACCACCTCGATGATGAAGTCAAAACTTTAAAAGTATATCATGTTTTATTTGATAAAATATGCATATAACTTACGCATTTTATGACTTTAGTAACTTATAGACCTGATTGCTTGTCACAATAAAGCCCCTTAAAATGTTGGTATACTAATGATCAACAAAATCATAAATATTTATATCTTTATATTCATATATAGTCATTTTTTTTATATTTAAAGGTAATAATGATTTAATTGGAAAAAATTTAATATATAAAAAGAAAATTTTCACCGATACAAAAAATATCAAACTATTTATAAAAATAGCAAAAAAAAAAAATACTGATAGACACTGATAGACTTCTATTAGTTTCTATCACTAATAGACAATGATATACTTCTATTAGCTTCTGTTAAAGAAAATTAAAATTTTACTACTTTTTGTAAATAGTTTCCTCATTTCTCTATTTTTGAAAATCATTGGATTGACATATATTTAGCCCAAAGTTTATCCTCAATCTCCATTAATTTCTTTTCAAAAAATATTTTAGACCTTTGATTTAAAAAAAGAAAAAAAGAAAAAAGTAAGATGTTTTATTTAAAGAATGTTTAAATGGTTATCTATGTTCATTTTGGCATCAAGATATCATTACGTCTTTAAATACAAAGTGACATGATTTAATCTTCTAAATCAACCATTTTCGAACATTTAAACTTTTTTTAATGAAAAGTATGAATTAATAGAGAGAATTATATTAAATACAATATATCAACATATCTTCATCTCAACAAATTTTTGATTATTTGTGATTCAAATATATGTACCATCTATTTTATTTAGTTCGGCAGCATGTAGGAGTGGAGGGATTCAAACTTATATGTCTTATGCTACTTGAATTAAGTAAATTGGCCTAGTACCATCTATTTTTGTATGTCCCGTTCCTAAAAGAATATATCAAAATTTATAATCTGAAGGATTATTACGAAAAATAATGAGTTCATTTCATTGAGTCTTCGTGTAAAAAATAAATGAATTCATTAGAAGAGTATAACTATAAAGTTTATTTAATTGAACTCGTCATCATAAACAACTTATTGGTGATTGTTTTGGACGGTGCCACTCTACCATCATGTCGTAGCTTTTACGTTTATCTTAGTGAATGTTTTGTTATTCTAAAAAAAAATGGATTTTCCTTTTTTGAGAACTTACTTTACGTTTTTTTTTAAAAAATAAATTAGATAATGAGAAATATACAGAGTAAGATCATTAAAATGAGAAAAATAGCACTGCCGTAGAAAACAAATTTGTGTCATAAAATCCCTTATCATGAACAGCATCCTTTTCTTCATACTTGGAGAGTTTAAGGCCCCCCAATGACTATTTTTGTTATTAGGCTTCTTTCTTTTTAAAAAAAAAAATAAAATAAAATTGAAACTTCAGCTATCATAATAATCAAGTTAAAATTGATTTAATAGGATCTTAAAAAAGGGAAAAAAGAGAGAAAAAGATATGATGACAAACTATTGGGAAAGAAATAACTGGAAGCAGGCCAGTTTATTTTCTTAGATGACTTCAATATGCATATATACATCTCGGACCCAATCAAAATGATCTGCTGAATTTTGAGCACATAAAATAATTAAGACTTACATACTTGACACACAACCCTTTAATTTATTGGCCAACATTTCTTTTCTGCTTCATCCCTGTTCCAGACATATAAGCATATGGATTAAGCATTTCAGAACGGAGCAGTTACAGCATATGGATTTCACTTTATTTTTTCTAGAAGAAAATGATCGACGGTAACCAATTTGTCTCTAAATTTAAGTTTGAAAATTAAGATTATAAACTCAGCTTCAAAACAAAACAAAAAGTAGTTCTTTTTAATGTGTGTGTGTGTGTATTGGCTATATCATAAGAATTAGTTGGTAAAATCCAAGGACCTATTTTGGTAAAATCTAAGAGTCTTCCTTGCAACAAACATGACACTATCCAGTTACGTTATTAATACAACTAACCATATCTGATAAGAAAAACTTTCTAAAATGATCTCATACCAGACACGGTTTTTCTCTCAGCTCTTGTATTTCATCGTTTCCTTTTCAAAACCAATTGTAGGAAATTTCTTTGCATATTCCTCAACATCGTGTCGTAGCTTTTCAATCTCAGACTGGAAGTAAGGAGTAGACTGCATTGTGGTAAGAAAGTCCTTCAATTTTGTTCCTGGATAAACAAGATGAGAAATTTTATCTTAGAAGGGTCAGCCCCAGAATTGGTCAAAATAAATCAATGTCAAATGCCCGTAGAATTAAGTTAAAAAGGCTTTGGGAACCTTTGGTTTCTGCTTTGATCTTTACGGCTATGTTAACTGCAGCATCAAAGAAATCTGCTACCTTAGCAAAATCCTCCTCAACAAATCCTCTGGAGGTAAGAGCCGGAGTTCCTGAATGATAAGTGGTTATTAGCTAAACTGATGGTTACCATAATGGATATCAGCTCAGTTTTGGATTTTACCCATCCTGATACCACCAGGAACCATAGCTGAGACATCTCCAGGAACAGTGTTTTTGTTGGCAGCGATATGAACTGATTCCAACACCTTTTCAACTCTTGACCCATCAATACCCTGGACGGAGTTATTTAAAATAATAGTCAAATTTTCACCTTTTTTTTTATGAGTATCTTGAGTAAAACTTCATAACCAGAATATATATACAGAGTAACCTTCTTTGGAAAATATCTTGTTAAGGGAAATAAACTAAAACATAAGATTATTAGTTTCTCTAAGCATTTCAATTCACAAGGAACTACGAATTAAAAAAAAAGGCTTCTTTAAGTAGCTAAATAAAAGCAAGGAGCGTTTACCTTATTCTTCAAATTTACTAGTACTAGATGATTCTCAGTTCCACCAGATACAAGTTCATAGCCCTTCTCAACGAGAGACTGCATTAGTTTTTCTAATATGGTCAGCCAAAATATCACAAGCAAGTCAAATGTACCTGATAATGAAAATGTCCTGAGTGACAATTTAGTTTCATCTTATGGAAATAGATACCTGTGCAAAATTTGAGCAATTCCTAAGAACTTGCTCTTGGTACGCTTTGTATTCTGGAGTTGTTGCCTACATCCATAAAAGATTATACTAAAATGGTTATGTTTATTAGATCTCGTCACTGTAAAGCCTGTAACTAATTCTTGCAACTACTTTCGTTAATTAGACAGCCAGCTGCAATTGCTTTAGATACTATCTTATATAAGGGACATCTGTAATGAATGATAAGGAAAAGAAAAAATCCAAAGTGAAACACCAAGCCAAACTTTGTAATATTTTGAAGTAGGAAAGCAGAGGGTGGGAACCGGATCGGGAAGGTATGGTACCATTAGCCAAAGGTTCCCTATATATGTAATTTACCAACCAAAATTTGATTTTTGGTGACTTAGTCTGGTTGAAAAGTTTATAATCCAAGCCTCCCAAATGCATTTGAGATTAGTTAAAACTAGTTACGCATATGATAGTCTTATCTATCTTTCCTATTGATATCTTATATACCTTCATGTTTTTTGTCTAGTGTTGGGAATTTTCAAGTCTTTGTGAATGGCCATCTAAGACAACCTTCTCTATGATATCAATTTTCAACGAGTCCATATTTTCTGGTATTATGAGTTCAGAATTGCAAATTTTGTTACAAACACTTCTCGCGTTAAAATTTCCAGCATATAAGTTAGTGTTATGGGCTTGGGATACCGACCATTTAGCCCTTTGAAACTCATCCTCCCAGATAAGTGGAATCAGATACACAACTGTCTCCACCCACCATCACTTTAACGATATCTTCCAATGAGATATTCCTGATATAATCATTAGGAATTGAAAGATACGTTAGTGTCATGGGCTTGTGCAATTTTTTCCATCAGTTCTCCCATCTCACTATTCTTCATGTAACCCTACGATCGCTTACTCATAAGTCATAACAATTGCAAGTTGGACGTAGTCTAACATCGTATAAGAAACTTTAACCCCTTAGGTGTACCCCAAAATTCTAACTTGAACTTAATTATTCTTTTGATCTTTTCTGAAAAAATAAGTCCAGTTTTTTTCTTTTCTTTTCTTTCTTTTTTTTTTTTTTTTTTTGGATAAAAGAAACATCAGAAGAAGTCTAGTTGGTTAAACAATCTAATGCTGGAATACTGTAGGAGCAGAAGAAAGGGTAACAACTAAAAGTTCCAAGTAAAATCCATAAGAGCGGAACATGTTTATCATCAAGCCAACCTGTTTCAGTGCAACTGCTAAACCAGCAATTGTGTGGTTGTGCGGTCCACCTTGTAGACCAGGAAAGACAGCCTGGTTGATTTTTTCTTCATAGTCATATAACACCTTCAGGGGGATGTAAGAGATGTTGACGTTATTACAAGTTCATATAATAGCCTTAAATTTGCATTTCAGGAAAATTTGAAAAATGCATACATCCTAAAGTGAGAATCATGAATACTGACAGAAAAACTAATGTCAAGGATAATATTTGCACTTATGGAAACAACACAGAGGTACCTCCCGGCCTTGCTTATTTATCTCCTTCACTCCTTTCCTGAAAAAAATCATGGCTCCACGTGGGCCACGAAGTGACTTGTGAGTTGTGGTGGTTACAACATCAGCATATTCAAAGGGTGAAGGGATAACACCAGCCGCAACCAATCCACTGATATGGGCCATATCTGCCAACATTATAGCTTTTTGTTTATCACAGACCTGTGGAAAGGCTTAGCAGATGTGAGCCTTCAACCATCCAAGGTGTGCCTGAGATAACTACCACAACTTTCCATCCAATTTAAGTGCTCACATTAATATAAAAATGAAAGTCGAGGAGTTTACCTTGCGTATACGTGCATAATCATATAGACGTGCATAGGCACTAGCACCAGCAACAATTAACTTAGGTCGGAAAAGAGTAGCACTTCTCTCCAACTGTCATTTGTAGTTAAAATGTGTCAGTAGCATGACTTCAAAGTTCAATAATGGCTCAATTTCCACCAAATGGAATTATCTGACTAATCCAGTAAGTTCAAAACTGCACTTTCATGTACTGGGTAGACTAATACTACACTCTGGTCAAACATTCAAAAACATTTGATAAGTGAAGACTTGGATAAAACTCTGATCTGGAAGAAGATTTAGACAGAGAAAGTGGCAGAAAATGCTAGAATCTTGTTAGTATTCTCCAGATCACCGTTATTGTTTGCTTGAAATGGAGTCCTCACATTGTAATTTTGATTGGCAATACATTTTAGGATTCTGCTTGAGACCATATAACAAAGCTAAAATAATTGTGAGAATAAATTGCAAAATACCTGATCATAGTCAATATAGCCAGTGCTCTCATCCAATCTGTACGGCATTGTCTCAAAAAATATAGACACTGCAGAGATCTTTTTGGTATCAGTCTGCACAATCATGCAATAGACGTCTTTTTAATTGTTAATTTAGCAGGGCCATAAGAATAATGTTACGTGTTACTGTTACTTGTCGATAAAATAGCAACTGCTAAAAAGGAACTCTTTTCTTTTTTTTTTTTTTTTTTTTTTTTTTATGTTTTTTACTTTAACTTTTCCAATTAACTTGAGTGTGAGCAGGAGACAAGTAGTGATGTTTGATTCCAAGTAGAACTTAGAAATTAAAAATAATAAAAGATGCAGAGGCTTATATCAAAAGAGTTCATAAAGTTACAGGCACCTGGTAACCATGAGAGAGATGTCCNTTTTTTTTTTTTTTTTTTGGATAAAAGAAACATCAGAAGAAGTCTAGTTGGTTAAACAATCTAATGCTGGAATACTGTAGGAGCAGAAGAAAGGGTAACAACTAAAAGTTCCAAGTAAAATCCATAAGAGCGGAACATGTTTATCATCAAGCCAACCTGTTTCAGTGCAACTGCTAAACCAGCAATTGTGTGGTTGTGCGGTCCACCTTGTAGACCAGGAAAGACAGCCTGGTTGATTTTTTCTTCATAGTCATATAACACCTTCAGGGGGATGTAAGAGATGTTGACGTTATTACAAGTTCATATAATAGCCTTAAATTTGCATTTCAGGAAAATTTGAAAAATGCATACATCCTAAAGTGAGAATCATGAATACTGACAGAAAAACTAATGTCAAGGATAATATTTGCACTTATGGAAACAACACAGAGGTACCTCCCGGCCTTGCTTATTTATCTCCTTCACTCCTTTCCTGAAAAAAATCATGGCTCCACGTGGGCCACGAAGTGACTTGTGAGTTGTGGTGGTTACAACATCAGCATATTCAAAGGGTGAAGGGATAACACCAGCCGCAACCAATCCACTGATATGGGCCATATCTGCCAACATTATAGCTTTTTGTTTATCACAGACCTGTGGAAAGGCTTAGCAGATGTGAGCCTTCAACCATCCAAGGTGTGCCTGAGATAACTACCACAACTTTCCATCCAATTTAAGTGCTCACATTAATATAAAAATGAAAGTCGAGGAGTTTACCTTGCGTATACGTGCATAATCATATAGACGTGCATAGGCACTAGCACCAGCAACAATTAACTTAGGTCGGAAAAGAGTAGCACTTCTCTCCAACTGTCATTTGTAGTTAAAATGTGTCAGTAGCATGACTTCAAAGTTCAATAATGGCTCAATTTCCACCAAATGGAATTATCTGACTAATCCAGTAAGTTCAAAACTGCACTTTCATGTACTGGGTAGACTAATACTACACTCTGGTCAAACATTCAAAAACATTTGATAAGTGAAGACTTGGATAAAACTCTGATCTGGAAGAAGATTTAGACAGAGAAAGTGGCAGAAAATGCTAGAATCTTGTTAGTATTCTCCAGATCACCGTTATTGTTTGCTTGAAATGGAGTCCTCACATTGTAATTTTGATTGGCAATACATTTTAGGATTCTGCTTGAGACCATATAACAAAGCTAAAATAATTGTGAGAATAAATTGCAAAATACCTGATCATAGTCAATATAGCCAGTGCTCTCATCCAATCTGTACGGCATTGTCTCAAAAAATATAGACACTGCAGAGATCTTTTTGGTATCAGTCTGCACAATCATGCAATAGACGTCTTTTTAATTGTTAATTTAGCAGGGCCATAAGAATAATGTTACGTGTTACTGTTACTTGTCGATAAAATAGCAACTGCTAAAAAGAACTTTTTTTTTTTTTTTTTTTTCCTTTTTTTTTTTTAACTGAACGGCTAAAAAGGAAATGGTTGTGTAACAAAAACAGATTGATGAGAAATATATATTAGAGAACTTAGAAATTAAAAATAATAAAAGATGCAGAGGCTTATATCAAAAGAGTTCATAAAGTTACAGGCACCTGGTAACCATGAGAGAGATGTCCACCGTGAGGAAGATCAAGTGCCATAATTCTATCGTGAGGTTTTAACAATGCAGTATAAACTTGAAAATTGGATGGAGAGCCAGATAAAGATTGGACATTCACTGCAATAAAATGAGGATACTCCATTAGAAAAAATTGTGAAATACCGGGAGAGTTTCCCAGTTAAACATTTTTTACCAATGCAAACGTGAACCTTTCTCCATTAACCAATGGCTGTGTTGCACTGGTTAAAATATATACGCTACTGTGATTCTAGAAACAACTTATTCCCACACAAATATTTTAAATACCTCCCCATTTTTCTGGATCCAAATGAAAGGCTTCCAGAGCACGTTTCTGGCACAAGGATTCAGCCATGTCAATGTACCTACAATGTAGAAATAATAATGATAATTAAATTTCCAAAAGAAAAATGACGATGATGATTACAATAAAATGAAATCTTCAGAGTTGTACCGGGAAACGGTGTTGAGGAATTATTTAAAACAGTTATTGACTAGTTTAGGCTATGGCCATGAAATAACGAGAAATTAATTTTAAAAGAAAACACAAAACGAATGATGGCTTTCACGTACTCGTTTCCTCCATAGTATCTAGCCCCAGGATAACCTTCACTATATTTGTTGGTCATAACAGATCCAACTGCTTGCATCACAGAGACGGAAGTGAAGTTCTCAGATGGTATGAGTTCCAAGCCCTTCAAATAAAAGATAGATTATGGTTTCCATTTAAAGATTGAACTTGGAAGAGAAATTAAGCACTTCACCCTACAATATATGCAAAATATTTAAATAAGTAGTCAACTGGAAAAGCCAGAGAAAGACAAATTCTTCAAAGTCTTAGTACCACGGGCCTTCATTTCATTCCAATCAAGCCGATTATAATTAAACGATGTTGTTTGAACAAATAAGCATCAAAATCTTCAACCAATAAAAAATAATAATAGTAATAATTAGTACTGTCAACAAAATGCACACAACACACTTTACAGAGAAACTGTTCTACCTTCCATTGCCTGGCCTTTTCGAGTTCAATTATGTCCGCGATTTCTGGATCAATTACCTCGAGCGGATCATTCAATTGTTTAGGCCACTGTAAAATATGCTACCATAAGCTAATTTGAGACATGAAACGCGAATATATACAAACTAAGAAGAAGAAGAGACGGATTGATTTACCGGAACGCGTGGTCTCTCCTTATCATAGACAGCTTCGTTGGGCAAAGAAGACTAAGAGAACAATGAAAACAATAAAACAGTTAAGGAGAAAGAGAGAAGATAAGATTGGAAAATGCAAGAATACAATAGAGAAAGTAGAATGAAGAGAAGGAGAAAGAGATTACCAGATAACAGAAAGAGCCGCCATGGAGGAGGTGACGAATGGGGCTGTGAATGGAAGAAGAAAGCCTACGTAGCGCCATTGCCAGTGCCATAATCTCTCTGGTTCGTTTTATCCACTCACAGTCACAGAGATTTTAGCATTTGAGTTGGTGGGCTTCTTTCTTCTTTTATTCCCCTCCAGTTATTTTCGTTTATCTCCTATCCATCCCTCACTGTCTTCCCAACACAACACCTCTACCATCTTTACAGAAGCTGATAAAAATCAACATTTATCACTATTTTTTTTTTTACTTCTATAAATAATTTGATATTTTTTCATCTGTGGAATCTTCACCTCTCAATTTAACCATCCTTTAAAAAAATTGTCATTACTTTAAAAGTTATGTTTTAAGAAATTTAATTAAAAAAAACATAATGTTATAATTATATATTTATATTTAAGTAGGTGAATTACTTTGCTTTATTTTTGAATATTTAATTTTATCAATTTAAATTTTACACTTGAATAAGTGATGAGTTACACATTTCTTGAAATTGAACTCGTAAATAAAATTAAGAAAAAAAATATACTTAGTGACGTTTAAGTTCTATTCTACTTCAATGGGTTCATGTAATGGATTTTCAAAATAATTAGAGATAAAAAGTGAGTTTTGTGAATTACAGTTTATAGGTTATGATATGGATTTGCGATGCAATTCTTGTATTTCAATAATATAGTTCTAAAAATAATTGTACATATTCTTCACAATATTTGTATACACACACATACATATTGTATATGTATTTTTCTTTTTCTTTTTTTTTTTTCATGTAAACGTCCCCGCGCGTTGAAAATTAACCGCATATATCCCATCCATACTTGAACAATTCCAAGCCACAGATATATATTTCATTTCAACATATATATAAAGAAGCCACAAAAAGTCTTTCTTCTTCTCAAATATCAAACCCAATTTTTTTAAATTAACATAGGCCACAAATTTTCCTGCATTTTCTGTTCATAGGTTTAGCTATTTAGATATCATAAATGTTCCTTAAAACATGATAATAACAAAATTGTCACTTCTAAAAAAAAAAGAAAAGCCACTTCATCCAAACGAGTATTGTTTAACTAACATATAATACATAATATTCATTAAAAAAAAAGTGTTATTGTACTAAAAACACAAAACTGTGGCATCAACATTAGTGATATTGAAATAGAAATAATTTTATTGTTTTTTTTACACAAAAAGAACAATATATAATGTAGAAGTTGAAATACTAATATTGTATAATTTGTATGAGTGCCATTAGCTTTCGTATGATGCATAGTTACCCCATTCATTTTAAACTTTTACTAGGAGAGGAAAAAAAAATTTAAAAGATAATATTTTCTTAGAAAGAAATGGTTGAGAAATAGCAAATTTTAAAGTTTCATTTGGAAAAATGACAAAAAGGTTTTAGAATTATAAAAATAACAAAACAAATTTATATAATAGAAAATATTGATTATTATATGACAAAACTACCCTAAAACAACAAAATTAAGTACAAACAATAATGTAAAGATACACTACTTCAAAAACAACTCGAATATCACAAATACCTAAACATTCTAGAACCCAAATACACAGTATCTAAACATTTCAGAAGCAAAAATTAAAAATTACCCAATATGGTCCTTAACGTTTCCAGCTGCCTATAGAATGCATGTGTGCGAGGGAAGATAATTACCAGGCGATGAAGGTCATTAGAAATTTATGGATGTCTATAACAATGGACTTCCTCCAAGGTGAGAAATAGCAAAGTTGAGCAAAGTTATTGTTGGCAAATAAATATTTGAAGAAATTGCAATTTTAGGACAATGTAACTATTGGAAATATGATTGTGTTTGATGCCAAACCAGTTGTAGAGTTTCATTGTCTTCATTCCACATGACCATTTTAGTCCTAGGATCTTGAAAGTAACTTTAAACACTATTAATCCTAGAACGTCATTGTTGAAAACAATGTTCAAAGTAGAAAACGTGTGTGTGAGCCAAAAATTAAAGTCGACGACCTGGCGAGGGTGGTCGTCAAAAGCTAGCCAAGACGATGGAATTCAAGAAATAGTTGTTGGACTAACAATTACAGACATGCGATCGAGAAGAACAAAAAGAGATTTTGGGGACGGCTAAGTGAAGAAGATGAAGATCAAGATGACACATAGAGTTTTTTGTTATCTCATTTTAATGATGATGATGATAATGATGATACTATATATATATATATACGCACATGTTTTAAACATTTAAAGTTTAATTCCCATTTATATGTTTCTTTTTAAATACAAGTCATTTTTACGTGTTTCTATATAAAAATTGAAAATATGAAAAGAGAAAAAAAGGGATCAAATTGATTTGATAACAATATATATAAATTAATGAAAAAAATATTTAGATACAATTAAATTTGTAACAAACATTTAAACAAATCGAAAGTTAGTTAGATAAATTCAAATATAACTTGGAGAGAAAAATTATGAAGTTTTTGTTTATTGTGATAGTTTGATAAGTAATTAGATAAAATCTAATTTGATAATAAAATATAAATTTAAATATAATTCGGGAAGAAAATCAGGAATGGAGCTCGTTTACAATTACACTGTATTCATAATTTTATTTTTATCTAAGCTTCAACAAGTACACTATACTTATAACTCTATCAACCACAAAAGCTACAAAAGAAGTCTAGCTGGTTGTAGAGGCACAACAAAAAGAGCAAGATTGCAAAAGTGAATACTTATTTGTTAGCCAAAAAGATAATATAATAATACAATAAAATGATAATGAATAAAAAGTGACTAAAAAAATACAAAAAAAAAAAATGATAAAGTCTAAATGAAATATACATTTTGTTAGATGATAATATGTACAAAATATTAAGTAAAATCCTAATTGGGATAAAAAAAAATTAATCCAAATTTAAAATAATAAAAAACGAATAAAATAATGTAAATCTAAAGATATACTATAAATAAAAATCAAAATGGTGATAAACAAATTAAAGATTGATTAATTCTGAATAAAAAGTGGTTAAATCAAATCAAAACAGATATGAAATCACCAATTAAAATTTTTAAATGAGAGAAAAATCTGACTTCTTTATCTCTTGAATCCGTTGAGTTGAAGTCTTATAATCGACGATTCTATTTACACTGTATTTTTATAGAGAATTGATATACGATCTCAAAACGGACGATTCTATTTACACTCTATTTCTATTGAGAATTTATATACGGTATGATATACTCGAAAAAACTGTTAATCGACCATTTGTTTTTTAGAAATTAAAAAATACATGTCATGTGCACCATACATTTTTAACAAAAATCTTATTATTTCCATTTTTTTTTTCTTAAAAAAGGATACCTCCCAATTTTGTTATTTCCTCCGATTTCCCAAAAAGAAGATCATCTGAAATATGGGCTTTGTGGCCCGGATTATTTTAGCCCACGAAATTAACGTCCGGTCCAGCAGTTTGAGTCCAAAGTGGGAAATCGAAAAATAAAAAATAAAACGCTAGAAGGAGGGTTTGAACCTCCGACCTTGTGGTTAACAGCCACATGCTCTAACCAACTGAGCTATTCCAGCTTGTTGAAAACCTAATAACAATTAATAATAAATAATATATATCTTTAATTCATATATCTACAACCTCTTCTAACTTTCATCAAAAGCCATTTATTTTTTTTAATTTGTAATTTTATTTAAGAATGAATAAAAAAACATGATGTATACTAAAAACTCAAAATTTTAAAATTGATGTTGATGAGATTGTTAAGAAAACTATAGAAGTATTAATAAAATGTGATGTTAGCTCTTAGATGTTTCTAAAAAATACTTGAATTAATTATCAATTATTTCATTTTAAAAATTATTTTAGGATGCTCTTTATATATATATATATATAAACATACATATTGAGGACTTGAATTGACTAGAGAAAAAAATATTTTTTAAAAAAATCATTTTTATTTAAACTCTCTTAATTAAAACTATCAAAAATACACTTTGAAATTGATTAAAAAACTAATTTGAATGGTTATCAAACACTTCAATTTTTTTTAAATGAATTATTTTCAAAATTAAACCCTTCAAATTTTAAACCAAACACAACTTAAACATCTTATCCATGGTCTCTAATTTAGTGGATGTTTGTCCAATTACTTGAATATTTATCTACAACTTTGAACAATTTCACCCCTTCATTTTCAAGATCAAATCAAACACAAATGCGGATAGTGAGTTAATTAAGCTCATTTTGACAAATTTGTTCAACATTCAAATTAAGTAAAATTTTTAAAAATCAATATTTACTCGTAAAGATAGGTTTATAATATTTACTCTACGTGTCCGTTTATTTTAAACATTTAATATCCTTATTTGTTTCACATAATTTCACTTTTTAAAATCTAGGATAAGATATTATTATCTAGGGAACTTTAAACTTCATCCACCATGAGTTTTTTAATATCCTCAATATTTGTGGGATATTTATACCTAGGACATGAATAGAGCCTGATTAATTAATAAATTAATACCGATTAAATATTACTATTAATTTTAATTAATTATTAAATAGCAATATAGTATTTAGACTTAATAAATTTCAAATAATCCATTTATCTTTAACATTAATGTCATCATAACTATTTAATATAAAATTTATTATGAATTATTAATATTCTAATTAATTTATTTTTATTAATTAAATAAAATAATTTAAATACTATTTAATTTAAAAAATCATTTATTAATATTTTAAGCGATTAAATAATTAATCAATATAAAAATATATTAATTAATTAAATTATAAGTATGACTACATTACGTGTTCTCTTATATTTGATTAAATAATTATTTAGTTTTAGTTTTTATGTACAAGATTGGTAAATCAAAACATTCATTTGAGTTCTAAATATTAATTATTCTGCATATCAAAACACAAACGATATTAATTGTTCTAGACATTTATAATCCAAACATTTAAATTCTAAACGTTTAATACTCATACTCATTAAACAATATTTACAATCCAAAAACGATTCTAATATCCACTTTTATTAAATTGGATATCATAGTTAAATAAATGTTGCATGCAAAACGTGCAATATTCCTATTTTATTCAATTATCGCAAAATCAACTCAATAATAATTTTAACAAGTATATGGTGCGAAAATATTTTTATTAAGAAAAAAAAGAGTTAAATTAAAACAGACTTCAAAATTAAATTAAATGGGATTAAAGCACAAAATCCATGATTTTTAAACGCAACCAAAACTTACCATTTTTAAAGGAAAAGAAGAAGTCATGAAACTTTATAATAATGTCAATTTCTCTCGAATCATCGTATTGATTTTGTAGTAAATACATGATTAATAATTCATTGAATGACCATGACAATAGGTTTTTTCAAACGATTCTTCAAAGAAAAAAAAGAAAACCCTAGGAAATGGTAAAACTTGAAACATCTTTCTTCATATTCAAAACAATGATCGTGTAACATTCTTTTTTAAATGCAACATGTATTACTATTTTTTTTTTTTTAAAAAATGAAATGCCTTTATTATGCCTCATAGGCAAAATTTGAATTTTTAAGGCTATATTTGAAATATATTTTTAAGTATTTAATTTAAAAAATAAGTTATTTTAGAAGAAATTGAAACGTTTGACAAATATTTTTTTAAATGTATTTTAATAAATATTTAAATAAAATTGAATTTTTTAAAAAACACTTTTTCTTAAATCAATCCAAAATGACTAGTAAATCTTTTAGAGTGAGATGGTTTAACCATAATAGAAAAGTGGTCATCTATGTTTCACACAAATTTAAATATTTGTCACTTTTAGCCACACAATCAATCATTAGATTCATTACACTTGGTGCATATTCAAAAGAGATAGAGTTGAATGAGGAAGATGATTTCCAAATTTCCTCTATTGAGAACTCACTCGAAATTATACAACAAAATTGTATTTTATTAATGATGCTTCACAGTTTTTATAGAAACTGCATGCCATGATAAAGAAGAGAAAAATAAGAACCCACAAGAAGCTACAATTCAGCAAAGTGAAGTTTTTATGAGAAAATTCACAAACGCCTACAGCTATGAAGTTTTTGAAAAACCTCTAACTTCAAATGCTTTGTCATTAATATCTGCTACTTGATCTTGGCTTCCACAATGGACAAATTCAGCTACACAATTCTTTATAAGATTCCTTAAAAAATGAAATCTCACATTAATATGGTTGCTTCAACTATTTAAAATTGGATTTTTTGGTAATTTGATGGTTGAGCTATTATCACAAAATATAGTAATGCAACTTTCATTTGAATGTTCCAACTCCTTCAAAATTCTCTTCGCCCAAATCCCTTGGCAAACACAATTTGCAGCAGCTACAAATTCAGTTTCTGTGGTCGATAATGTCACAATAGGATGTGTTTTTAACATCATGAAACGACACCACAAATCATTAAGAATACATACCCAGATGTACTTTTTCAATCATCCATATCTCTGACATAGTCACTATCAGTATTTGCAACCAATCCACATTTTTTCCTTTTTTATAATAAATTCTATAGTGCACAGTCCCTTTTAAGTATCTAAGTATTCTTTTAGCTGCTTATAAATGATCCTCCATTGGTTTTGTCATGTACCTACTTAGAAGACAAATAGCAAACATCATATTTGGTTTTGTGGCAAAGATACATTAAGCTTTCCACTAATTGCTTGTAGAATGTATCATCAACAACGATCTCATTTCCATCTCTACTCAATTTGGACCCAACAACAACTGATTTTTTTTCACAAGATCACTTTTAAGCATACCAAACCCTTTTGAAAACCTCCATTGCTACTTCCTTTGGCATATAAAAATGCCATTAGACTTTTCTAATACTTCAATTCTAAGAAAAAAATCTCATTTTTTTCCAAATCAGTCATATCAAATTCATGCAATATAGGATTTTAAAATTCAGTCATCATTGATTCATCATCATCAGTAAAAGTTAACTCGTCAACTAGACACTTACAATGATAATTGTTGGGCTTGATATGCGAAAAACAGGCAGAAAGCAAAACTAATTTGCAAGTCTTTTGGGCCTAGAGTGAACGATGGCCCTTAAACGACTATCAGATACCACCTCGATGCTTCACACAAACACAAAATCGCGTGCTGGAAGTACAATCCGTGTGATGAACGATCTCGACCTTACACTTTAATGGCTGAGATTAGAACTACAAACTTCTGCTGGAAAAACCATTCGACTGACTAATCTTTTCTTTTCCTTTTGTAGAGAAAGAATCGAGAGAGAAAATAAAAGAGAGGAACACTGGAAGATTGCCGGAATTCGTAGGGGCGAGGAGTCTTCGATCGTCTAGGCGATGGAAGGTAAAGTAGGGGTCGACTAGACGATAAGGCACGAATCGTCTAGACGATGAAGATTTTACTGAAGGTCGTCTAGACGATGGTCGTCTACACGATGAGGCTTGCAGAAGTAAACGATCGTTGGGTAAAAGCTAAATGATCGTTGGTTAAAATCTAGACGATCGTTTGCTAAAGCTACACGATCGTTTGGGTCAGGGGGTATACGAAAGAGGAAGACGATAAGAAGAACAAGAAGAAGACGATCGTTTACATGGTTCGACCAAGGGAGGCCTACGTCCACGGAGAAGCTGACGGAGTTTTTTTTATTCAAGATTGCTTCAAGATAAGTGTAGTCACTCAATTACAATTACTCTCTACTTTACAAATTAGTTATGCAAAGTATTTAAAGGTAGATAGATTTGTAACAAATTCTGTAACCGAATGAAGCTGATTTCACTTCTGTATAACAATCTCCTCCTTGAAATGAACTTCATGCTACCTTCAACTTCTCTGATCTGACTGTCTCTTTGTTTTAACCTTTGTCTCTCAGCTCAAACCCTATTATATCAAGGCACTTCTGGAGCTTGAGCTGAGTGACTGTTTTTGTCAACATGTCGGAGGCATTTTTTGAGGTATGAACTTTCAGAACTTCAATCTGTTTAGCTTTTATCTGCTGTCATATGAAATGATATTTTACATCTATATGTTTTGTTCTGTTATGGTACTGTGGCTGCTTTGACAAATGGATTGTACTCTGATTATCACAAAAGATCTTCACTGTGTCTTGTTTAATTCCGAAATCACTTAGGAGACCCTTTAGCCATAGGCCTTCCTTCACTACTTCTGATAATGCTATGAACTCTGACTCAGTAGTAGAAAGAGCTACTACTGATTGTAAGGTAGCCTTTCAGCTTAGGACACACCTTCCAAATAGGAAGATATACCTCGATAATGACCTCCCTTGTCCAGATCTCCTGCATAATCTGAGTCTACATAACCAACCAGCTCTGGTTCACTGTCTGATAGTTGTTGGAACTTCAGTTTAGCATTAGTAGTACCCTTCAAGTACCTCATAATCCACTTTGTAGCCTCCCAGTGCCTTTTACCCGAATTAACCATGCATCTACTCACCAGGCTAGTAGCATAGGCTACGTCATGTCTTGTAGACACCATTAAATACATCAAACTTCCCACAGCTTGGGAATAAGGAACTGTTGACATGATTTGTTGATGCTTAATGTCTGAATCTTTAGGTGAATTCTCTGCTGAAAGTTTGAAATGGTTGGCTATTGGAGTAGTCACTGCTTTTGCCTCAATGCTTAGAATACTTGTTTTTCTGTTTCTAATAATGTTGATGCCAAGTATTCTTGTTGCATTTCCCATGTCTTTCATTTCAAACTCCGACTTCAGTAGATCTTTTACTTTATTCAGCTCTTTCATTGTTGCTTATGCTAGAAGCATATCATCCACATATAATAGCAAGTAGATAGGATGAGTATAGGACTCTGTATTTACATAAACATAGCTGTCATAGGAGCTTCTATAGAAACCATTATTTTGAACAAAGTTACTAAACCTTCTGTTCTAGCATCTTGGGGACTGTTTGAGGCCATAGATTGATTTTTTCAGTAGACACATAATCTTCCTTCCCTTTGACCTCATACCCCTTCTGTTGGCTCATGTAGCTTACTTCCTCTAGGAAGCCATGTAGAAAAGCTATTTTGACATCTAGTTGCTCCAACTCTAGGTTACTTTGAGCCACAATCGACAATAATAATCTGATAGAAGTCTGTTTTACCACTGGTGAAAAAATTTCATTAAAATCAACACCTGGCCTTTGTGTAAAGCCCTTAGCAACCAGCCTAGCTTTAAATCTAGGTCCTTGATCATTAGAAAACCCTTCCTTCAGCTTGTACACCATTTAGATGCAATTGGTTTGCATCTTTTTGGCAAGGATGTTAACTCCCATGTGTTATTTCTCACCAGTGAATCAATCTCTTCTTTCATAGCTTCTATCCACATCTTAGCTTTAGAACAACTCACTGCTTCCTCAAAGGTTGAGGGTTCTGCATCATTAGACAAATCAATAGTATTCAAAGCTAAGTATTCTTCATACCTTGATAGTGGGACAATGTTTCTTCTCTGCCTATCTCTAGCTAGGCAGTAACTTCTCAATTCTGGTTCTTCTTGCTCAGTATCAATAATAACATCTTCTACTTCTTCTTCTTGATGAGGTAGTTGATCAAAGTGTGATTCAGAGCTTGAAGGATTAGAAGTAGGAACTAGAACTTTCTTCACCTCAATTGTATCACTTTTCTCTTGAGGTACTGAAACCTTTGGGTTAGTTTTCTGCATATACATCTCTTCTTCCCTGAAAATCACATCTCTACTTGTAACACCTCGAATTTTCACTTTTTATATAATTTCAGTAATTTTGTTATTAGAGGGCATTTTTGAAATTTTGGATTTGAAGTATAAGTGTGGGAATTTAAGTGTTGAAGTGAAAATTATTCAATTTTGAAATTCAATTTGAAAATTAATGTCAGGAATTAATTTTCTTTTGAAAGGGAAAAGAAATAAATAGTATAAAGTGGATTAAGGAAATGCTTTAAGTGTAATTATACTTTTCCTTTTTTAGTTATTATTATTATTATTATTTAAAATAAAAAGAAAGAACCCATCCCCATCTTCCTCACGCGAGCCGCTCCCTCTTTACTCAGATTCGGACCCCGCCGCCGCTAGCACTCGCACCGCGCCTCCAGCCGATCGTGCGACCAGTCGCCGCGCCTAGCCTAGACGTCCGCCACTGGTGGTCGATCCGTCGCCCTCCATGCCAACCAAAGCTTGTGCCGCCATCGATTCCCTCCAGTTCAACGGTGTCGGCCCTCGTGCGTGAACCAGGCCCACCGCGCATCGCCCTGCTCATTCCATTGTCGTTACTGGTTCGCTCCTCCAACCTTCTGCCCGTGCCAATCATCAATCGAGCCAATGACCTCCTTCATCTAAAGCACTGCCCAGCCCTTGCTGCCATCAATTGCTGTTGGTTCTATGGTTGGGTAAGTTGTTTGGCATATTGGTTAATATTAGGGTTACCCACTTGATTTTGGTTTGGATTTTTAATTTACCCATTATGGTTGTATGCTAGATTTGGAGTTTTGGAGGAGAATTTGTGCACTGTCCAACGGTTGTTGAAGTTTCTTTTTCGTGAGGTTTTGGTAAGTTTCAAGACTTGGTAACCCCATTTCTGATTGGTTTGGTGTTGAGCCTTTGTGTGTTAGTGAGGTTGTTGTTGGATTCAAAGAACATATTTGGGCTAAGATTATTTGAAGTTATTTGAGATTGTTGGAATTTAAGACCTTAACCATCATTATTGAATTTGTTTAGATTGGAACTTTTGCTTGGGAGTTTTGGAATTACTTTTGAACCAAGCTACATTTTCGGTTGATTCAAGTCTTCCAAAGGTTGTAAGAAGATTAATTGTGTGAACTAAAATTTGTGACCAAATTTTGAGGTAAGTAATCTTACTATTGGAACCGTCTGTGTTGATAAATTTATGATTTATGTTGAGGGTTGTAAGACTAGTTATAAGGAAAATTTTGATTGTTTTGAGATTGAATGAAATGTTTACGAAAGATATATGAGCATGTGATAATATGAGTGAAGCATGTTAATATATGAGCATGGTTTAGAACTTAACTAGGTGTACGAAAGAGGTACACCTTCAGTGGGTTATGTGTATATGAAAGAGGTGTATGCGTAACCCTATGTACAAAAGAGGTACACATTAAGTGGGTTATTTGTATACGAAAGAGGTGTATACGTAACCATGTGTACAAAAGAGGTACACATTAAGTGGGTTACGCGTATACGAAAGAGGTGTATACGTAACCATGTGTACGAAAGAGGTACACATTAAGTGGGTTATGTGTATACGAAAGAGGTGTATTCATATTCATGCGTACGTAAGAGATTGTGTTTCATTTGGGATTCACTAGAGGTTGTGAGTCCTATGGGGCTTACTAGAGGTAGTGGGCATATTTAGCTACAGTAGGATAGAGATCAGCTTTTCATGTATGTATGAGTCCCAGGAGGACTAGGATAGTTTATATGTTCCACCAGGGTTGGCATCTAGAGGACATAGATGCCTAACTTGACCCCAGTAGTGGGGTTACTTACTGAGTATTTTTATACTCACCATTTCTCATGTTTATGTTTTAGGTAAGAGTAGGGACGCATTGGTGAGTGACAAGCGGAATCCGTGATCGAGCCACTGGGACCAGTTTTATGCTTCCGCTCATGAGATTTAAACTTCTTTTCATGTTTTTCTTACTTTCAGTGTTTGATGTTTAAAACTTACTATTTAGAATCGCTTCCAAGAAATTATTTATTATCATATACCCTAACGTTGTTTTTTTTAATATTTGAAATTAAATGCATAAGTCTTTTAAATTTATCTTATTTAATTAGCATTTATTTCACCACAACAGAGTGTCGTTTTAAGTTCCACGCATGCATGTGTTTAGTAACGGCCTAACTTAAATTATAGGGAGTCGGGTCGTTATAGTTGGTATCAGAGCCCATGTTTTGAGTTATGTAGACTGACTTACTACGTAAGTCTAGATAGTCCCTGTGACCTAGTAACGAATCCCTCGTCATCGCCAGGTATGTCCTACTAATGAAAGTTTCAATGCATATGTGAGAATAATGATGTGGTGTTTTAAATGCTTGATTTCTGAGAAAGACCTAAAGATAGTTAATGTACGAGTTTATGACAGGACATGGCACCTAAACCTGGAACAAGAAAGACAGTTAGAGAAGAGGTGCAGGAAGAGGAAGCTGAGAGTAGCCAGGCTGTCCCGACAGCTCCAAATCCACCTATGGTCCAAGTCGATGAAAAGGCAATGGAAGCCAAAATTAGTGAAGCTGTTGCATCCTCCCTAATGGGGAAACTACAAGAGTTAATCCGTAGCGCGATGGCGGGACAGACTGCCTAGACCCAGGCTCAGGAGGAACCAGTGCCACCCGAGCAATTACAGCAGACTCGACCGCAGAATAGAGACATGCAGGGCCTGTCTCTTGAGGCTAAACATCTGAGGGATTTCAGGAAGTATTACCCTCTCTCCTTTGATGGAGCGTTAGGGAACCCCACCAAAGCAGAGATGTGGTTGTCATCTATTGAGATGATATTCCATTTTATGAGGTGTCTGGAAGAGCATAAGCTTCAATGCGCAGTTTTCATGTTGACTGGTAACGCGAAAATCTGGTGGCGTTCAGTAGAGAAGATGATTGATACCGGTGGGAAGCTTGCAACCTGGGAGCAATTCAAAGAGTGCTTTTATGAGAAGTATTTTTCGGCTAACACCTGGTACAACAAGCAGGCAGAATTCTTGAATTTTAAACAAGGAGTTATGTCAGTGGAGGAGTATGAACAAGACTTTGATAAGCTGTCCCACTTCGCTCCGAAACTAGTAGCCACCGAGACAATAAGGACTAATAGTTTCATCCAGGGTCTGAAGAGCAGACTGCGAGGCATGGTACATGCCTTGGAACTCAAGACGTATGCTGCGGCACTGTGGGCAGCCGTGAGAATTGATGCTGACTCTCAGTTGGGAGAAGATTACAGAAGGTCACTCAGGATTGGGACCTCCGCAGGTCAGAAAAGGAAAGCATACCAGAAGACTTCTGAATCTCAGCAAAAGAAACCTGTAACTATTAAAGAGGAAAAGCCGATCTGTAACTCATGCAGAAAGCATCACTGGGGTCGTTGCTTGGCTAGAGTAGGGGTATGTTATCGTTATGGACAGAAAGGGCATATGGCATATGAGTGCCCTAATAGGAGCACTACAAATGATAGGAACCAGCCTTCAGGTCAAGATCAGGTGGGTTCAAGTGGACTGCAGCAATGGAACAAGAACAGTGCCACAACCTAACATGAGGTGGGGAGGTTGGACACTATTGTGATAGATAAATTTACATTCTAGACCTTGACACTCTAGGTTTATTTGAGACTATGTTTGCCTGCCTACATTTCTATGCTTAGTTAGTATAAGAGACCATGTATGTTTCGTTCTCTATGCAAGAGGTTTTTTTTTAATTTTTCCAAAAATGAACTTTCGAGGACGAAAGTTCTTTAAAGGGGGAAGAATGTAACACCCCGAATTTTCACTTTTTATATAATTTCAGTAATTTTGTTATTGGAGGGCATTTTTGGAAATTTGGATTTGAAGTATAAGTGTGGGAATTTAAGTGTTGACGTGAAAATTATTCAATTTAAAAATTAATGACAGGAATTAATTTTGTTTTGAAAAGGAAAAGAAATAAATAGTATAAATGGATTAAGGAAATAATTTAAGTGTAATTATACTTTTCCTTTTTTAGTTATTATTATTATTATTATTATTATTTTAAAATAAAAAGGAAGAACCCATCTCCATCTTCCTCACGTGAGCCGCTCCTTCACTACCCAAAAATTTCTTCCGCTGTTGCCTCCCTCTCTACACAGATCCGGACCCCGTCGCCGCTAGCACTCGCGCCGCGCCTTCAGTCGATCGTGCGACCAACCACAGTGCCTAGCCCAGACGTCCGCCGCTGGTGCTCAATTCGTCGCCTCGACGCCAACTGAAGCTTGTGTCGCCATCGATTCCCTCCAGCTTAACTGCGTCGACCCTCGTGCGCGAACCAGGCCTACCGCGCGTCGCCCTGCTCGTTCCGCTGCCATTGCCAGTTCGCTTCTCCTACCATCTGCCCGTGCCGATCATCGATCTCGCCAACGACCTCCTTCATCTAAAGCACTGCCCAGCCCTTGCTGCCATCGATTGCTTCTGGTTCTGTGGTTGGGTAAGTTGTTTGGAATATCGGTTAATTTTAGGGTTACCCACTTGATTTTGGTTTGGATTTTTAATTTACCCATTATGGTTGGATGCTAGATTTGGAGTTTTGGAGGAGAATTTGTGCGCTGTCCAACGGCTGTTGAAGTTTCTTCTTCGTGAGGTTTTGGTAAGTTTCAAGGCTTGGTACCATTACTGATTAGTTTGGTGTTGACCTTTGTGTGTTAATGAATTTGTTGTTGGATTCAAAGAACATATTTGGGCTAAGATTATTTGAAGTTATTTGAGATTGTTGGAATTTAAGACCTTAACTATTATTATTGAATTTGTTTAGATTGGAACTCTTACTTGGGAGTTTTGGAACTACTTTTGAACCAAGCCACATTTTCGGTTGATTCAAGTCTTCCAAAGGTTGTAAGAAGATTAATTGTGTGGACTAAAATTTGTGACCAAATTTTGAGGTAAGTAATCTTACTACTGGAACCGTCTTTGTGTTGAAATTTATGATTTATGTTGAGGGTTGTAAGACTAGTTACAAGGAAAATTTTGATTGTTTGGAGATTGAATGAAATGTTTAGAAAAGACATATGAGCATATGATAATATGTTTGAAGCATGTTAATGTATGAGCCTGATTTAGAACTTTATGAGATATATGAATAGGACGATTGAGCATGGCCCTAACTTATGAGTTAAGTGGCATTACCACTGAAATGTCTTTAAGTTAGGCAAAAGTTGGAACTTTTGTTGATGTAACGTGCATGAAAGTGATGTACTAGAGTGGGTCCATTAATAGTAGATTAAATACGTATGTTGAGGTTAATTAATAGGACCTTGATCATGAGATTTTAGAGGATTCATAATCATGTGAACGTTATATGTAATATGAAGTTAGATGTAATATCTTTTCATTTCCAGACTATGTGATTGCATGAAATTGATGCGTGTCCAAGGGCGCTAGTACATGAAAGAGATGTATTAGGGCTGGTGTATATGAAAGTGATACATACCTAGAGGGTACTAGGGTGTACGTAAGAGGTGCATGCTCAGTGGGTTACGTGTATACGAAAGAGGTATATACATAACCATGTGTACGAAAGAGGTACGCATCCTTACATTTATAGAGAGGATCTGGGGTGTACAAAAGAGGTACATACTCAGTGGGTTATGTGTATACGAAAGAGGTATATACTTAACCAGGTGTACGAAAGAGGTACACCTTCAGTGGGTTATGTGTATACGAAAGAGGTGTGTACGTAACCCTGTGTACGAAAAAGGTACACATTAAGTGGGTTATGTGTATACGAAAAAGGTGTATACGTAACCATGTGTACGAAAGAGGTACATATTAAGTGGGTTACGTGTATATGAAAGAGGTGTATACGTAACCATGTGTACGAAAGAGGTACACATTAAGTGGGTTATGTGTATACAAAAGAGGTGTATGCATAATCATGCGTACGTAAGAGATTGTGTTTCCTTCGAGATACACTTCACAGCTCTGGCAGCTAGTTTCCCTTTACTCTGATGAACAAAGCCAGTGCAGCCAAATACCCTCAGGTTATTTAGGTTAGGTGGCTGTTTGGTCCATTTTTCTTCAAGGGTTAGAAGGTTAAGAGATGCATGAGGGCATCTATTCAGTGTATAGACTGTATATGAGGTTGCCTCTGCCCAAAACTTCTCAGGTGGTATAGCATCAGATAGTAAGCTTCTGACCCTCTCATTTATTGTTTTGTTCAACCTTTATGTTACCCCTTTTGCTGGGTGTATACCTAACTGTCTTGTGTCTTGATATACCCTGCTGTCTGCAATAAACATTGAACTCTTTTGCACAATATTCAAGCCCATTATCTATTCTAAGACACTTAATCTGACAGTTAGATATTTTCTCAACTGTAACTTTCCATTCTTTAAACTTTTCAAACACTAAATCCTTAGATTTAAGGAAATAGATCCAGCTCTTTCTTGAGTAATCATCAACAAAAGTAAGGAAATACCTGGCACCACTCAATGATTGAAAAGATGAAGGACCCCATAGGTCTGAATGCACATAGTCAAGGATGGTCTTGGTTGTGTGTTGTGCCTTCCCTATTACACAATGTTCACAAAAGAATAGGCTCTAATGTACTCCCTTAGGTAGAATACCTTGGTTGGCTAGAGCTTATAGACCTTTGGCACTAATGTGTAAGAGTCTTTTGTGCCATAGGTCTCCTTCATTAGGCTGATTATGAGTCACAATCAAGGCTGAGTGTACTTGATGAACACCTTGCACTACATACACTCTATTTATCTTCACCCCTCCAAGGACAGGCTTACTGTTCTTCATAACTTCACAGTATCCTTCCTTGCCTCGGTATTCACAACCAATAGAATCAAGCATGCCTACTGAAATTAGATTTCTCTTCAGCTTAGGCACATGTCTGACATTTCTTAAGAACTTGAATGTTCCATCTTCTAGCTTCAATGAGAATGAACCAATCCCAACCACTTTACATGAGTTATTGTTTCCCATGTAGACTGAACCTCCATCCAATTCTCTGTAGGTACTAAACCAGCCCTTGTGGGGTATCATATAGAATGAACACCTTGAATCTAGAACCCAATCTAGGTTCTTATTTGCTTCTTCTTCTGCCTTGCAATTAAATGTAGCCAAAGCATCAGAATAAAAGTAAGAATCCTCACAAACTGAGGCTTCACCTGACTGATTTGGTTAGACTTTGGGTTTTGGTTGAGATTACTTATTCTTCTGCTCATTTTTCCACTTTAGTGTTCTCAATCTTTGATTAAATGTCCAAGTTTTTTTACAATATTTGCATTTGACCTTGGACTTCTCTTTTCCTCCTTCATCATTTGAGCTCTATTTGCCTTTCTCCTTGTTATTCTATTTTGACTTCCCTTTAATAAACAAGCCTTCTGCACTAGGTTTGTTTTCTTTGCTTGTAGTGAGCTCCATTTCTCTTATTTTAAGAGCAGAAATAATGATATCAGTAGTAATGGAATCTCTCCCATATTTCAGGGTTGTCTTCACTTCTCTGTAGGTTTTTGGCAATAAGTTAAGAAGCACAAATGCTTCATTGTCTGCCCCAATTTCTTCTCCTTGAGATTTAAACTCAGTAGTAATTCTCTTGAAATCATCTAGGTTCTCTGTTAATGACTTTGATGCATTCATTTTAAATGTAAAGAAACTTTCCCTTAGGAAAAGTTTATTAAGCAGATTTCTTGTCTCATAAAGCTCATTTAACTTGTTCCACATCTTGTAAGCTGTCTCCTGATCAATTACTTGCCATAGGACATTATCAGACAAGTTCAAAACGAGTGTTCCATGAGCAGTAAGCTCTATATTTTCTTTTTCTTCTTCTGTTACTGTACTTGGAAGCTTTGCTGGATCATTTAGGGCCTTGTGTGCCCCCTGCTGTCCCAAGATAGCCTTCATTTTGGCCTTCCATAGACCAAAGTCACCTTTTTCATCAAATTTCTTGATGTCGTACCTTGCAACTGCCATTTCTGAATTGAAAATTCGACTGAAAAACTTCAAGATTATTGCTTCTTTAAATCTTGACTAATCTTAAAGCTTTCTTGGGCCTAGAGTGAACGATGGCCCTTAAACGACTATCGGATACCACCTCGATGCTTCACACAAACACAAAATTGCATGCTGGAAGTACAATCTGTATGATGAACGATCTCAGCCTTACATTTTAATGGCTGAGATTAGAACTACAAACTTCTGCTGGAAAAACTCTTCGACTGAATAATCTTTTCTTTTCCTTTTGCAGAGAAAGAATTGAGAGAAAAGAAAAAAGTGGAACACCGGAAGGCTGTCAGAATTCGCAGGAGCGATGAGTCTTCGATCGTACTCATCGTCTAGGTGATGGAAGGTAAAGCAGAGGTCGACTAGATGATAAGGCACGAGTCGTCTAGATGATGAAGGCTTTACTGAAGGTCGTCTAAACGATGGTCGTCTACACGATAAGGCTTGCAGAAGTAAACGATCGTTGGTTAAAAGCTAGACGATCGTTTGCTAAAGCTACACAATCGTTTGGGTCAGAGGGTATACGAAAGAGGAAGACGATAAGAAGAAGAAGAAGAAGAACACGATCGTTTACGTGGTTCGGCCAAGGGAGGCCTATGTCCACGGAGAAGCTGACAGAGTTTTTTTTATTCAAGATTACTTCAAGATAAGTGTAGTCACTGAATTACAATTGCTCTCTCTCACTTTACAAATTAATTATGCAAAGTATTTCAATGTAACTAGATTTGTAACAAATTCTGTAACCAAATGAAGTTGATTTCACTTCTGTATAACAATAATTTTTCCCTCCATGCTTCTCTTGGTGAATAATGTCCGCTCGTTATTGCACCTTTGAAATCCTTCATCAATGAAATGTGCTTCAATTCGACTAAACCAAAGACGTGGAGTTTGTTTTAATCCATATAAAGCTTTGTGTAATTTGTAAACTAAGTGCTCCCCTCCTTTTTTTCGATACACTTTTGGTTATTCTACATAAACTTCTTCATTCAGTTCACCATGGAAGAAGGTTGACTTGACATTAAGTTGAAAAATTTTCCAATCTTTTTGTGTAACTAGAGCAATAATCATTCTTAATGTATCCATCCTTGCTAATGGTGCAAAAACTTCGATGTAGTCCACTCCATGTTGTTGAAAATAGCCTTTAGCAACTAATTGAGCCTTGTACTTATCAATTTTTCCATGCTCATTTTATTTTATTTTGTAGACCCATTTGACAGCAAACGTTTTAGCTCCAATAGGCAGTTCAACAGGAATCCATGTTGTGTTCTTCTAAATGGATTTGATTTCATTGTCCATGGATAATCTCCAATTTTGATTTTGTATAGCATCCTCAAAATACAATGGATTAGTTGAGACAACTAATGCAAGCTTCATCCTCTGATAAACCTTCTCCACTAACATAATCACCCATCCATGTAGGAGAATGCCTTTCATGAGATTGCCTCAAATTTCTCTCACTTTGTTCATCATCACTTGAAACATTGTCCTCCTCTCTAATTTTTCTCCATCATTATCAAGTTCATTTTCATTCTCAACTTCTTCTTCTTCATTTGCATCATCATCATCATCATCTAAATCTAGGTGTTCTGCTGCTATCTATTTTATATCCCAATCCCACTATCTTTCTTCTTTGAAAAGTACGTCTCTACTTATAAAATTCTCTCTTTAACTGGATCATATATTCTGTAACCTTTTGACTCCTCACTAACTCCCAACAACACACAAGAAATATTTTTATCATCTAATTTGGTTCTTTTTGCATCTGGAACATGTGCATGTGCTATGTAACCAAAAATTCGAAAATGATCAATTGAGGGTTTTATCTCACTCCAAGCTTCCTCTAGCGTGATATCTTTAACTACCAAGGTAAGACACTTATTTAAAACACAGATAGTCCAATTTGATGCTTTTGCCCAAAAGGTTTTGGGTAAATTTTTCTCTGATAGCAATGAGTGAACCATGTTCATTACGGTTCTATTTTTCTTTCCACTACATCACTCTATTGTGGAGTGTATGTTATTGTTAACTGGCTTTTGATCTCACTTTGTTTGCAAAAATCATTTAGCTGAGCTGAATTAAATTCTCTTCCTCTATTAGTGTACAAATATTTAATAGGCAATCCAGCTTCCTTCTCAACCATAGACTTAAAATATTTGAAGGAATTAAACGATTTAGACTTCTTTACCAAAAAATATACCCATGCTTTTCTGCTATAATCATCTATGAATAATAAAATGTACCTTTTGTTGCTATTAGATGTAGGAGTGATTGGACCACAATAGTCTGCATGTATAAGTTCCAACCTTTGCGATGCTCTCCAAGGACTTCTCTTTGGAAAGGAGTCTCGATGTTGTTTTCTTTTGATACAACTAGTGCATGAAGCATTTGAGATTGAAAAGTTAGGAAGCCCATATACCATATTTTTGTACTGTAAGGTTCTTAAACCTTTGTAACTCCAACGCCCATATCGTCGATGCCAAAGATGAGATAAGGTTTCTGCTTTTATTTGAAGACACTGGTCCATTTGTGCATGTGAAGAATTTTGAGACTGGGTTAACACAGTAAACATCCTATTAGTACTCATTCTTGTTTGAATAATTAATCCCTTCTTTGGATGAAATATTTTACATTCCCCTTCCTTGATCAAAATAATTAATCCTTTTTCTTGAAATTGTCCCATGCTCAACAAATTATTACTCAATTTTAGAATATAATTGATAGCTTATTGAAATAAAAGTTATTGTAGCCTTTTACTTAGAATAATGAGGATATATAGGAAAATATGCATTAATTAGGATAGGAATTCATGCTGAATATTATACTTGCGTTGAAGTGCACTAAAGTTTTCCACTGACCGCATATCATGATTAAATTGTGCCAAAAATGGCTATTTTGCAGTTAATCGCAGGACTTCGTCGCATGTACGAAATTCCTACCCGAAAAATAAACAATTGGTCGCATGCCTCAGGATCTTTGAGCCGGTACCATCAATCTTCTGACAAGCATCCAGAATGTTGATTATGATTGATGTGTCAACATCTGCACCTACCGTGTCAAATGATAACGATTGATCAGAGTAGGAATTCCAACAATTCCAACGTGCGACTTTATAAATAGAGCATTGACGCATAAAAGATACACATAGATCCAAAGGGATCCATATATCCAGAGACATATACATACCTACACACGGAGAGAGACTTGAAGATTTCAAAGAGAGAACTTCCATCTTCCAAACTTCATCCCGATTCATCATCAGAGCTTCGTCAGAGCAAAAGTCTAAGAGGGCCTTCTCCATTCACACAACCACTATATTCCCAGTAGCCTTGACATCCACCTGCTGGAAGCAAGAAATTAAGCCTTTTTCTTGCAACTCATGGATGAAATATTTTGTATTCCCTTCCCTTGATCAAAATAATCAAACCTTTTTCTTGCAATTGTCCTATGCTCAACAAATTATTACTCAATTTTGGAATATAATATACTTTAGTAACTATTGGGAATATCCTAAAACTCACAATTCGTAAATATTACAACATATTTTATTTATCAATAAAAGCATTATTGAGTATTTCATTCAATAAATAGTTATTGATATTGCATTCTATTATAAAAATTTAATAAACAAATCCATGGCTACAGTATGAATACTTTAACTTTATGTGGAGATATAAAAGTGGATCAAGTTTTAGTATATAACCAAAATGGTCTTTAAGTATATGGATAAGATTGGGTGTCTCATCTTAGTAACACTATTGGATGTGGCCCACTTTGTACACTGATACAAATGATGTGATCCCAAAATCATTCATGTGGAGACATGCGAGTGGGGACATCTTATGCAAAATATGTTTGCATAAGACCGGATCTCGAAATACTTTTCTTTATAAGACAGTTTACTGTTAAAACTGACTATTTCAAAATTCGATGGCCTAGGGTAACTCGATCTCAATCTCTGCATAGGTAAGAGTAGTCTAACAACACTGCTCGATAAGCCTCCCATTTTGAGGATAAGACCGGATAGATAGCTGGGGACATAGTCCTGGCAGATGGAATTCACTTCTACCCAATTTAGGGTTAGCAGTTAGGTTGTTCTATTAAATATTGATTCCTGATCTTGAACAACGGGGCCCTGCCTGTTGGTTTCAGGAAGTAAGCAGCAGAAGCAAAACAGAATTATTAAGTACTCTAATTCATTAATTTTTGGCTTGAAACTAAGCATGCTCATAAACTAAAAAAGAGTTTCAACACAATCCTTTGAAGTACCTCTTGAATCACAATCTTCAGCTGCAATCTCCTTCTTCTTTGGTTGTGAACCACCACAACGTCTTTACTACTATTCTCTTGGAGCCTTAGATTGAGTTGTGTGACTCAAAACAAGCTTGAATCGAAGGGAATTAGAGAGGAGGTTACTGGTTTTACACAGTGTGAAGAACACTTCTTCAAACATAAATTCTCAACATTCATCAACGATTGCTCTGTCCATTCCACTTAAAATTCCAGCTTTATATTGCATGGTTTTCATGCAACTAACAACCTTGCATGAATCAAAGCTCATATTTGTGAATTTGAGCTGAAAATTTGGTGGTTTAGTAACTAAGGTGCTTGCACCTAAAGTGGAAAACCTCACTTTTTCCATTTCCAATATTTTTCTTTTATTTTGATTTCCAAAATCAAAAAAATATTTTAATTAAAAAATTGAAATTTTATTAATTTTAAAATATTAATTCAATAATTAATTTTCTAATAAAATTAATAAATTAATAAATTTTATTAATTTAATATCAAATATTAAATTATTCTTCAACAATTCCATTACCATGAATTTTTATTCATGAATTTAATATTTAAGTCATATTTAAATATTAATCGATTCTCCAATTCTGTTTAATTCTAATTTGAATGTTTCAAATCAACTTCTCACACCACTCTAAGGCTAATCCGTTTGTGAGCTGGTAAGGGGACCTAGTGGACCTACAGATCATGGGTTCAACGATCCGAGATTAATTGGCTAAACTCTTTACATCGAATTAACCCTCATTCGTTAATTACTGGGTCATTCCACTAAAGCCCGTAGTTGCACTCCCCTCACTGTAGATTTATTGTGTCCACTCGATATAACTACGATTAGTAAGTTAACCCTTCATAGGTTGTTCATAATAACGGTTGGTTTAAAAGGCTATTTTACCCTCAAGATTAACTCTTGTTCCTTAAGTTTCATTAATCCTCTAATGAACAATTGGTTTGTGATCCGATCATCAAACCATGGCCCGAGAGTCCCTCTCGAGCCAATGAAAGGGTGGGGCCCCTTGTTCGAGACCCGAAATCAGCACTTAAGGGAACAACCTCTCTACTATCCTTGAAAGCGAGTAGGAGTATATTCCATCTTACACCCTATGTCCTCAGTTATCTACCTGGTCTTACCTGTGAAATGGGAGGCTTATAGAGCTGGTGCTGTTGAGCCAACCCCTCACCTATGCAAATCTAAGGATAATCCCGAATAAATAGGATTTCATAGTTAGCTCAAGATTATGCTCAAGTTACCTAGGTCATTGTTTCGAAATAGTCAGTCTTAAATAGTAAACAAAATTATAAAATAAGAGTGACTCATTTCGTGGTCCGATCTTGTGCAAACTCATTGCACAAGACGCCCCCACTCATCGTGTCATCACATGTACGAATTAGGATCACTTCGTATATAGCACTTTACAACTTCTTGTAATAAGTACAGAGTGGGCCGCATCCGATAGTGTTACCAGAATAAGGCACCCAACCTTATTTATATACTATAGATTATTTTGGCTATTTATTCGAACCTGATCCACTTTTAATTCTTCACATAAAGTTCAAGTACTCGTATAATAGTCATGGATCTTTTAGTTTATTAGATTTATTTCTAAAACGAAATAAGCAATTCATATATTCAATAACAACTTATTGAATTTTCAGAATAAGTTTGTTGTTTACAAACCATGAGTTTTAAGACCTAAAACCCAAAAAAATTCCACTTGGACTAAAAATTCAGTGGTAACAAATATAAGAATATATAATACTGAGTTTTAGTTTTATGGAGAATATAATAAATTAAGGCATCACATACCCATGGTTTTCCTTTAGGTATCATATACCCATGGGTTTTTCTTCCATTTGCCTTAAGTTATATACCCCATAGCCTAGTCTTAGTAGAAGATTCTCGAACACCTTAGCCGAGAGAATCGTTGTAAACACGTTAGTATACAATGGACTTCTTATTAAAATATATAGGGAATACATCTTATTTTCACAACTCTGGTTTCTCGATATTGTCACCAAGACTTGATGACTTGAGTTTCCACTAAACCTAAATAATGCGTAGGTTGTCATACATTTCTCCCACTATATTGAGCTACCCACTCTATAAATAAGATGTATCTGACCTGTCCAAACAACTTTTATTTACAATATCAACTTTAGTCAATAACTCTTATCGATATACACTTGTTTTTATGGAAACTAAATAATACATGGTGATCTCGTATACTTTTATCGAAAAAAATTTAGTATTTATCAACACAAACACTTGATTTTTATTTTATATGAAAAGTATGATACTTTTTGGATTGCCTACAAATAGGCATGCTATTTGAACGGTATTCCAATACTTAAGGTTTCGACACTAACATATATGTCGATCTCTTTTAAATTTCTGAACTATGTAAACATCATTTACATATCATAAACAATTTTTGTGAATTTTCTCCACATCTCATATGGAGTTGCAGAAAAAAACTTAAAATTGGAATGATGTTCAAAACAACAAAATTGGAATGTTGTTCAAAACAACTAAGGCAACGAGGTGTAGGGAGTTTTCATTGAATTTCATGTTCTATCAAAATAGCCCTAAAAATTTCTCTCTATATACTCTTTACTTTGATCCAATCGAAGTATTTTAGATTTTATTTTACCTAATAAGTTTTATACACCTTGAACCTTTCAAGTATTCTAAACTTATTACTTAGGTCAAATTACTCTTTGCCTTATTCATTTGTGGCCGTTTAAATATCTGAATATTTGCAAATGGCTTTTAACTTGATTGGTTCTAACAGAAGTTTTTTTTAAAGTAGAAAAATATAACTTTTGCTAATGAACATTGCATTTATAACAAAAGTTTATACACAATATGTTTCTAAGAAAAGATAAAAGAACTTTCATTATAGTAATAAAAGTAAACAAATTTATCTTCTAACAGCAACTGCATCTCCCATTGGTTGTTTTAAGAAATACACCCCTGTTCAAAACTTAGAGTTTACAAGGAACCAGTTTCCTTGCAGTTGCTTTCTCTGCTATTTTCTCTGCAAGGTATTGTGGGCAGTTTCTCTTCCAGTTCCCTTCTTCACTGGCCGTGGAAACATTTTCCTTTATCTACAACATTTGCCTTGCCTTTTCTGCTAGTAGGTTTCTTTTTCCCTTTCCCCATATTCTTCTTTACCGGAATACTCGTATTCTTTGAAGAATAGGCAATATCAAGCTTCTTAGAGGACAATCCTCTTTTTTCAGCAGTAGTAACATTTACTTTTGTTTCCAGTCCTTTAGCCCTCATCATGGTCCGGTAAGCCTATAGCTCATTGAGAAGCGTAGTCAAGTTATACTTTATTTTATTCATCAATGCGTTTGTATAGAACTGCAAGAAACTCTTTGAAAGAGATTCAAGAATAAAACCAACTTGACACTTCTTATCAATGACAACACTGTTTACTTCTGCCACGTTGAAATGGACTATCATGTCTAGGACATGTTCTCTAACAGAGGCCCTTTATTCCATACAATAGTTGTAAACGTATTTGATAGCATCATGCCTCAGAGAGAAGGACGGTTGTCCAAACATCCCACGCAGAGATTCCATAATCTCCCTAGAAGTACTTATGCTCTCATATTTCTTGGCCAATACATCAGATATGCTGACAATGATATAGGCACAGGCTTTTTCGTTAGCCCTTATCCATTTGTTCTATGCATCCTAAACATTTCGGTTTGCATTTGAGCTAGGAATGGGAGGAAAATCCTCTGTTCAAATAAACCGAAGGTCATCTATCACCAATATAGTATTTAGGTTTGATTTTCACGTAGCATATTTATCCCCGGTAAGTCTATTAAAAGCCAATAGTTGTACTAAAGAACTTGTCATGTTGAAAATATAAATATATTTTATTAGAGAATTGCTTTTAAACTCAATCAAGTTTTAGCAAAGTAATAATATACCCAAAATTTCATTATTTTTGCAACGATACTATAGTAAGACATTCTGGACTAAATATAATCCCCAGAATAACTCATATTCAGATAATCATTTAGCTACTGTTTTTTGTCAGAACTTACTAACACTTTAGTAATTCCGTAAGTGTAACCCTCCATTTTCAAACCTCAGAGGTTGGCTCCAACAATGCTACCGAATTGGAAAGTCAAAATTGAAAATGACCTAAGAAATCCTATACATTTCTAGAGTTTTAGTTGTTCCAAATCCTATGTTATAACCCTCCAAGGGAATAACCGTCGTTAAACGACTAGCAAGGCCGACTTAAAGACAACAAGCATGCGCAACATAGGAATCTCACGGTCCAAACAAACGAAAGAGACCACAGGACACGTTGACATATATCCTTCACTCACTTACTATGAACTACTTCCCCCATTTACCTTGATATTGACCCATATAAACACTTTCCGAATAGAGATCACTCCCAGGGTGACACAAAGTTTCATATGAATCTCGGTGTGAACTTTCTAGGTATGTGAAAATTGAAATCAATATATCATTTATTTGATTTTACATTGAACAACTTCCCGTCATTTACCTTGATATTGACTCATGCAAACACTTTCCGAATGGAGGTCACTCCCAGGGTGACACGAAGTGTCGCATGATTCTCACAATGTGAAACTCTTAGGACGTGAGAATGAAAATCAAAATATCACTTTTGATTTTACTGTGAATAACTTTCCGTATTCATCATAATCTCGATTCATGTATTCACTTTCCGAATAGAGATCATTCCCAGGGTGACACGAAGCGAAACATGGATCGAGATTGTGAACTCTTAGGGACACATGAGCTAAAAATGACATATCGTATATGTTATTAATCTCTCACTGAAGCATTCTAAATTCCCACTAAAGTGTTCTAATAATATATCATATATACTATTAAACTCTCACTGAAGTGTCCTAACATTTGTTTAGGTATATCTTTACTCAGGTTTGTTCTGACTAATTAAACAACCTAAGTTTAGGTTTTTATCCAAGTAGAACGTTTATATTTGGATTTAATCTACAATGTCTAGGTGATAAACCAATTTTAAAACCTCACACTGCTCACGTATTGCTGATAAAGCTAGTTAACAACGCTCAATTATTTGGCCATAATCCCCAGGTAGGAGGTATTCCGTAGACCATCAACTTAAATAACCCCAGCCTTAGACAGGATTATATACCAATTGAGTTTGTAACCATATTTTACAAGATGTCGACCTATTTTAACTATTAAAACAGATGATTAACCACATGAGCATGCAACTTATCTTTGTTATGTATTTTAAATGTCTAACCCAATTTTATAATAACTTACAAAATTTTAAACATGCTAAGCATCCATAACATACATCAAAGGCATTCAACATCAAATATAACATTTATATTAAAACATATGAAACCCTATACTTGCATACTATATATTTTAACACTTTATAACATACTTTCAATGCATGTAACATGCTTCCTATGGTGGGATTTTAAATCTACATGGCATACTTTATGCACATACAAGATTTATTCAATCATAACATATATCACATGCATAAACTGATATGGTTTTCGTTTTGGCATTTTTAAGCAAGCAGAGGCCTAATTATTACAAAAATCAGCAAAAACCAACTCCAAAACACTTATGGATTGCTCGAACCGCCTTAAACCGAACCCAAACCTCTCGAACCGGACCTCCACTGTTCAAGAACCGGGTCAAACCATCGAGTATCATCAAGCATCGATAAACATCGAGTATGCCCTTGAGCACCATCATGCATCAAGTATTTCACTAAATACGAGCATCGGGCAAAAATCATTGAGTACCATAAAAAATCGAGTATGCCATCAAGCATCAAGTATGCCCTGAAGTATCAATTATTTCACTAAATATCATCGAGTGGCTCATCGAGTACCATCGAGTATGGCATCATGCATCGAGTATTTCATAAAATACCATCGAGCTGCATTGAGTACCATTGAGTATGGCATCATGCATCGAGTATTCCATTGAGCATCGAATATGTGGCAGTGGGTGACAATCTAGTTCCTATTGCTCGACCTTCTTCACTTATTTCTTAAATTACAACTTAATTGCAACTCTAATGACTCCAAACGAATTACAACACTAAAACATACATTAAGGCCCATCAAACAAGAGCCAATTATAAGAATTACAACATAAAGAAGATAAAACAATGCCAAAACTCAGAAAAAACCTAATCAGTTCATCATTTTCGTACTACTTATGGAAAAAAACCACCAAACCAAAGTTAAACCGAATTGAATGCTTAAATGATGCTTTGATACCAATTGTTGGAGTCAGGAAGCAAGTAGCGAAAGCAAAATAGGATCATTAAGCATTCTAATTCATTAATTTTTGGCTTCAAACTAAGCATGCTCATAAACTAAAACAGAGTTTCAACACAAACCTTTGAAGTACTTCTTGAATCACGATCTTCCGCTGCAATCTTCTTCTTCTTTGGTTGTGAACCACCACAACGTCTTCCCTACTATTCTCTTGGAGTCTTAGACTCAGTTGTGAGACTCAAAACAAGCTTGAATCGAAGGGAATTGGAGAGGAGGTTACTGGTTTTACACAGTGTAAAGAACACTTCTTCAAACACTAATTCTCAGCATTCAGCAACAATTGCTTTGCCCATTCCATTCAAAATTTCAACTTTATATTGCATGACTTTCATGCAACTAAAAACCTTGCATGAATCACAACTCATGCTTGTGAATTTGAGTTGAAAACTTGGTGGTTTAGTGACTAAGGTGTTGCACCTAAAGTGGGAAAACCCCACCTTTTCCATTTCTAATTTTCTTCTTTTATTTTTTATTTCCAAAATCAACAAATTATTTTAATCAAAAAATTGAAATTTTATTAATTTTACAAAATTAATTCAATGATTAATTTTCTGATAAAATTGTTAAATTAATTAAAAATTTTAATTAATTTAATATCAAATATTAAATTAATTCGTCACCAATTCCATTACCATGAATTTTTATTCATGAATTTAATATTAAGTCATATTAAATATTAATCGATTCTCAAATTTCGTTTAATTTAATTTGAACGTTTCAAATCAACTTATCACACTATTCTAAGGCTAATCCGTTTGTGAGCTAGTAAGGAGACCTACAGATCATGGGCTCCAACGATCCGAGATTAATTAGTTAAACTTTTTACACTGTATTAACCCTCATTTGTTAACTACTGGCTCACTCCACTAAAGCTCGTAGTTGCACTTCCCTCACTGTAGATATATTGTGTCCACTCGATAAAATCATGATTAGTAAGTTAACCCTTCACAGGTTGTTCGTCATAACAACTAGGTCAAAAAGCTATTTTACCCCTGAAATTACCTCTTGTTCCTTAAGTCCCACATAAAGTTTAAGTACTCATATAATAGTCATGGATCTTTTAGTTTATTGGATTTATTTCTAAAACGAAATAAGCAATTCATATATTAAATAACAACTTATTGAATTTTCAAAATAAGTTTATTGTTTACAAACCATGAATTTTAGGACATAAAACCCAACACCGTTAATGACATGCAGAAATGCATGTCATCTTAGGCCTTTTACTTATAATTATGAAGGTTGTTAGGTAGAATATGCGGCAATCATGATAGGAATTCATGAGAAAGTGAGCTTGCGTCGATCAACATGATGAATCTCAGCTAACCCATTATTTTGCATTTATTATACGTTCAATGTTCTATTTTTATAGCAAATGCAGGAAATGAATGCAAACACAGAAACCGAACCACCGCATAAATGATCGCATGTGGAGAAACACTCTATCGCAAATGCAAACGCATCGATCAACGCATGGATGTTGTGGTAGTCAGCCGTATGCGTCCATTGCATGGGAGTTGCGCTTGTCAGGCGATTGCAGTCATTGTGTAGAGTTGCGGCATTAAACGAATGCGCCCATTGAATGATCACGTCTACGTGAAAATGCAAACTAATGGGATCAATGCAAGGTAGGTGGAATGAACGCATCAACGCATCTACCTCCAGAAAATCTAAAAGATGATGTTGACATTTCACCTACCACGCCGTTGGTGGCAGAGGTTCAGAAAAGGACTAACGCACCGAATGTCAGACTTAGAGCAGTCCAATTAATGTTGTCGCGACCTAAGCTCTATAAATAGAAGCTGATGAGCTGAAATTCAAGTTATCCGGGGAAGGATCCTTGTGAATCGGGGACTTTCCCCGCGATCCAGACAAAATGCGTGAGAAGACGCTTGAGAGTTCTTCACCACCTTCATCCATTCCGAGTGACGACCGGAGCCTTCAACCGAAGCTAGATCTCGAGAGAGTCAGCTCCTCCGCCCATCCATGGCACCATCGGCAGCCTTGACGCACATCCATTGGGAGCAAATATTTGCTTCCAACCGGTCATTTCCTTTTCCTTTCTTTTCTCATATTGTATTGTATAACATTTTGGAATTAAGGAATTAATACAATCTGTTTTTCAATGCATTTCTCTGTTCCTTCGACTCCATCTCCATCTTTTTTGCTTAGAATCTTTACTTTCATTGCAACACTTAGTGGGAGTGCTTGGGTATTGCATACTTAGTCATGTGGATTAGGAATATGAAGCATGTAGCAACCTACCGAGAAGTGTGCGTTGCAGAAGTGTGTGAGTAATCTTATTTGCTTGGTGTGAAGCTGCTGTAATGCCTGTCTATAGGCTAACGCATTACTTGTCTATGAGTAAAGTCTACAATAATCAACTGCTCGGGAGGGTAAGTGGTTGGACGCATTAAGCAATGTATGCATTGTTCACTAGGGATAGTAACAATTTTGCGTCAACCAAGTTCATGTGTTTGTCTTGTTTTATGTTGTGCCTAACACCCCTTTAGAGCTACTCGAGAGAGAGTCTAAAGAAAGAACCTAATGACTCGAGAGAGTTAGGTTAGAATCTAGACTCGAGAGAGCAAGATTAGATCGACATAAGCAAAAGATAGAGACTTAGAGATAAGCACTGTTTGCTATTAACCTATCGCATGCATCCTAGAGATAGGATACAATTGAGTGTGGTCACTACAGTGTTGTATGTATTTTGCATCATCGCATAGGAAAAGAGTAGAGACTTAGGAATAAGCTCTATGGACACTTTTGCATTCAACACATGTGTCCTAGACTTAGGAGCACCGCATTTGCATTGGAAAATGATTTACTGTGAATGAGTGTAGTATGATCGTATTGGCTTGCATTGACTAAGGTTGCCCTTGCGGTCACTCTTAAGGGTTGCAATGAAATCATCTCCGCTTTTTATCCATTTTTCTACACATTTATTTCATGTCAAGGTTTTTCGTATCTCTACCTTTCATGCATATTCTCATTGCGTTGTCTGTTAGATAGGAGTAGGAGTAGGATTAACTTAGCAACATCCCCTCTATTCTTTTATTTAAACCGCCGCATGCACATCACCGCAAACATAAGCTACAAGTCCTTGTGTTCGACCTTGGATTACCTGGGAAACTTACGTTCACATTATACTTGGCGTGAGCGCAAGAAAACTTGTGGCAGGACGCATGCTCATCGGTCTGTCTCTTATACACATCTAGATGTGTATAAGAGACAGACCTTGGATTACCTGGGAAACTTACGTTCACATTATACTTGGCGTGAGCGCAAGAAAACTTGTGGCAGGATGCATGGTCATCGCATACATTCGTTAACGCATTATCATTCCAACGCATGACCATCGACCCATGACTATCAAGGCATATCTTAGGAACATGCATCGCATACCGCATCCAAGGGATTTTGGTTGTCGAGTAAAATTGACCTCCTAATTTCCCACCATCAATCGCCCTCTCATGATTGAAAGGGACATGGTTTATTAGTTGGACTATAAACCAATTATTCAATAGATATTCGGTGGGAACTTAAGGAACAAGATGTATTTATAGAGGTAAAACGGTAATTTTGACCTATTTATAAATACAAATAACCTGTGAAGGATCAACTTACTGATTATGGTTAAAGTGGACAGAAATATATCTACAGTGAGGAGAGTGCAACTATTAAGTTATAGTGATGTGTCTTGGTAGTTAACAAATATTGATTAATTCGGTTTAAAGAGTTTAGCCCTTTAATCTCAAATCGTTGGAGCTCATGATCTGTAGGTCTATAAGATCCCTCTACGAGCTCGTAAAATTATATCTTGGATTAGTGGATTGATCTGTTTTGAAACGTACAAAATCGAAATTAGGATTTTGAATTTAAAGTATTCAAATTCAATTTTAGGGTTTCATAATTATATTGGATATAATTAATGTTTAGTTTATCGAAATTAAACGTAAATCAAAGAGATTAGAATATTTAAATATTGGTTTAAATATTGAATTACATGAATAGGATTCATGTATAAATTAGGTGTTTAATTAATTTAATTTTTGATATTAAATTATTATTTATTTAATTAATTAATTTTCTTTAATTAATTATTTAAATAAAACATTTTCAATTTTGTAAAATTCAAAATCAGTTTTGAATTTTTAATTAAATTTAGTTTTGCTAAAAAGAAATTAAAAAAAATGAAAATGAAAAAAAAATTGAAAATGGATTAAATTGAAAAATTCATTTTAGTGGAGTTTTCCAACTTTTTCCTTTTTTAAGTGGTTTCTTCCAAATTAAACACCTAGTCCACTTGCATATTGATAACTGAAGTGCAATCAACTGAGTTGAGAGTGCTTGCATGAATTAAAAGCATGAATACCTTGAAATTTCAAAATTTTTAAAGTCCATGCAAGCTGAAATTCTAAAATTCTGATATTCTCTCCAAAACCCTCTTCCTTTCCTATCTAATTGGTTTCAATTCTGTGTTTCTACCACACAATTGAAGTTAAAAGATAGTAGAGAAGATTCTCTTGGTGGTCTACTGTTGATCTGAGGGCTGAATTGGTGAAGAGAAGTTGGAATTGAAGAGTTACATCAAAGGTATTGTTGTTTTAAAACCTCTTCCTTGAATTTTTTTTTTGCATGCTTTTAAACTCAAATTAAGCGTAATTAGAGTGCTTATTGATTATGATTGCATCCGTATTTCACATGTTTACTCTATTAGTAACAACATGATTAACTCCATTCAACAACAACTTTACATTTTCTTTTCCCATCACTTTCATTTTAGTGTCAGTTTCCTATTTTCACTGAGTGTCAAAAATCTTTATTAAGCTCACTATGATCACCACACATATGATTAAAACAACTAGAACAAAAAAACCATGTAATTTTTCTTTTCTCTTCATGCAATTCCTCATAAGATATTAGAAGCATTTCCTCTTCCTCTTCAACTTCAGCATAGTTTGGTTCTTTACTTCCAGAACATTCATACTGATAATGTCCAAATTTTTGTCATCGATAATACGAAACATTTGCTTTGTTTAAATTTGCTCGACCCCTTCCTCTTCTTCTTCCTCTGTCCCTATAGTTACCTTGACTACGATTTCTTCCATCATCATTTGTCACCTTCAAAGCTTGTTCTTCTCCACTTCGTCGTTGAAACTTTCATTCATGTACTATCAAAGAGTTTTACAACTCATCTATAGTGAGAGTATCAATATCCTTTGACTTTTCAACAGAGCAAACAATGTAGTTAAAATTTTTCGTTAAGGAGTGTAGAATTTTTTCGACCACATTCACATCTTGCATATCTTCTCTATAAACCTACATCTTATTTGCCATTGTCATAACTCTGGAGAAGTAATCTGCCACTCCTTCACTAGACTTCATCTCAATAATTTTAAATTCTCTGCAAAGAGCTTGAAGATGAACCTGTTTGACCCTTGCATTTCCTTTCAAGCTTTTTTTTTTTTTTTTTTTTTTTTTTTTTTTTTTTTTAAATCACATCCCATATTTCTTTAGAAGTATTCTTCATCATAATGGTTTTGAGAAATATACGATCAATAGCTTGGAAGAGATAATCCTTTACATCAAATCTTTCAACTTCGTCTCATCATCTTTCTTCCACTGAGCTTCCATTTGTAACAACCGATTAGCTGGTTTAACATATTTAAGATCCACCAGCTCCCAGTATTCCTTAAATCGAAGGAAATTTTCCATCAATATACTCCAATGTATTAAGGAAGAAGATCAACAAAAGGAAAATATCAAGGCACAGTCAACACAGCCACGGTGTCATTCCATACAGTCAGCAATAGAAGAAGGAAAATATCAGAGGAATTCCAGAATCATCGAGCAGTTAGAACTCTATTAGAAAAAATATTTTATTCTCCTTTCACTTTGTTCCATATGTATCCCTAAATCATTTATTTTTTCATTATTTATTTGTGCCCTAATTTGAAGGGTTTGTATATAAATTTGGTTGTCTGCCCCATTACTGAATATTGAAAAGTAGGAGCAAATTGGTTCTTCAATTGTGTCTTGTTTACGATTTCTATCTTGGTATCAGAGCTATCAGGACCAACATCTCTTCGCCTTTCGATGTCGTTTTGCTAAACACTGAAGTATCAAACTTCAACAACTTTCCTCTGAATCAATTACTCAGTTAGATAACCTCGATAAGGCTTGATCGAGGAAACTTCTTGCTTTGGAAGAATCTGGCACTACCAATCCTACGAAGCTATAGTTTTGAAGCCTACCTACTAGGATAGAAAGAGTGCCCTCCTATGTTCATAAATCAGAACACCACCAAAGCAGATATTACTGAAGGAGCCCCCATTGATGCGTCGAGTTCTCAAACCGTGGTAAGCAGCACCACAAGCACAATGTTGGGTTGTATATCCTACAAACTCGCAGTTTGTAATTTATAAACATATTCTATTTGCAATAAAGCTGTTATTGAGGTTTATTCAATAAAGTTGTTACTGAACATGTAAATTTCACTTGTAATAGCCTAAATCCAATAAACTAACGAACCCCTGATTATAGCATGAATACTTGAACTTTATGTAGAGACATGAAAGTGGATTAGGTTTAAGTATATAGCAAAAAATGGTCTATAAATATAAGGATAGGGTTGGGTACCTTATCATAGGGACACTATGGATACAACCTGCTTTGTATTTGATACAAACGATGTAATCCCAAAATCATTCATGTGGAGATATGCGAGTGGGAACATCCTATGCAAAAGATGTTTGCATAAGACCAGACCACGGAATAGTCACTTTTCTTTATAACGACTGTTTACTATTAAAATTGACTATTTTAATTTGATGACCTAAGGTAACTCAATCTTAATCCTGAGCTAACTATGAATTTCTATTTATTCGGGATCATCCTTTAATCTGCATGTGTGAGAGTGGCTCAACAACGCACTCAATGAGTCTCCCGTTTTAGGGATAAGATGGGGTAGATAGCTGGGGACATAGTCCTGCAAGATGGAACTCACTTCTACCCACTTTAGGCTTAGTAGATAGGTTGTTATTTTAAGTACTAACTCCTAGTCTTGAACAAGGGGCCCCGCCCTCTCGATGACTGATAGAACCATAAACCAATTGTTCAGTAGTGGATTAGTGGAGACTTAAGGAGCAAGCTGTATTACAAGGATAAAATGGTAATTTTAACACAACTATTAGTACAAACAACCTATAACACTTACTAAGCATGGTTAAATTAAGTGGACAGAAATGTATCTACAGTGAGGAGAGTGCAACTACTGGGCTTTAGTGGAGTGACCTAGTAGTTAACGAATGTTGATTAATTAGGTTAGAAAAGTTTAGCCAATTAATCTCGGATCGTTGGAGCTCATGATCTGTAGGTCCATTAGGTCCCTCTACTAGCTCACAAATGGATTAAACTTTAGAATAACATGATAAGAGATTTCAAAACGTTCAAATTCAATTTAAGGAAATTATTAATTATATGTAATATAATTAAACATTTAATTATCAAATTAAACGAAATTGGAGAGTTTGAGAATATTTAAATATGATTTAAATATTAATTACATGAATAGGGATTCTTGTTTGGAATAGGTATTTTATTAATTTAATATTTGATATTAAATTAATTTAATCAACTAAAATTTTTAATTAATTATTTAAAATTAATTTTATATAAAATGAATTATCGAATTAATTTTATTTAAAATTAATTTATGAATTTATGAAATTCAGAATTGAAATTAGATTCATTTTATTTTTAATTTTTGTAAAATTAAATATAAAATAGAAATTAAAAAATGGAATGAGTGGACTTTTTCTAAATTTTCCACAATTACACACATATTTTCCACTAAAATTAAAATGGTTTGGTGTCTTCTTCTAATGCAATTTGATTGCATGGATAAACTCTTAAAATATATAAATATTTTAAGCTGAAAAAGATTCATGCAACTCGGTTTTTATGAAGAAGTGGTTCTTCATCTTCTAGCACCAAAACCAAAAAATTCTTCAAGAAATCTCTTTAATTGTTTCTTATTTTGCATCCCACAATCCAATCTAAGGTAAGAGAATAGTAAGAAAGGCTCTTGTAGTAGTCTACAACCTGTTGGAGAGGAGAAATCAGTTGGAGATTGGAGCAATTGAAGAGT